>NC_139513.1:227118808-227698808 GCF_947247035.1 Vipera ursinii
AACAGTTGCTGAACAACCACTAGTTCATAACCAGTGGTGGGATTCAGCCAGTTCACAATACTTTGGCAGAACCGGTACCTAATTTTTTGTTGCCCAGGCCCAGAATGGACTTCCGGAAGTGGCATCCACACAAGAACTGGTTGTTCACATATTTGAATCCCACCACTAGTCATAAATCAAGGACTACCTTTAGATAAGCATAGCTTCTCCCTGTATGGCTCTCCTAGAAATAAGGCTGATTTGATTCTGTGTAAATATATAGTTATCAATCATTCTGTTCCCTTCTGTGTAGGTAAATGGTATGCTAATCATAGAAAAGAGTAAGAAATAATAAACTGAAGTAACAATACACAAGACACCCATTTTGCTCTGTATGAACAAACCATCTCAGCATACTTTGGTTGTGCTGCTATCACACTTTTGTCATTAATTCACATTCATTCATTACATATTCATGTCTTAAACCAACATAAACACCACAAATATACATTTATACTAACACATTTTTCTACAGATATATTGAAGGTTGATCACACATTCTGGCCTTTATTTGTTAACTAAATATTCTTTTGATTCTCACTCATTATTTATTCATTCACCTCCCACTCTTCACACTCAGCAGTCAACCTTTCCATACCTGTTTTCAGAAAACATCCCATAATTCAAGCATGTTTACTTTATCATTTCTTCATTTCTCTACACCTCAGGTGTCAAACCCGATCGCATCGTGGGCCGTATCGTGACTTTTTTTTGCCTTTGTGGGGCCAGAGTGGGTGCGGCCTGCTTGAGCAACATCCAACTGCAGGCTGTGTGTTTGACATGTTCTACACCAATAAATGCATGTTAACCTTTGGGCTATTGGTTTGGTCTCCAAGCTTGGCAAGTTGGCTGCAAACCTTTTATCTCCATTCAGGGGCGGGGAGGGGGGGCATCTTCAGTGCACTTTGAATTGTGCTCATCTGTCACAGCACTGGCCTTTAAATATCTTTTTGTGTGATATAAATTGGTGTGGGTGTTATTTGTCCAGATGTTGCTGAGTCATGGTCTGGTTTCAAACTATTTGATAGACTGGTTGTTGCTACTGGGCCATAGTCTTTGGTGTTTAAGTATCGTCTGTGTGAAGCAAATGGTGTTTGTTCATTCAGTTGCCTCTGAGTCATTTAAAATGAAGCATTTAAAACAAACAGGCACCCCACCACACAGCAACAAAAATCACAACTCCCCCCAAAGAAACCAGACTACATCTCAACAACAACAGCCAGCCAGCCAAACAACCTGAAATCAGACCGTGACTCAGAAACATGAATTAGGATTAGGACTAGGATTAGGACTCAACAAGGCAATTGTGCTAGTGGCCTCCATAAATGGAGAAGGCTCTCCTCTTTGGAATGTAGCTGGGGTGCTCCAAAGCAGACAGTGCAATATACTATGGAACAGGGTCCTCTGAGCATGAATCAATGAAACCCCAGAGACTTTCTGTATGAAAACTCTGTCATGTGTTGACTATAAATGAGCCATTGTGTCACAGCAGTTAGAACACAGTATTGCAGATTAACTCTGCCAACTGCAGGAGTTCGATCCTGACTGGCTCAAGGTTGACTCAGCCTTCTATCATTCTGAGGTTGGTAAAATGAGGACCCAGATTGTTTGAAGAAATATGCTGACTCTCTAAAAAGACTTAGAAAGTGTTTTAAGCACTATGGAGTGGTGTATCAGTCTAAGTGCTATTGCTATTAGGCCAACTTTGTTCAGATCCATTATATTCTCTTTTCTCTTGCTATATAGATAACAGCCAATCATCAACTTATCGTTACTATGAATGTCCATCATGACATTGATCAGTCAGGACTCCCATGTAATGTTTACAGTAAGATATAGAAGATTACCATCTTTAGTCATACCAAAGCAATTTGCAGCACTTCCTGCTAACAGAAAGAACACTATCAATAATTTTTAGTACATTTTAGCCAGCGCGTCACAAATGCAACTACTAAAACTCAGTTTTACTCAAGCACATTTATGATATTTAGGATCTCTAGAGATTACCTTGCAATCATTACCATACTGTTCCTAATTACCACTAATGCCAAAACACATGCAGTGTACTGAAGTTTTCAGGATGCAAACTATCTCCTTCCCTTTTTCTTAGTTTAATTGCTCCAGTGAATACATAGCAAACTCTAGTTTACTATTACCCAGATAAAAAAATATAAAAAGCATCAGTTTATAAAGTATTGCTGTTAAGCAAGGCTTGTGAATTCTCTGCTTTGTTTTTTAGGATTGTAATTTTGGACTGCAATGTCCAGAGAGTGATTAACATTTATTAAACTTTGTTTCTAGAGTGTCTAAAAATGAAAAGTTAATATTGAGTTATCTCCTTTCTTCCTTCTTTTTAATACCTCACCTGAGCAGGGAGCCATGTTATCACTAAAATTAATGGTTTTCTAATGGAGCTTAATCTGACAGATGAAGGTAGGTGGTGGAAATAAGAATTAAAACCAGTCCAATGCTGCTGCAATAACCTAGTAATTAATCAGCTGGGCCTTACATTTAATCTGATTAAATCTTCCTTTTGTGGTTCTGTGTGAAACAAAATTTCAGAATGAAATTTAAAATATGAACCATGGAAAAAAAAACCTGGGAAATTAGTTCTTGCACCAGGTAATGCAAAATTGTATACTTCATTATCTGTAATTGTAGAAGAAGAGGTAAAATCTCTTCCAATGCCAGGGGTTTCTAGGATGTCTTTCACTTCAGACAGAAAGAAGAGTCATCTCAATCAGAAATTTGACTCCTTGCTGCTTTTGATATCCCACTTATTTGAACATCCTAAGACAAATTTATGAGAACTGAGCACCGCTTGAAAAAAAATGAGTGGGCTATGAATCATTTCCAAAGTGATTCCCCCATTAGCATTCATGATAAGTAGCTGAGCCAAGTTTCTTCTGGCTCGACTGCCTCACATTTTCATAGAGATGTAGAAAAAGAGTAGGCTGAGCTAGAAGGCAGAGGTTAAACACATCATTAGTTTGGAGTTGTTGTGTTGCCACAAGAGAATCAATTCCATTGACCTTTGTATAGCATCAGTTTAGCTAGATAAGGGTCTTACTTGACTAGTTGACTAGATTCTTGTAGAAAGGTGAACTCAAGAAATGCCACTAGTTATTTGCACCTGACTGATGGGAACAACATAATTAGGGTTTGGAGGTAGGCTGATTTTCCACTGGTGGGAATTGTTAGCCATCCTTGCCTTCTGGGTTTTTTGGCTCTTTGTCTCTCTGCACTTGACAAGACATCTTAGAACCATGGAGCTCGTCCACTGGGCTTAAGAGCACCTTGTCAGTTAGTTTTGGCCTTGCCAAAAAAATGAATGGAATGAGACAGATGGGGAAGAGGACTCAGCAGGAGGCTACTTTTGCTTTTTCGTCTTTAGCCAGTCAGAGGGAATGCTAGTCAGCTATGGTGAGTATCCACAATTGTGGCAATGGAGATAGTCATGAGACCTTGAGTGACTAGAATTCTAAGTTGCACAAGAAGAATTTATTTCTCCAAAGTGGGCAAGATCAATCCAATACTTAATTTTAAACTTATTTATTTAAAATACTTGCTTAGCTCCAATCTCCTCTTAAAGCCAAACACTGGCAGCTTAGAATTTAAAAATACAGCATTATACATAAGCAAGGTAAATAAATACATGAGAATAAGTTAAAGAAAAAAATATGGTGCCACACCCAGCCTTTCTTGATGTTCCTCACTACATTCTCATTCCACTTTGACATCATCCTATTCCCAACACTTGGGGGAAAAGGGCAGGTTTTATGTGCTCTTCTGAAGGTTAAAAGGATGGGGGCCTATTGGATCTCAGGAAGGTGTTTCATAAGGCAGAGACTGCAATAGAGTACAGGGTTCTAAGGACCCATAAGAAGATAGTGTTGAAGAGAAGGGGCTTGGAACATTCCCACCCTATTTGCTCTTGTGGGATGTGCAGACATCCTCAGGCAGATAATGAGTGGGCTGATCTAAAGGGCTCCACTTCTTTTCAGTGAGGGTGGCTGCAGAGAACTGTAGGGTCAAGATACAGAGAACCATCCATGGTATGGAACTGATATTAACATCCCCTAGTAGTAGTAGTGGTGGTGGTGGTAGTAGTAGTAGTACCAAACACCAGATCTAAGGTGTGAATGTGAATAAGTTGCACCAACTACATGAACTACAAGGCCAAGTAAGGCAGGTTGAAGTCTCCAGAACCACAAACCTGGATAACTTCACTGCCAACCTAAACACAGAATTCAGCACCATGGATAGGGATACTGCTACAGTGCCAGAAGGTAAGTCCATCCCACTGATTCCTACAGCCCAATTTCAAAAAAAGGATCTCACTTCTGGTAATGGCTAGTGGAAGTATGGATCTCTACATCCCACTAGAGCAGACATGTCAAACTCGCGACGGCATTTGACGTCGCACGATGTATCAGAGCTTTTTCCTCATTGCTGGCAATGGGTGGGTGCAGTTTCATCATGATGCATCCAGCCTGCGGGGTGGCAGTTTGACACCCCTGCAGTAGACATTCACAGATAACAACTGTCATTCCACCACCTCTGCCTTGAAATTACAGCTGGTGCCACATCTGGAGAGTACATTTCAGAAAGGGGAATGCCCCCTTTACTTCCCAACCAGGTTTCAATGATGCAGGCTCTTGATCTCCATGTATTATTTCGATGGGATTATAATAACAGTGTTCCCATATTTCAGGGGAACATACAGCCTAGAACAGGGGTAGGCAACCTCGGCTCTTTTATGACTCGTGGACTTCAACTCCCAGAATTCCTGAGCTATGCTGGCTCAGGAATTCTGGGAGTTGAAGTCCACGAGTCATAAAAGAGCCGAGGTTGCCGACCCCTGGCCTAGAAGATGTATGTTGTACAATCCTTATGTAAAGACATATGGAGATAGATTTGTACTTTCAACCTCTAGCCCACGGGTTGGCAACCCACAGCTCCGGAGCCACATGCGAGTTTCAGCGGCAGTCCAAAAAAAAAAGTGGGACTAAAAAAGTTCAACCAATCAATTCAAACTTCTTACAGAAAAAAAAACTTGTGAAGTTTGAATTGATTGGCTGAAGTTCTTTGGTTTGTGGGACTGCCCACAAACCTCTTCTTTGGACTGCACATGGTGGCAGTGGAGGAAGAGATGGGAGGACTGCTGGAAAGGTGAGTGCATCAGTCAGATGGGGCGTGGGGGTGTGGTGGTGGTGTTTCTGAGCAGCATATGGAGTCTCGGGTGCTGCCAGACCCCCTCCTTCTTTTCCCCCTTTTCTCTCTCTCTCTCTCTGTGTCTCTCTGTGTGTGTGTGTGTCGGACCCACAGGGAAAGGCTGGTAGGGAGGCGGCAGTCTGGCATTTACCCCCCCCTCATTTGTGTGTGTGTGTGTGTGTGTGTGTGTCGGACCTGTGGGGAATGGCTGGTAGGGAGGCGGCAGTCCAGCATTTCCCCCCCCCCTCTCGTTTGTGTGTGTGTGTGTGTGTCAGACTGCAGGGAATGGCTGGTAGGGAAGTGGGAGTCAAGCATTTTTTCCCCTCTTGTTTGTGTGTGTGTGTGTGTGTGTGTGTGTGTGTGTGTGTGTGAGAGAGAGAGAGAGAGAGAGAGAGAGAGAGAGAGAGAGAGAGAGAGAGAGAGAGAGAGAGAGAGAGAGACCTGCAGGGAATGGCTGGTAAACACTGGAATGCCACCACCTCTACCAGCCATTCCCCACAGGTTTGACACACACACACACAGGAGGGAGGTAAACAATGCCAGACTGCCACCTCCCTAGCAGACCTCCCCTGCAGGCGGTGCCACCAGGAAACTAGGCTGCCTGATGAGCAGACCATGGCCCAATGGCCGAGGCTGGGTCAACTCTGGGATGCCGCCAGAATTTTGTTTACTTTGCCCGGACATACCGCTGCTCCTGCCACCACAGCCACCAAAGATGGCAAGCATGGTGGCTACCTGCTGGGGGATTCCCGTATTCCACGATCCCTTGGAAGTCGGACATAATAGTGTGCAAGCACAGTGCTACCAGTCACACCTGCCACCTCCTTGCGAAGCAAACTGGACAGGGAGGCGAGAAGCGCCCGCCCGCTGCCACCAATGGAGGCCGCGCCTACCATTGGCTTCTCCTGCGGTGGACACTGGGCTAGGCAAGCTGGGAGGGATGGAAGCGGGGGCAGGGAAAGTTGCTGGCTGTGTCATGCAGTTCCCACTTGGCCTGGGAGTTTGTACGGGACTGGTGAAGCCGGGAGCTGAGGTGCGAGAGATATGTAAGCTGATGCCGGCTGGGCAAGTGCGGTGCACGGTCTGGGACGAAGGGCTCTTCTTGTGTCCACACCTTTCCTTGGCTGAGTTTCGCAGGCTGAAGCCTCTCTTCAGAGTCCTTGCCCTTCCAGCCCAGAAGGCAGAGTGACGAGTCCGGTTTCCCGTCAAGTCCCAGGTTGAATCAGCTTCCCCCAGCTTACACCCGCCTGAAGGGACAGGGAGGGATGTCTGGCCTGACAGTTCAACCATGCGCAGCTTTCCCTGGAAAGGCTAGCCCTGGAGCTGGCGGGCTTTGCTGTCCTAGCATGGAAAGTAGCTGGCGTAGGGTGAAGTTTGGGGGGGGGGGGTTGTTCAGAAGTGTTGAAGCACCAGAGCCTAGGCATGGAGCTTGTTTTTAGGGTGTGGTGAGCAGCTGTTCATTGGAAAAGTTGGAAGGGGAGGGGATGATTAAGCAAAGTGAGGGCTTGCCATCTTTGGCAGCTGTGGCGGCAGGAGCAGCAACAGGAAGGCGGACACGGTGGCTGTTGGGGTGGCCTAGTGCCCTTGCTGTGCCTAGCAGGCAGTACTTGGCAAGCAGGCATGGGTGATGTGGCGGCAGCTCCTGCCCCTCCAAGTACCAGGTGGTGCTACCCGGACACACCGTTGCTCCTGCTGCCACAGCTGCCAAAGATGGCAAGCCCTCCCTTTCCTTAATCATCCCCTTGGTGGTGCTGCCTGGACACAATGCTGCTCCTGCTGCCACAACTGTCAAAAATGGCAAGCGCAGCTGCTCCCACACCGGGCCTGGAGAACCTGCAGCGTCTCTCGATGAGGGCACTAGGCTGCCCCAACTGTAGCTGACACCACCACTGCCACCTTCCTGTTGTTACTGCCCAGCAGGTAGGCAGTGCTGCCTGAATACACCGCTGCTCCTGCCACCAAAGATGGCTTTCAACACCATTTTGCCGAGTATTCTCATCGAGAAGCTGACTGACTTGAAATTCTCCCCCGCCATCTGCGATTGGATTCAAGACTTTCTTAGGGATCGGTTACAAACAGTGAGGGTCGGGTATGCTTTGTCCACCCCCCTGAAGCTTTGCACTGGCATGCCACAGGGCTGTGTGCTTAGCCCCTAACTGTACTCTTTATACACTTATGATTGTGTATCATCTGACCCATCCACTGCGATAATCAAGTTCGCAGATGATACAACTGTGGTGGGTCTTATTACAGGTGGGGATGAGACAGCATATAGGGTGGAGGTACAAAAACTATCCATATGGTGTAGTAACAACAACTTGCACATGAACATCGGCAAGACGAAAGAGATGGTGTTAGACTTCCGGAGAAAAAAGGAGGAACCTTCCCCACTTTACATCGGGAAGGACTGTGTGGAGAGTTTCCTTCTTTAAATTTCTGGGAGTCTACCTCTGTGAAGATCTGACCTGGAAAGTTAACACAACTCAGGTGGCTAGAAAGGCCCAACAGAGGCTTCACTTTCTTAGGGTCTTGCAGAAGAACAGGGTAGAACAATGGCTAATGACCCTCTTTTACTGGTCTACTATACAGAGTGTCCTCTCGTATGGTATTGTGGTTTGGTATGCAGGTCTGACAGCCGCAGACAGGAAAGTATTACAGAGGGTAGTGAGCACAGCACAAGACATTGTGGGCTGTCCCCTGACACCACTGGATGACATCGCCAGGGCTCGTTGCCTTGGAAAAGTGAGGAAGATTCTCAGGGATGACTCACACCCTGGACGGTATCTCTTTTCTCTCCTACCATCTGGTAGGAGATATAGGAGTATAGCCAGCTGTACCAAAAGGCTGAAAAATAGCTTTTATCCGTGGGCTGTTAGGCTTTTAAATGGGATATAATCTCTGTGAACTTATGCAGAATTGACTTGGGAGGCCGGTGTGTGGTGTAGTTGGTTCATATGGTGTGGTAGGATGGTGGGTTTGTTGTCACTGTGTGTTGGGGGGAGAGAGAACAGGGGGAGGCTCAGCTAATCTCAATGTACACATGTTGTACTTTGACAAGAAAGGTTTATTTATTTATTTAAGTGCGGTGGTTCCCAGTCTTTGCTTCTTTCACTTTTCAATTAAGTTTCCTGTTGTGCGCATGCGCGCACGCTTTTTATGGCTCCCATTTTTTTGCTTTTGTGAAAGAACCGGTTCCAAGTGGCTCTTTGACCCATTCAGGTTGCCGACCCCTGCTCTAGCCCAAACTTTGTATTCTGCTTTCTCCATTTTTGAATGTTATTCATAAAAGATCTGAAGAAAAAACAACACACCTATAATTTGTTACTTTGATAATTAGAAAAAACCCTGTATAATAGAAAAAAGTGAGTTTTCTTTTTTGTAATCATAGTGTAAAAGATAATTATGTACTTGTACTTATATTTGCTGCACAAGATATCACAAGCTTCTATGTCTTTTTATTTCTTCTTTCTTTCTTTCTCTTTCTTTCTTTCTTTCTTTCTTTCTTTCTTTCTTTCTTTTTCTTTCTTTCTTTCTTTCTTTCTTTCTTTCTTTCTTTCTTTCTTTCTTTCTTTCTTTCTTTCTTTCTTTCTTTCTTCCTTCCCTCCTTCCTTCCTTCCTTCCTTCCTTCCTTCCTTCCTTCCTTCCTTCCTTCCTTCCTTCCTTCCTTCTATTGCTCTTTATTATTTTGTATTTTATGTCCTTTATAAAACTTTTAATAACATTTATAAAAAACAACAATGAAAGAACGGTAGGTAGTTATATGGATGGCCATATATCTCTTCAGATTTTTATATATGGAGGTCAAAAAGCCAAATTTAGAAGGGAAGCACAGAGTATTTGGAATAAGCAATGTTGTGCTGCTTCTATTCCAAGTTCAAATTAGCCTTCACCTGGTTAACCAGTGAAAAAGATTTCAGGTGTGACATTAATTGATACTTGTCACAGGAAAACCCAAAGGGCAATATACTCAAGAAAAAAATATCCTGTTGGTTCAACAAAATGTTACAAAGAACAAATACATTTTGAGAAAATTCCTTGAAATTCTGCTTAAACAAAGCAGGCAATACAGTATATATTATCTCAATGGCAGACCCCTTGAATTATTAAGTAGACTTTTCAAGGTAGCTAGGAAGAATTGTTTTCTATACTTACTTGACCTTCCTTGGGGTCCAGAGAGAAAGCACAGTTTTCAATCTGGTTAATTAATATTCATATCTGTACTGTTTAAGAGTAAGTGATCCAGTAATTAAAGATGAGCTATTTAATGGAAGTATTCAAAGAGCAAGTGTCTTCCATTCTTAACATCCAGATGTGATGCTGTGGTCTTCTCAAAAATGGGTCTTATTTATTTTTATTTTATTTATTTATTATTGGGACTTATATGCTGCCTTATCTCCCGAAGGACTCAGGGCGGCTAACAACAATAACATACAATAAATACAGAAGTTAAGATAAAATTAAAATTAAAGGCCTCTGTACAATAAATTAAAATTAAAATAAATTAAAAATTAGTTAAAAAATTAAAAACATAATTAAAATCCCTCTCAGTCCAGGTCAGCCAGGTGGAAAAGGAGTGTTTTGAGGCCGCGGCAAAAGGACTGGAGATCTGGGGCCATCCGAAGCTCATGGGGGAGCTGGTTCCACAGGGCTGGTGCTCCCACAGAGAAGGCCCTTCCCCTGGGGGTCGCCAGCTGACATTGTCTAGCCGACGGTACCCTGAGGAGGCCTTCTCTGTGTGAGCGTACTGGGCGATGGGAATTCATTCCCGGCAGCAGATGGTCCTGTAAGTATCCCGGGCCTAAGCCATGTAGGGCTTTAAAGGTAAGTACCAGCACCTTAAATCTCACGCGGAGGACAACCGGTAACCAATGCAGCTCACACAGGAGGGGTGTAATATGGGAGTATCGGGGTGCTCCCATCACTACCCATGCAGCTGCACTCTGCACCAGCTGAAGCCTCCGTGTGGTCTTCAAGGGCAGCCCCATGTAGAGAGCATTGCAGTAATCTATACGGGAGGTAACAAGTGCGTGGGTGACTGTACGTAGGGCATCTCAGTCCAGAAAGGGGCGCAACTGGCGTACCAGGCGAATCTGGGCAAATGCCCCCCTAGCCACGACTCCAATATGACTCAAAACTGAGTCATGAATCCAGGAGGACGCCTAGGTTGCGTGCTCTATCAAGAGAGGTAACATCTCTCCTCCTATAACCAAAGATGGAACCTCTTGGACTAAACGAGATGCTGGTACGTAAAGCCACTCAGTCTTGGCCGGGTTGAGCCGGAGCCTGTTTTTTCCCATCCAAATCTGTACCACTTCCAGGCAACGGGACATCACATCGAGGGCATCACTGGGTTGGTTCGGGGTGGAGATGAAAAACTGGGTATCATCAGCATATTGATGACACCTCATTCCGAATCCACGGATGATCTCTCCCAGCAGCTTCATATAGATGTTGAACAGGAGGGGCGAGAGTACCGACCCCTGAGGCACCCCACAACTAAGGGGCCTAGGGGTTGACCTCTGCCCCCCTGCCAACACCATCTGCGAATGGCCCGAGAGGTAGGAGGAGAACCACCGCAGAATGGAGCCTCACACTCCCAACTCCTCAAGACGACGCAGCAAGATACCATGGTCGATGGTATCAAAAGCCGCTGAGAGATCTAATAGGACCAGGACAGAGGAATAACCCCTATCTCGGGCCTGCCAGAGATCATTCACCAGCACGACCAATGCCGTCTCCATGCTATAGCCGGGCCGGAAACCCGATTGGTATGCATCCAGATACTCAGTTTCCTCCAGAACCAAAGGGAGCTGCCGTGCCACCACGCTCTCAACGATATTTGCAAGAAAGCGAAGGTTGGAGACAGGACGGAAGTTATTTAAAATAGCTGGATCCAATGCAGGTTTCTTAAGGAGGGGCCTTACCACCACCTCTTTCAAGGCGGCAGGGAAGTACCCCTCACTTAGTGAGGCATTAATAACTGCTAGGATCCAGCCTCGTGTAACCTCCCGAGAGGCATAGACCAGCCAGGAGGGACACGGGTCCAACAAACACGTGGCGGCACTTAATTTCCCGATGATCCTGTCCACTTCATCCAGAGTCACAGGATCAAACTCTTCCCAAATGTTCTCGGCCAAACTCATCATTTTCCTCTCGTCAGATACTGCCCAGTCAGAGTCCAGACCAGCCCGAATCTGAGCAATTTTGTCCACCAGATATTTACTAAATTCCTCGGCCCGTCCTCGTAAGGGGTCCTCTCCCGTCCCTTGATTTAAAAGGGAGTGGGCCACCCTAAACAGGGCGGCCGGGCGGTTATCTGCGGACGCAATGAGGGTGGTGAAGTAAGCGCGCTTTGCCACCTCCATTGCCACAAGATAAGATCTAGAAAAGGATCTTAACTGTGTTCGGTCAGACTCGGACCGACTGGTTCTCCAAATGCTCTCTAGGCCCCTTCTCCGGCGTTTCATCTCCCGCAGGTCCTTGGAGAACCAAGGAGCGAGCTGGGACCTGCGCCGGGTCAGAGGTCGCAAAGGCACAACGCTGTCGAGAGCCTCCGAGGCAGCCTGTTGCCAGGCATTAACTAAGGACTCGACTGGGCTGTGGGAGAGGGAGGTAGGAATCAATCCAAGTGCCATCTGGAATTATCTGGGTCCATCAGGCGCTTGGGGCAGAACCATCTGGTCGGTTCCGCCTCCTAACAGCAGGGGGTGACGTGACTGAGGCCCATTCGCAGGAGATAATGGTCTGTCCATGAAAGGGGTTGAGATGTTGGAGTAACCCCCCCAGACCATTAAGCCACTGCCCAGAGATAAAAATAAGATCAGGTGTGGTTTCCCCCCTCATGAGTCGGGTCCTGAATAATTTGGGTCAGGTCCATGGCCATCATGGAAGCCATGAACTCTTGGGCCACCTCCGATGTACCACCCAGGGAAGGCAGATTAAAATCTCCCAGAACCATAAGTCTGGGAAATTCAACCACCAATCCTGAGAGGGTGTCAAGTAGCCTGGGCAGAGCCGTTGCTACACAGCTTGGAGAGAGGTATGCAAGTAGCAGGCCCAACTGACCACCAGGACCCCACCTTAAGAGGAGGGACTCACATCCGTCTATCTGAGGGGCAGTGGCCTCCCGTGGATGGAGGGTCTCTCTAATAACAACCGCCACGCCACCTCCCCTACCCTGAGCCCGAGGTTGATGTAGCACACGGAAACCTGGAGGGCATAGATCAATCAGAGGGACCCCTCCCTCTGGGCCCAACCAAGTTTCTGTGATGCATGCCAGGTCTGCATCTTCCTCCTCAATCAAATCATGGATGAGGGGAGCTTTATTCACAACAGACCTGGCATTTAAATAGATCAGCCTGAGCTCAGGTGTCTGCCCTCCCCCTTCCCCGGGAGAGCAGGTGAGAGCCAGAGGGTCAGAGCACGCCACAGCTCGAAAATAGCAGGGGCGTGATCCCAGATTACGATATGGCCCTCTGTTCATCCATTTGCCGCCATTCCCAATCACCGTGGGGATCGCTATCCCTACCCCATCCCCCTGGGTCCCAAGACTCTCCCCGGCCCCCATATTGCCACGGCCATTGGCCAACCTAGACTGAGAAAGGTCCGGTAGAATCTTCCTCTCATTCTGCCAGGCCTGACCCTCCCCCCTCCCTAACCCTTTAAAAAAAATTAAAAGAAAACCTAAAAGCCTCTTTTTAGCACCATGCCACCTCTCGGGGTCCCAAGACCCATCATTAGGGAAACGGCGGTGCAGGTTGGATGGCCACATCTGAGAGAGGGAGGAAGCTTTCAGGGCAAGTAGCTCATTTTTGGTGTAAGCCATCAGAAGGTAGAAATAGGAGCAAAGAATGAGTTGGCTGGAACAAACTGCATATTAAATCCACAGAGCTGAAACAGTGGTTCCTGAAAACATGGTCACCCTCTCACAGTGACTTATGCAGTATCTGGAGAGCTATTGCTGGGAACAGCCTATCTATCCTCAATGACAAGCAACATTTGGATGGTGACGTTGGTTGAGGTCTGGGACCTATTGAATTCCATCTGTAAATTCATTCATTCACCTTCATTCAAGTCAAGACAATAATGTATCATTACACCAAATGTTCTACCATTACCATGTAGAAACACCAGCTTATGACATAACAAAAATGTTATGTTAAACATATTCAGTTTCATTTATTGATATTTGTGTGTATGTATTGCTATATGCACAATATAATGTTGGGGAGTATTATCTTTCAACTGAGAAACCACTGAATTGGACTGTTGAGCTTCCAGAGTTTTTTTTTAATGACATTTCCCCCAAATTACTACATTCTGAATGGTGAAACTGAGGTGCTTGTGATATTTAAATTTAGTATTGTGTCAAGTCATGAAGTATATTTTAATTGGATAATTAATTGACCATGTTTGTGAATGGCTCAAAAATGTACCTTATAACTTTTTTTAAAAAAAATATAAATACATCAGACACAAATTTCAACCTTTTATATTAGTGCCTATTATAATAGTTGGATAAAACTGCTGAGCATAGCAAAAATTATGAAGTTATACAATATGAACTTCATTACAGAATAAGTTGAACTTAGCAGTTCCCACTTATGCTTAGTGTTCAAAACAATCTCAATCACTGGAGCCCAAGGTGTAATTTTACTTCACTATAAAATTGGTGGAGGTGGGGAAATGGATTAATATTAAAAGCTTATGCAGCTCATACGGCTGCTTGAGTGAACATTAAAAGACAAGAATGTTCATTTAATCCTAAACAACATATACAATAGATAAAAACATGCTACAATACACAGAGAGAACACCAGTCTAAAAACTGATCACTTTATTATAAAACATCTTTTAAAACCTTTTTTAAAAAAATGTATCAATTATACTTTTGTAAGCTGAGAACAATTGAACTTTGTAACATCCCCCCCCCCAAAAAAAAAGAGAACCTGCAGGGTTTTGGGATTAGACAACTTATGTCCTGGGGTGGGGGCGGGTCATCAATTCAGAAATATTTTTTTGCCAGGACAAAAAAGCAGAATGAGCACAGGTGGGTAAAAAACCAGTGGTAGCAGGAGCGACTTCTGACTTCCTGCCGGCTTCCCCATTGTAAAAAGCTGGGAGGAAACATCAGAAAACTTCCTTCTTTTCTTTTTTCCTTCTTCTCTCCCTCCCTCTCTTCTTTTTTAAGACACAAAAATGGTTTTTGGTGGTCATTTTACAGTCAAATAGCACATCCCAGCAAGTATTACAAACTTGTGTCGTTTTTGGCAGATTTTATATGCCAGGTAGATAAATGGTTGAGGAGGAGGAGAATTACAGGTGCGGAATAAGTGGCAACCTTTCTTTTTATTAGGGAGAGTCAGTAGAGAGGAAATAATGCTCCTCTGCCTTTGCACATCATACTTATTCCATACTACCTTCGGTCACAATGGCCACTGCCATTTTTGCTTGAGGTGATGGAGGAAGATGCTTTTGGTGGGGACTTTTCCTGTGAATGGGCTCAATTATTTCTGTACTAGCCTCATTTACCTGCCTTATTGCTTTGGCATTACCGACAGATAAAAGGAAACAAATAGCCAACCAAGAATTGTGCTATTTGCATTTCACTGCTCCCTAATCCATTATTGGTGGATCAGTAATGACAGTAAAGAAATGGAGCCACAGGGCCAGAAATCCCTAAGAGTTGATGCCCAAGAAGAGAACTTTCTAAGAGCATATCAGGAGTCACAAATACCACATGTCAGCTGTCTATGGACATGTTCAGTCATCCAGGTCATGGTTGTCCCAAAAGTGTTTTTTCAAAAGGCAAGTGGACTTTCTTGGTTTTTTCCTTGAAGATGTTTCACTTCTCATCCAGGAAGCTTTTTCAGTTCTGACTGAATGGTGGAGAATGGAATGATTTATGTTCCTGGCAGTCATCTGGTCATTAGCCCTGTCCCTGAGAGTTGTTGAGGCCACTTGGAGATTTATCGGGTCACCTGAATAGTGCAAATAAGTGTGCAACCTTCTTGGAAAAGAGGTCCCACTTTCACTATTCAGCTGACCTTGAGAGGGCTAACGTCCAGACGACTGCAAGGAATACAAATCCTTTCATTCTGCACCATTCAGTCAGAACTGGAGAAGCTTCTTGGATGAGAAGCAAAACATCTTCAAGGAAAAACCCAAAAAAGTCCAGTTGCCTTTTGAAAAAGCATCTTTGAGACCACATGTCAACACTCATGGCTTTCTATTGTCAAAAGCAATTACGTCCTTTGGGCACAAAGCAGCTATTTATAATGCATATTCATGGTTTGGCAATGGAATATCAATCAAAACTCTCACAAGCTACCTCTGTATAAAGGATCAGGGCCTCTTCTTTCTTAGGGCTTAGAAAGCCACACAGACCCTTTGCCTATCCTGTGGATTTTGTGGCACCATATGTCCTAAAAACATTTTCTGGAATTTTTTTTAAATCCCAAAATGGTACTAAAATACCTTTCTTTCAGATGTCATAAGCATGGTTTGAAACAACAGTGTTCTTCGTGGCTCACTGCTGATATACTCCAACATACAAATGTTGATTATTTTAGCACAGCAATTGTCGGGCCAGTCAGAAAATATCAATTTGTACAGTACATTGAAACTTAACATGGACATTTGAAGTGTTTTTGTTAGCCTGGATGCCGAAAGAAGAAAGAGGGAAGAAAAAAAATTGCCTGAGAGAGGGACATTAGTAACAGAATAACAGAGTTGGAGGGGACCTTAGCAGTCTTCTAGTCCAACCCACTGCTTAAGCAGGAAACCCTATACCAGGGGTAGGCAACCTCGGCTCTTTTATGACTCATGGACTTCAACTCCCAGAATTCCTGAGTTGAAGTCCATGAGTCATAAAAGAGCCGAGGTTGCCTACCCCTGCCCATTTCAAATAAATGGTTGTCCAATCTCTTCTTAAAAACCTCCAGTGATGGATCACCCATAACTTCTAGAGGCATTGTGGAAGCTTATGTTGCACTGTGTATCCGATTTAACATTCTAGAAGTTGTTCTCCCTCTCTTTAATATGGTAAAACAGATTGCAGAAAAGACTGCACTACGAAGACTACAAAGTTGATGATATTTCACAACATGGAACAGATGTTAATTTTCACACATCCACAGATTAAATCCACTCAACAGCATCACCATCGATGAAATAGTGCAACATTTCAGCAGTTGACCAGCGGTGGTGCTATACAATAAAGTGTACACATTACACTCACACACCTGCCTACATTGAAGCACACCCAATATATATTCTGCCTGGTGTAGGTCTGTGAATCTCTATAGTGAGAATTTGTGATGTACATATCGCTCTAATGACAACGGAAAGGAAAGTTTTAATTCCCACTGCATAATGGTCCATTTGCCTCAAGTGTTTCAGAATGGTTCAATAATCACTAGCCATGTGTGCAGTTTGTTGAATTATTTAAGCTTATTTCCAGAGGGGAAGAGGCAGGGAGGAAGGCAACTGATTCAATGCAAATGAAAAGCTTTTGAAGCTCCCTATGGTGAAGATGTGATTACAGTCAGACAGTTAATAACCTAGACTTAGAAAAATCTGGAGGTTTTAAAACTGTCTGGCCAGTCAGTAAATGAGGTTTTTTTTCCACACTATCGACCAACTGCCATGTGCCGTAATGGCTTCAGATTTGTTTGGAGTGTTGGTGGACCCGCAAATGAAGAAAAAAAAAAAAAACAGCAACCCCTGCTTCATGATTAAGGAAAGTGCTTGAGAAACCTCAGAAATTTTCCTTTGGATTTAGAACTGTTTAGTCTGTGCTGCCCGTGTGCCTTAAATTAAAGTCTTTAGACACTGAGAGATCACCTTTCTGCAAAAAAAATAATAATAATTGGTGCAGGGGGAAGAGATAAGGGAAGGGGCTTGAAACTGCTTTAACAAATATCCTCCCCCACCCTCCATTATCCATCCAAAGAAACAGGTGCTCATTCAGCCTACCTGACATATGCCATCATTGTTACAAATCTTGAGAAACCTAGGGGAAATATTTATTTATTTATTTATTTATTTATTTATTTATTTATTTATTTATTTATTTATTTATTTATTTATTTATTTATTTATTTATTTTTGGGACTTATATGCCGCCCTATCTCCCGAAGGACTCAGGGCGGCTAACAACAATAAAAATACAATAATACAAAAGTTAAAAAGAATTAAACTAGCAGCCCCAATAATAAGTTAAAAACATTTTAAAAATCCCTGTCAGTCCAGGTCAGCCTGATGGAAAAGGAATGTTTTAAGGCCGTGGTGAAAGGACCGGAGATCCGGGGCCATCCTGAGCTCAAGGGGAAGTTGGTTCCACAGGGCTGGTGCTCCCACAGAGAAGGCCCTCCCCCTGGGGGTCGCCAGCCGACATTGTCTAGCCGACGGCACCCTGAGGAGGCCCTCTCTGTGTGAGCACACTAGGCGATGGGAAGTCGTTCCTGGCAGTAGACGGTCCTGCAAATATCCTGGGCCTAGGCCATGTAGGGCTTTAAAGGTAAGTACCAACACCTTAAATATAAGTTAGTACTTTGAATGAACTCTTCTCTTGCCAGAGTATCAAAGCGTTTAAAAGATGGTGATAGGTGAGTCACCAGAACAAGCCCCCCCTCATTTTGATTTCTGTTCTGGGGCCAAATTACTATCTTGAGCTTCCCACCTCTCCTCTCCATACCTTAAGACTGCTGATGCTGGCCATGCTAAAAAAAAAAGGTTCAGCTGTGGAAAATATTGAGAGTGCTGGTGTTATCCATAGGTAAAACAAGTTCATTACAAAAATACAAATTTAAACCATGTATTCGTATACTGCGTAGTCTGTCTAGAGTAGGACCGGCCGACAGGATTTCATTTGGTCAAAAGGGTATAATGTTGCAGAATATCAATCATTTGGGATCGGTGTACTGTTCTGCTAGTTTTGTTTTTTTTAAATTGCCTTGGGGATTGTAGCGCGGATCAAGCTAGAATAAATCTTCCTTCCCCAAGACGCTGTGAGGACAACTCCTCCCCCACTTCTTTCATTAATTAAGCCATAGTTGCACAATCTGCAGTCTGGAAGCCGCATACAGGGTATCAGATTGTCAAGTGTAACCCCCTCCTCCCCACACACCCCGTCTGTTGTCTACCAACAAGAGACCTCCTAGTAATGCCATGTCTGTCTGTCTGTTTTTTTTTAAATGTTCTCTCTGCATGGACTGGTGTGTATTTATATCTGAGATGTTGGCTTTTGTTTTTGTTTTTTTGTTTTTTTAGGGAAACAAACAGAATATGTAGCCGGACATGGCATATAATTTGGTCTTCAGGGTTTTCTTTTTCTTTTTTCTTCTACACACAAGCAAAACTTAAACATAACTGGGAATGCTAAACATAATTGGGAAAGCCACTTTATGAACAGGGTTCCTACTGTGCTATATTTAGGAAGAAAACAAATTTTAGCAATTTTACCTTTTTCAAGGTAAGCAGGGAGGCGCAGATGTACTTGGTTCAGTGCAACACTTGTTTTGCAGCTGTCTTTCGTAGTACCCTTTTCAAACTTGGAAACTGTCCTATCTGTAAACAAATCACTAGTCTACAAGGACAGATTATTTATCTAGGGTCTGTAATCTGTGCTCTTCAGGCAGAAATTAAGTGTCCAGTTCAGCCCTTCTACCCTATTGAGCCTCCGTGCTATCAGCCCCCTCTACCACAAAGATCCTGCAGGAGAAGGGCAGTGTGGACAACCGTGGGATCTGGCAGGGTGAGATCTGTGAACCATAAACCCAAAGCTTTCGCTGTGTCCCTGCACAACAGATACAGTGCCCTTTCTGACCTTAATAGGGACATTAAGGAGACAGGTAAAGGTATCTGTAATAATAACTCAAATAAGCAGGGGATCGTGGTCCAAGATGAAAAACTTGTTTTCGACAGGGAGAAGTGCGAATCTGGTATTACACAAAAGTCATACAAGAACAGAAAGGCATCCAAAAAGAGAAGCCACCTTCTGGTTGGTGATTCAATTATAAGGGATGTAAATTTAGGAAAGGACACAGAGATTTTGAAAGAGGTCAGGTGTCTTCCAGGTGCTACTGCCAGTAGGGACAAGAAGCATATTCCTAAAATAATCAAGAATGCCAGCAAGGACTGTGATGTGGAGGCTATTGTACATCTTGGCACTAACGATCTGTCCCAAAAAGATGTACTCTCTGTGCAGAATGATTTCCAGAGCTTGGGGCAGGAACTTAGCAGAATAGGCTGTAGGCTTACTTTTTCAGAGGTTTTACCAGTGTATAAGGAGCAAAATGGAAAAAGGCCAGCGTATAGCAGAATTTAATATGTGGCTAAAGGAGTGGTGTAAAGGAGAAGGCTTTGGTTATATTAGTCACGATGTCTGTAGCTGGTCCAATGAAAAAATGTATAAAAGAGATGGTCTGCATCTGTCCAAGAAAGGGACTGAGTTACTTGGCAATAAATTCACAGCTTTTCTGGAGGAACATTTAAACTAAACAGTGGGGACAGTGAGTTAATTGATACAGAACATCACTGTCCCCGGCAATCTAAGAAAATAGGAGAAGCCAGGCACCACACAAGTTATAAGCAAGTAAACACAGGGTCAGTCATAAAGGACTCAAATGTCTATACACTAATGCACAGAGTATGAACAGTAAGCAGGGTGAACTAGAAATTCAGGTAAATGAGTGCGGATATGATATTGTTGCCATTACGGAAACATGGTGGGACGAAACCTACAAATGGAACACACAGCTAGAGGGATTTAAACTATTTAAAAGAAACAGACTAAACAAAAGAGGAGGTGGAGTTGCTCTATATATAAGAAATAACTTTATCTCTACAGAAATAGAGCACAACAATGATGAAAACTGTAAACTTGAATGCATTTGGGTCAATATAAAAGGGGGAAAAATGATATTGCCATAGGTGTATACTATAGGCCGCCCAACCAAGCAGAGGAAATAGATGAACTTTTTGCTAGTCAGCTAACTAAGGTATATAAGAAGCACATCACAATAGTAATGGGGGACTTTAATTACCCTGATATCAACTGGGAGACAAACTCTGCACCAAGTGGAAGATCAAACAGATTCCTGACAAACCTAGCAGACAACTTCCTCTCCCAAAAAGTAGAGAAGGGAACTAGGAGATTAGCCATATTGGATTTAATTCTCACAAACAGAGATGAAATGATAGAAAATGTCAAAGCCACAGGAACCTTGGGGGGAAGTGATCATGCAATATTGGAATTCAGCATTCTGGAAGCACAAGCAATAGAACACAGCCAAACTAGAGTCTTGGACTTTAAAAGAGCTAATTTCAATAAACTTAGAGAGTCCTTGGGAAGAATTCCATGGATGAGAATTCTAATGGGGAAAACAACTCAAGAAGCTTGGGAAATTTTGAAAAGTGAGATAATAAAGGCCCAGTCTAGTACAATACCAACAAAGAAGAAAAATAACAGCTCTCAAAAGAAACCAGCATGGCTGCATAAAGAACTGTCTGATAAATTGAAAGATAAAAAGGACAAGTATAAGAATTGGAAAGAGGGGCACATAACTAAGTCAGAATATCAGCAAATAGCCCGTGCCTGCAAAGATGAAGTGACAAAAGCTAAGGCTCAAAATGAACTAAGGCTTGCGACCAAAGTCAAAAATAATTAAAAAAAGCTTCTTTCAACATATAAAAAACAAGAAAAAAGTTAAGGAAATGATTGGTCCATTAGTGGGGGAAAGTGGCAAGAAGGTGACAAGCAATAGGGAGAAAGCAGAACTATTTAACTCGTTTTTTGCATCTGTCTTTACACAAAGGGAAAAAACAGTCCAACCTACCAAAACCAGTGCCATAAAAAACAGAATAGAAACGCAAGATAGACAAGAAAATGATAAGTGAACACCTATCCAGCCTAGACGAGTTCAAATCACCAGGACCAGATGGATTATACCCAAAAGTTCTCAAGGAACTGGCAGATGTGATCTCAGAACCACTGAACTATATTTTTCAAAGATCCTGGAGCACTGGGGAACTACCAGAGGACTGGAAGAGAGCTGATGTAGTTCCCATCTTCAAAAAAGGGAAAAAAATAGATCCAGGAAACTACAGACCTATCAGACTGACCTCAATACCTGGGAAGATTCTGGAAAAGATAATCAAACAACAAATCAGCGAACACCTTGATGCAAACAAAGTCATCACTAAAAGGCAACATGGGTTTGTCAAAAACAGATCATGCCAGACAAATCTTATTACATTCTTTGACCAAGTGACAAAATTAGTGGACCAGAGGAATGCTGTAGATATAATTTACTTGGACTTCAGTAAGGCATTTGATAAAGTAGATCACAGCCTACTACTTGATAAGATAGAAAAATGTGGGTTAGATAGCATCACCACCAGATGGATTCGTAGCTGGCTGACAGGCCGTACTCAGCGTGTGGTCCTCAATGGAACTGCATCTACATGGAAGGAAGTGTGTAGTGGGGTGCCCCAGGGCTCTGTTCTGGGCCCAGTACTCTTCAACATCTTCATTAACGATGAAAGAATAGCCAATACTCCAGAAGATAGGCTTAAAATACAGGAGGATCTGGACAGACTCAAACACTGGGTGCTATCTAACAAAATGAAATTCAATGGTGAAAAAAGTAAGGTTCTACATTTAGGCAGGAAAAATCAAATGCACAGGTATAGTATAGGGGGTACCTTGCTCAATAGTAGTAACTGTGAGAGGGATCTTGGAGTTCTAGTAGACAATCACTTCAATATGAGCCAGCAGTGTGCTGCAGCTGCCAAAAAAGCCAACACAGTGCTAGGCTGCATTAACAGAGGGATAGAATCAAGATCAAGTGAAGTACTAATACCACTTTACAATGCTTTGGTAAGGCCACACCTGGAATACTACATCCAGTTTTGGTCACCACGATGTAAAAAAAGATGTCGAGACTCTAGAAAGGGTACAGAGAAGAGCAACAAAGATGATTGGGGGACTGGAGGCTAAAACATATAGGGAACGGTTGCTGGAATTGGGTATGTGTAGTTTAACGAAGAGAAGGGTGAGGGGTGACATGATAGCAGTGTTCCAATATCTCAGGGGCTGCCACAAAGAAGAGGGAATCAAGCTGTTCTCCAGGGCACCTGAGGGCAGGACAAGAAGCAATGGATGGAAACTAGTCAAGGAGAGAAGCAACCTAGAACTAAGGAGAAACTTCCTGACAGTTAGAACAACTAACCAGTGGAACAACCTGCCTCCAGACATGGTGAATGCTCCAACACTGGAAGTTTTTAAGAAGAGACTGGACAGCCATTTGCCTGAAATGGTATAGGGTTTCCTGCCTGAGCAGGGGGTTGGACTAGATGACCTCCAAGTTCCCTTCCAACTTATTATTATTATTATTACTTAAGATCCCTTAATCCAGGACTTCTCAAAATATCAATACTTACTAATTTATTTTTGTTGTTACTGATCACTTGAAGTTTTCAAGGCACTGTTCTTGTTCTACTGGTCAAAGTACATAAAGGACATAGATAAATATCTCATTGTATTGATCTCTGCCTTCAGACTGCTACTTTACTTTTTTCTAGAAAATCAGTGGCATATTCTCTCTCTTGCACTAAAAAATTAAGCAATGGTTATTTCGTTTACAGAAATTCCAATAGGATTGCCTTGTTTTTGTCTCATCAGATGGATGAAAAGGCTGGAAAACTGCAAGCTAATGGATTTCATATTTCCCTACAGGCATCATAATACATTTCAAAATGTGCCTTGTAGAAAAATACACTTTAAAACAATATTTAAATTAAATGATTACATGTAATTGTTTTTTTAAAAAATGAGATTAACAGAGGTGTGAGAAGTGTGGATATTTCTAAATCCAGTTGTAACAGTCTAGCATGCATTCAGTGATTTATATTCTGTTATTTTTTCTGCAGTTTATTTAAAAGCAACCAAATTCACACATGTTTTCATGCAAATTTTGTTCTGTAACACAGATTTTGTTTACATGAAGTATGAAAGTCTCCCAGGATATGGTTTTTAGGAGACAACTTCAACATTTTTTTTAAAAAAATAAGGTTTTCATTTATGGATTTTTTTCATTCTTCTAGAAAAATTTGACTGAAGACTCTGTATATTACTTGAGCTATCCTTGTGACTATGCTATATTTGTGGCAGTCCTCATGACAGCTTCTACGTAGTAAGGATAGAAAAAAAACCTATACAAGCTAGAGACTACTCTGTTTTTATAATTACAGGCAGTCTTGGACTTACATCCATAATGGAGGCTGCCCATCACGGCTGTAAGTCGTTATGGCCATAAAATGAGTTGGTCACATGACTGAGCTGATTTTACAACTTTTTGCAGTAATCATTAAGCAAATGCCGTGGTCACAGGCAATCTTTGACTTACATCCATAATGGAAGCTACCCATCACGGTTGTAAGTCATTATGGTCATAAAACAAGTTGGTCACATGACTGACCTGATTTTACAACTTTTTTGCATTTTAAGCAAATGCAGCAGCCATGGTCATTAAGGTGAATGACACAGCCATTAAACAGTGTCCAATGTTCAATCATGGGATTAGGGGGTGGCAACTGTTGGAACTTCAAATCCAGGTCATAAATAGCCTCAAGGTAGGTCCATCATAATTTAGATATAACTGTTACCAGTGTAAGTGACCCATCATAAGTCAAGAATTACCTGTATTAGCATCAAAGGATGCAGTTAATATAAAATGTGGAAGCTAGAATACCCTATAATCATATTTAAAAGCCTTATGCTATGTGCCTCACCTCCTTAGATATGGTGGATATCTTTTGATGATTTCCATCTTTGGAATATATTACTCTTCCAAAGATTTATTTGATTTCTCAGATGCTTTTTAATTGTGATTCTTCAATGTGATTTGCTTTACCACTTTTATTTCTGTAAACCATCAACCAAAAATTCTAACTTCTTGGTTTTTTTACGTGCTTATATGAGCATTGGTGGCACAGTGGTTAGAATGCAGTATTACAGGCAAACTCTGCCCACAGCCTGGAGTTCAACCTTGACAGGGCTCATGGTCGACTCAGCCTTCCATCCTTCCAAGGTTGGTAAAATGAGGACCCAGTTTGTGGGGGGCAATATGTTAACACTGTATACCACTTAGAGAGGGCTGTAAAGCACTATGGGGCTGTAAAAGGTAAAGGTAAAGGTTCCCCCGCACATGCATGCTAGTCGTTTCCGACTCTAGGGGCCGGTGCTCATCTCCATTTCAAAGCCGAAGAGCCAGCGCTTGTCCAAGGACGTCTCCGTGGTCATGTGGCCGGCATGACTAGACGCCAAAGGTGCACGGAATGCTGTTACCTTTCCACTGTAGTGGTCCCTATTTTTCTACTTGCATTTTTACGTGCTTTCGAACTGCTAGGTTGGCAGAAGCTGGGACGAGTAACAGGCGCTCACTCTGCTACGCGGCACTCGGGATTTGACCCACCAAACTGCCGACTTTCTGATTGACGAGCTTAGCGTATCCTATCCTATTTTACTGCATACTACACTGAAAGTTGCTGCTATAGGGTGATTAAAATATTTTAGAAAAGTTGGATGATGAAGAACTTCAAAATTCAAAGGCTTCATTATGTAAAAAAAAGGGAAAAAATGAACAGTGAATACAGAATTTAAGTTTCTAATGAAATCACATTTTTCCAGAAACTTCAGAACAGACAGATAAAACAGGCAGTTTACTCTAGAGATCTAAGAAATCATAGGAAAAAAAACATCAATTTTAGTATATAACAACACCGAGAACAAAAAGATGAAACCATACCCCTTCAGAAGTCTTTTATTATTATTATCCAGTTCTGCATGACGAACAAACATTCTTCCTCCTTTCGATCTGAAGATATTTTCCCCTAGAAGTTTAGTCTGGGGAATGGATGTCACTTTAACCTCTCTACCAATCAGGATTACTGTTTCCCCATTTCTAGCAGCAGTAGAGAACTAGTAATCTTCTCTCCAGGTCATCAACCCTCTTTTTCCCTATTGCTGCTAGTAGTTGCTAAAATATAATAGGATTGCTCAAGTCCTGAGCGTGATAATAAACACTGTGACCTGCACTCTGTGATCTACTACTATATAGAGGCCTCTTATGAGTGCTGCAAACACTCATAGGGTCAAAGTGGCAGTGCTTCTGGAAAGTGCTCTGAAAGTTCTCCGTTCTCTCTCTCTCTCTCTCTCTCTCTCTCTCTCTCTCTCTCTCTCTCTCTCTCTCTCTCTCTCTCTCCCTCTCTCTCTCTCTCCCTCCCTCCCTCCCTCCCTCCCTTAGCAGTTGTCCAAGGCATTTTGTTTTTTTCTAGAATGACATGGATTCTTGGGTTATATCAGACACATTTACAAATTATGCAAGACATGCAAATAGAGAATTGCCACTCTCTGTCAGCTCTCTTTGTTACGCTTTCCTAATCTATAGCCTACTTTGACAATCTCAGCCTTGCCCTTTTTCATTAGGGTTGATAATTTCTCTAGTATTTTATTTATTTCATTCAGCATTAACTGTTGCTTTTATTTTCGGTACTCGTTTTGCTTCTTGCTGGGAGATCCTTGTGAGTCCAGCAGCCAGAAGAGGGAGACTATTTAGCCATGACAAAATCACGTTGCCCAGGGTCTACCATGAGGAGGTTAATCTACGTCGCACCCCAATTTCACTAGTGATTTCCAATCTTTATGTTCGAGGTTAACTCACCTATCTTATCTTCCCCTTCTTCCTTCTTCATACCCAGTCAAATCAGTTGCTTATTTGTATGTAGTGCAATGCTTCCAGGGGCATTTGCAGTTATGATCACACTCATGCAGGCATGTGAAAAGGTTTGTAACTTTTATCACCTGGATGCATTTGCCATTGTAAAGCCAATGACCATTGCTGCAGATACCCTGTGATGCTTCTATATTTTGTAATGCAATACTCATTCTTTGCCTGTGTTTTACACTTATGGGTCTGTTCCCGTTTGCACTGCCAATTTTATTCCAACTTTTGAGTTGCTCTAAGCTGAATAGTTGATTCAGTTCAAGAAATAGATCCAATTTGATTCAGACATCCCAAATGATTTGGATTGAATCATCCAAAGTCATTTGGTTTGACGGGGATGGATTTGGAATATAAATGTGTATGTGTATGTGCAGGATAGCTCTTGATTGAAGCTGCCATTTGGGTTCAGTGCAAGTTGATAAATACATGTTTTTCAACTTTCCAGTCCAGAACTGAAAGAGAGTGACTGGGCCAAATTCACCCAACTGGCTTTTGAGCCTAAGGGAAAATCAGACCCTGGGTTTCCTTGCTCATATCCCATGGTATACTCACAAAATTGAACAAAAAGCACTGTCTCCATCTCCATAACTTTACCCAAAGTAGGATTGAATTTTAATAAACAGGACAATAAAATTGTGGCTAGGAGAGCTTTTGCACAACTTGAGCCTTTTCCTGGGTTGTGAAGCCCTGCATCTAGTCATCATGCTCTAGTCATCTCACATTTGCCTATTGCAATGCACTCTACATGGGGCTACATGGGAGTTAAAGCTGCCACAGAATGCAGCACTATGGATAGTCCTAGAAGCCCCTAGGGTGGCCCATAGAACATCACTATTTTGCAAACTGCACTGGTTGCCAGTTTGCTTCCAGCTGGAATTCAAG
The DNA here is from genome assembly GCF_947247035.1 of Vipera ursinii. Lineage (NCBI taxonomy): Eukaryota > Metazoa > Chordata > Lepidosauria > Squamata > Viperidae > Vipera > Vipera ursinii. Next base: position 227,145,733 of record NC_139513.1, read on the forward strand.
GTGTTGATTAACACCTTTAAAACCCTCTGTAACATGTGTCAATGTTATCAGGGAAAAAGTCACATCCCAATCAAACTGACCTGCCCCATGCATTCTGCCAGAAAGGGTATGCTCCAGATCCCATCAGCTAAGGAATTTTGGCTGGTGGGGTCCAGGAGAAGAGCATTTTCTATATGGCTTCCACTCTTTGGAACATTGGGCCCCTCGTGATGAGAACTGTCCCCACCCTATTGACCTTCCAAAAGATTTTGAAAACTTGTCTCAGCCAACTGGCTGGGAGGCCCGAATGGGGGCATCCCGTTCTGTAGATGATTAATAGATCAGGAGAAGATTCCACTTCTTCCCTGTTTACTTTTTTTAAATGTGAATGCTTTAATTTTTATTCTTGAATGTTTTAAATATATTTTCATGGTTTTATATTGTGATTTTATGATGTTGTAGGCTGCCCAGAGATGCTTGACAGTGAGATGGATGGTATTAACATTTAATAAAGTCATAAATCATAAATCAGCAAATAGCAGTTTGGGGAAAATTGAATGCTGTTAAGCATGAATCATCCAATTTAAGCAAAATCAGCTACTGGACATGCTGGGATGATGCCATCAGTACCATCAAATAACAACAACATCTGCCTATCCCAGGTCTTTGGGAAGGACTGAATAACTGGTTAGATGTGTTAAATCCAATCTAAACATCTGGCTGACTATATGAGCAATAATAATAATAATAATAATAATAATAATAATAATAATAATAATAATAATAATAATAATAATAATAATAATAATAATAATAATAATAGTATTAAAACCCCCAACTAGCTAGGAAAAGATAGACAGGCAGTTGAAGGAGATAAAAAAGTAATTGAAAAACTTATGTTGGTTTGTGAACCAGCTACTTCATATAAAGAAGGTGAGGTTCTTAATTCCAAGACTTTTTTTAATCATAAGGCAAATGTCTAGGGTTCCAAAGAGCTAAAAGCTCTAAAAGGATTTTTTTAAAAAAATGTATAGGCACTTGTATATATATATGCATTTTTGATCTTTATATATTTTAATTTTACTGTTAAACAGACCAACTAATTGCAGTTGCTAGCATTTGAATTTTATGAAGAGTTTGGGCTCCTGGGCAGTGGCAACATACTGCTGCTTGCTTTCCATATAAGATAGATAAGATAACCTTTGTTGTCATTTTTTTTACTATGGGTACATTGGCACACATTAAAAATGAAATTTAGCTGCTTGCTCTCAAAAGTGTAAACACACATAACACACATTTAAGCATGCTATATACAACATACTGTATGTATAAACCACCCTTACATATATGTAAGAGAAAAGCTATCCATCTGTGTACATCAAAAATTCACCACTTGAAGGCAAAAGGAAACATGATCTTATCATTTCCTTATCTAACAACTTTTTCTGTTTTTTTTTCCAACTGAACCCAACAGATTAGCCTGGTTAATTACTTTATGGATGGTTAAAATTCTTGTAGCAACCTTCCATTTCAAAGATATGGCTTTTAATCTGGTTCACAATTAAAACTATATGCATTATCTGCAGGACAAATATCTTTCCTGGGGGAAAAAATCAAGAGGATGGAAATATCTCCCTCCCAAGGAGTAGAAATTCATTCAAGTTATCTACTCGAATGCAGTTTAAAGGAAGAATTATTAAAAGAGCTATTTTGAAAGGTTACATTCTGTATATGAAATTATTCAACACCCTCAATGTACATTTGTTACAGCGGAATCTGTTTATATGACTGCATTATGCAGGAGTACTTACTTAATATTTTACATTTTTAAGCTACAGCTGTCTCTTTGGGGCATGGATTTATTCCCTCCCCTTTTTTCTCCTCCTATACAAATGATAAGTGTATTACTGAAATATTGAGATTAAGCCAAAGGTTAAGCCCTTGATTTCTCACAATGGCAGTAATGATAAGAATAACTATTGTATCACAGTATTGTGAATGCTAAAGGTAAGCTAAACAAGAGCAGAAATAATGAAGTATGAAAAATATAGATTTTCAAATTGCAAATGTATGGAGGGAGAAAATGACAAGGAAAAAAAAAATCCTCACCACTACCCAATACCATGTTGTTAACCTCACCCCTTAGCCTGGATGAAAAGAAAGTTGCCACTGCATGTGGAATTATTACTGCTGACTACTTATTAAGAACCCTAATCCTTTAAGCAGGATTGAATGTAAATATTTTATTTTTAAATTAAGGAAGAGTGTGGAAATCTCAGGATACGTATGTAAACATCTGTCACTGTTTGGAAAAGAGAAAATAGATAATTGAAATAATTTTATTGCAGTCATTAACCAGCACAAGAGAATCGGTATCTCAAAGTGCCCCAAACTAAATTGACAATATGGAGGTTAATTAGGAAAAATACACACAAACAAAGAATTTGGGCTAAAAGACAATACTAAATTAAAAAGAAAAGCGAAGGTGCTTGCTCGGGATACAGGCAGTGGTGGGATTCAAATACGTGAACAACCGGTTCTCTGTGTGGATGCCACTTCCGGAAGTCCATTCTGGGGCTGGGCAACAAAAAATTAGCTACCAGTTCTGCCAAAGTGGTGCAAACCGGCTGAATCCCACCACTGGATACACATGTGTGACGAAGGGAAAAGAGATGAGAATGAGCGATCTGGGTAGTGTAAACTTTAAGAGAAAATTAGACAGAACATAAAGGTTGTACAAATAGGCCCGGTTAGCCGACTGAGACTGAAAAAAGCTCAGCTCATGCTTGAAGAAGGAAATTCGACCTAGCGTAAGATTCCAGGGGAGAATGTTTATTATTAGCTAGTAATTAAATAATAGCTCATGTTGCCCTCTTTCATTGGGAATTACATCTTTTCCACCTCTCCTATGCCAAAGCACAGACATCCATTACATGAGGAGCTATAACACTTGTCAAATCCAATCAGCTCCGAAGAGCTGCCAGCCAACCAACATGTACTTTCTTAAGCATGGCTTCCCTTCGCTCTCCCCCCCACCCAAGCCCACTGTCCTTTCACATGCATGTAACAAGTCAGAAGAGATCACATCACAACCGTGAACGAAAAGGGAAGCATATGGTACTAAGGGAACCCTCTGTGAGGGAGGGCTGAAATGTGAAGATGGTCACATAATCCACCAACCCTGTTTCAAAAATGTGGTTTTGTTTTTAACAGCCTTTGAACAAAAGAGCAAAGGTAAAGCAGAGCTTTGTTAAAAAAAATGCAATGAGTTAGGTCTAGATTTTTTCCCCCTTCTCTCAGATACGTCACATTTTAATGTGAAATAATACAGAAGCAACCTATTTGCTTTCAGCAAGTCACTTTGCAAAAAACAGTTGCAAGCAGCGCCGGCCCCAATGTTGACTTTGGGGTGCAATTCAAGGGGTTGGTTGTAATCTTTGTGGGTTAGAGCGAAGGTGGCAACATTAAGACTTGTGGACTTCAACTCCCAGAATTCCCCAGCCAGCATGGCTGGCTGGGGAACTCTGGGAGCTGAAGTCCACAGATTGTAAAGATGCTAATGTTGGACACTACTGGGTTACAGCCCGGGTATTAGCAAGTCCACCTTTCTTAAATTGTCTCTGCCCTTCCCAAATGCCATCTTCTGTCAGTGGGTTCAAATGTTCCCAAATCATGGAAACTGTTACTTTAAAAAAAAATTCCCATAAGCCCTTATAAAAAAGCAAAGCTCTAGTGACTGAAAATTGGAAAACTGGATGCATTTGACTTTTTGCCCTTTGTCTTTCACTGGGTTCCACAGAACACAGTTTTTTTAAAAAATCCTATTATACCAATCCTTGGAAGAAAGCCTTTTCTGTTGCTCCTCCTGCCTGTTGGAATGGCCTTTTCCCCATCCCGAAAATCCATATAACCCCTCCCACCAAGACTCAGCTATCCCAGCAGCCCTAGGCCATGAGCTCTTGTGAATCCACTAATATGCTAGGACTGTTTTAATATTTTATCTCACTGTTTTCTATATAGAATAGAATAGAATAGAATAGAATAGAATAGAATAGAATAGAATAGAATAGAATAGAATAGAATAGAATAGAATAGAATAGAATAGAATAGAATAGAATAGAATGAGCTGGAAGGGACCTACACCACTTCAGACAAGTGACTGTCTAGTGTCTTCTTAAAAACCTCCAGTAATGGAGAGTCCATGACTTCTGGTGGCAAGCTGTTCCACTGGTTGATTGTCCTCACTGTTGGGAAGTTTCTCCTTAATTCCAGGTTTGGTCAGTTCCAACCATGGTTTCTTGTCCTGCCCTCTGGTGCTTTGGAGAATGGTTTGACACCCTCTTCTTTGTGGCAGTCCCCTAAATACTGGAATACTGCTATCATGTTGCCTCTGTTTCTTTTTCCCCCCTTTAAACTAGCCAAACCCAAGTTCTGCAGCCATTCTTCATATGTTTTAGTCTCCAGGCCTTTGATCGTTTTAGTTGTTCTTTCGTGAACTTTTTCCAAAGTCTCAACATCTTTTTTGTAGTACGATGACCAAAATTGGTTGCAAATTTGGTCATTCATTCATTCATTCATTCATTCATTCATTCATTCATTCATGCATGCATATCCCTCCATTAGTATTATATAGAATTCAAGGCGGCAAACCTATATAGTACTCCTTCCTACATTCCCCACAACAACCACTCTGTGAGGTGGGTTGGGCTGAAGGAAAGAGAATGGCCTAAAGTCACCCAGCTGGCTTTCAGGGCTAACTCACATTCTCCCGAGTTCTAGCCTGATGCCTTAACTACTAGACCAAACTGGCTTTCCAAAGCTAAGATAGATGTTGCCATCTGCTTCTGTTACTGTTATGCTTTGTTTTTAAATTGTCCAGTATTTTGCCCAGATTATTTGACCATTGGTGTGTTTCAAATCCATGAAACCACTAAGTCCATTAGTGTGTTTCAAATCCAATGAATGGACAGACAAATAAGCAAAACATCCATTTTGGGGATGGTTCTCCTGTAGGTTGATCCTTCAGTTTTGCTTTATCCTGCATTCAGCTGCCTTGAAATCCAGTTTGATGAAGAACACTTTTACCAATAATTTTGAAACCAGAACATGTGGTGTTTGGATTACCTTTTCATCAGTCTTTATCAAATTATGTAAAGCACGGAATAAACAAGGAAGAGAATAGTTAATTAGCAGCTTGTTAGAACTTAAAAATATGGAAAAGGCTGTGTTTGTGTGAATATATGTGTGCGTATATGTGTGTGTATACACATATGTAGAGAGAAATATCATTATTAAAGCATGTTCAGGGAAATAGACAGTTGTACGGACAGGTTTATTTAACTGATATAGTGAATTATCTCTAGTAATTGAAAGTCATTTTGATAGCAATTGATTTACTATTGCTAAAATACATGTGAGAACAGCGTGTAAATTCAAAGTTTACTAACTCAGATTACAACTGTTAAGATGATTGCAGAATACATCAAACTTAATGAAGTACAGTATAATATTAATTTTAAAAGGCAGAATTTTGTGACTCTATTATTTGTATGTGTTTGTATAGGAGGGGATTTGTTCCTTGTATATAATAGCTTTTCTATTGACTAGATTTTTGAAAGACGCTATCTAATACACTATCACCATACACCAAGATTGTGTTTCCAAGATTGTGTCTTTTGGATGATTATTTATAACTCAATTCATTCTTAAGTTGTATCTTAAGGAGAAGTTATTTAAAGTGTGGGCTGTTGCCACCATTTGGCCTAGGTTTTGGTACGCTATGCTTAATTCGAATAAACAAAATCCAGTCACATATTGCTAAATAGGGTTGTGTGCCTATCCTAATATTTTTAAAGATATTTCCATTTTTGTCAAAAATATACAGGATTTCATCCCAAACTGGGATTGCTTTTTAGCAAAAGCTGTCAATGGGAGCCTTTAGTTAAGGAAACAGCTGGCTAAAAGGCACAAAATATTCCAAGAAAAATTAGCATGGCAAATAAAATAATAATAATGGTGCCATCAGAAGCCTCTTACCAATTTGTTTGCTTCGTGTTGCTAAAATAAAAATTTAAATGCAGTGTCACAAATGCAATTTCAGGAATAAGATGTTGGTATTTCTAGACATTAAGTGGTCAAAGCCAGTTTCTCCAACAGGAAATTAATCTCTATCATAACTAAAATTAATATGCTAGCACTTATTTAGGGTGTGGCTAATTTACAGCAATTTTTCTACACCAGGCTGAGGCATTTTTGTTTTTACAGAATACATACTCCTGTGCCCTTACAAGAAACCTTATCAACTGAACTGTCACTTTATATTCTGTGATTATAATTTCAAAAGATGTTGGTTACTTTTATTCTCTCATTTATTTTCCACCTAACAACCAAAGAATATCTCAATCCTTCATGTTAAAACAACAAATATGCAAGTTCCAAAGATTTTAAAAAACAGAAAAAAAATTTCACCACTAGCATATATGGAAAGGACCCATATATATGAATTCTAGACAATGTAGAGCTCTAGAGTAGGGGTCCTCAACCTTGGCAACTTTAAGACTTGTGGATTTCCAAGCTGGCTGAGGAATTCTGGTAGTTGAAATCCACAAGTCTTAAAGTTGCCAAGGTTGAGGACCCCTGCTCTAGAGAGTAAAAGAGCTACTTGTTGGGCCTGGCCTAAAAGACAAATGTACTCAACATAATTTGGTGCAGAATAGGTTCATTAGACAGAAATCATGCAGGTACAGATTGTAGCGTTGAAATGTTCAAAGTTCTACAAGTGAACAGAAGCACAGTTCACTCTAGGAAAATCCATTCAGACTAGAGAAAGCTTACATGTTGGGTGTAGATCTTAAAGGGAATTACAGTTCTCTTCAAACTGTTTCTCAAAGAGAGCATTGTCAATCAATTTATCTGCTCTGAAAGGAAGTGATCACTGGATGACTCACAGGTAAATTTATTCCATAGGCAGAAGCTCTTCATTATAATCACCTCTGATTTTTTTCCAGATGTATTTTTTTTATCTTGTTCTGCCTCCCTCCAATATGGGGAAAAAGTGAAGGCACAGAAGGAAACAGTTCCCAAGTCATCATATAGTTGTGCATACAATTGTGTGTGTAAAAGGGAGTGGAGGGGAAGTGAGGGTATCATATTCACTACTTTGGGAATCAAGTGAGAACTGAGAACTTACTTTGAGTCAAAGGCCATTTGGATTTAGGAAAGTTTGGGGTAAATTTGGTGTGGCTAAATTCCCAAGTAACTGGGAATTTGCATTGACTATCCCAACATCCCCCCTTATTCAGTGACAAACAGACGCCTCACATTCATGTATGTATGTATGTATGTATGTATGTATAAATATTAATTTGTTGTTTTTACAAGGAACTCAAGGCAATGAACATATCCAACATACCTTTCTCCTCCTGTTTTCCCAACAGCAACCCTATGAGGTAGGTTGGGCTCAAAAAGGGTGACTGGCCCAAGGTCACTCAGCTGGCTTTCATGGCTAAGGTAGGACTAGAACTCAGAGTCTCCTACTTTCTAGCTTGGTGTCTTAACTACTGGACCAAACTGGTTCAAACAAATAGAATGAAAAGAACTTTCAAGCTTTATTTATTTAGTTGATGAAGATTCTCAGTCATCCAGGTAGAGGTATCTGAATATACTGTATTGCTTCTTCACTTCGCTACTTGGATAAGCAGCAAAATGTTTCAAACCAAAAAAGGAAAGAAGTCCAGTTCTCATAACTCAACTTCCAGACTTTATTTATTGTGTTTGTAAACCACCCAGAATCTTGTATGGAGATGGACAGCTATGTTCAGGACAGAATGAGAGAGATGATAGATAAATTGGAGAGAATTATGTTTCAATTTTCCCCCAGAAAAAAAAATATTTCCCCAACTGTAAGATGTAGAAAGAACCATTTAGGTTCCTCCCCTCCAAAATTTGTGTTTATTTTAGTGTTTTGATTTTTCAGGTTTCGAAGCATACATTAAGATTACACTAAAGGGAAGTCTGATAGGAAAAAGTTTAAGAATGCTTGCTCTTCAAGACTTCTTCCTTTAAAATTTTGCAGGCCTTCAGGCCTTTGGGGCAGACTGGACTGAAGAATAAAGGTTTTCATCCAGAAAACCTCCATAACATGGAGTGGACTTAAACCCAGTTCCCTGTAAATCTCTTACCTCTCAACCACTAAATGACACACGTTCTAAAAAAATTCAATATTTCACAGGGCTCTTTTTGTCTTTTCGAGGCTTTTTCTTTTTTTGGCTTCTAGTCTCTTTTAGGCTATCCATCTAGTGGCTAATATTGTTTGATATGTGCTTGCTACTTGCAGGGGGAAAAAAAACAACAACACCACTGGGGGAGTGAAGTCATTTCTTTTCTCCCAAAAGACATTAAATTCCACCATGCACAGTGCTCTCATGTCAGGAATTTGGCAGTCCATTCTCTCAGTAGGGGTTCCCATCCCTGCAAATTTCATCTAAATTTGCCAAGAATTAGACTGAAAGAAGTTAAAGCCATTTGTTCATTTTCTCATTTTACCTAATGGATAAGGTCCAGAGTGAGGGACTACTCTGAATCCGAGGTGGTGGAAATAATAATAATAATAATAATAATAATAATAATAATAATAATAATAATAATAATAATAATAATAATAATAATAATAATAATAATAATAATAATCACAGCGGCTCTGGAGAAACTCACCTCCCTTCGGAAGCAGGATCTGATCTTGCCCTTAACACAAGCCTACGGCATGTGTTGTGGTTGGTACAATTATCTGAATAAATGCCCTTATCAGTATAGAATTCATTTACATACTTAATGGCATTGGCTATCATTTCTTTAAAAAAATTGCACTGTCAAAACAAAAGCTGTTTAAAATAGCGGGTTAAATTATTCAGTGATACAGTTGAAGCCTACGGTCTTTCAGAACAGCATAAAGCCCCTGTAGAGCATTACTACAAAGAAAAGTTAAAACAGCCTTATTTAAAGCAAAGCTGCCAAAATATTGATAATCTGAGGTCCTAATTTAATGTGTTAGTGGGGAAAGCTGATTCCAGGAAGAGCAGTGAATATTTTCTCTCTTTTCCACCCACATGTCACAGTCATGCCCCAAATCTTAAAGTAAAGGTAAAGAGAATAACTAAAACCATCAAAACCTGGTCAAGAATGTGAGCTGAAGTCCACAGCAATTAACCATTCAAGATCCAGAAGAAGCCAGGCTGTATGACTGGCTGATGAGTTGCACTCTGAATTGGTGGAGATATCCATGGTAGGTTTTGGCCATAACACGCAGCAGCCTAAAGTCTCCCCAATATCTGTAGGTGAGATCCAAGGAGAGAAGGACCTGTTGGAGGGTGAACATGGAGGTCTGCAGAAGTCAAGCATCAACTGTCATGGTTCTGACAAATGAAACTTTTCAAAGAACTTCGAGGCATTGTTTACCTTAAAGAATCTTTATTTGACTAGCATAGAAATGGCACTAACATAATCAAAGCCAAAAACTGAGTTCCCCTCCCCTGAGCACATAGTATCAAAGCACAACTCTCTCCTCCAGTTAACAGTCATAAATCACATTCCCCAATTAGTTTGAAGTGCGGGCTTCCCCTCCAGCTCTCCAGCCCGCCAATTCTTTATCATCTCTTATTTCAACAACCTGGGTTCTCATGCTAGGTTCAGTGTTATTATGTCTAGCTAGACTCTCATGCACATTGCCCCCCCCCGCTCCCCAGCATCATCTAACTCTAAAAGCAAAAAGAATAAAATGGCTGCATCTCCATCTGTTGTCAATGCAAAAACATCTGATGTTAGCAGCGTTGACATCAGCTACCAGTTGCAGAAGCATAGCTACTGAGTTTCAGGTCTGAGAGGCAAAAAATATCCCTGGCTTTTGCACTTACAGAAAGATCAAAGTAAATAGAACAAAAACATTCAAGTATGTTGCTTAGAAAAAACCCCAGAGACATGACTCAGAATAGGCAGGCCTGAGTCAATGTTATGAAAGAAGGGCTTGAGAGTCAACCTAGATGGGATTTCTTGAATGTCTTGCTGCTAATTCTTTGGCTGACCTCCAGACTGGTACAAAACAACATTCAGCTCTCATTCCTGGAACGTGGATTTGGCTGGGTGAAAACTCACTTTCTGAAGTCATTTTAAAAAATATATTATTGTTATTATTCCTGAGCTTTTACACTCTTACACTGGGGTGAGATTTAAAGCTGCTATGAAGAACTCAGATCTAAGTCTAACTTTCTGCATTTGTAATAACCTGCAACAGGGCAACATCAGTAAGAGAAGCTTATGAACTGTAATTTGCAACTAAATCTTTACAGTATTCAGGGGAACAATAGGAACAGTAGCTAGTCTGGATTTAGAGAGAGTGACTATCCCAAAATTACTAAGTGACTCTATATGGCTAAAAGTAGTCAAGAACCAATCATCCTGGGGGCAGTCCAACAATTAAAACATCTTTCAGATAAGCGGGATAAAGTTCTACTGTTTAGGATGGTGATTTAAGGCTTCAGTATTTTAACATTATTTTCTGTAATGGAACTGGAGAAAGGAGGTCACTTTTAATGGGAACAGAAGTAAGCAGTTTGGGTGAAGTTTTGTTACTGAAGTTTTACAATAAATATAAAGATCCTCTGGAGATTGTTAGTAATATTGAAATTCTTTGGGCAAGTCCTGAGCACTAGTGATGACAGCAGTTAAGAGGTATTAATCTCTGTCTCTTTTCATGGTCCAAACACACTCTAATTGTTCTAGATTTCATTGCCATAGTCTCACATAGGAAGGATAGTCCCATTTGATCAGGTCCCAGGTGGAATCACTTGGTTTCCAGAAGATATCCAAGATTTTCCTGATGCTCTGCTGGTCAGTAAGACTAAGGTCTTAATTGCTGCCTGCAATGAGAGTTGACAAAAAACTCTGGATAAGATTACACCTGGCATCTCTCTATATGCTGATCCTGGAGGCCTCATTAGTTATCTGAAGAGCTCAGGGTGAAGATGAAGAGTCAGAGAAGATGTTTAGAGAAGATGTGCCACTGAAGAAAAATGAAGACTGAATATGACAGAAGAAGTAAATGAGCTTAGATTAGAGCTTTCATTGTTATAAGAATGACAACATACAGCTAGCTACTTTTCTGCAGATTGTTTACAGTTGGACCTTTTTAAGGTAAATGTTTTCTTTTCCAGAAACAGGTTTATGAAGAATATCTGCAGGAAAATTGTGAGGAATACATTAGGCAACTGAATCAGTTCTGAGATGGGCTCTGGTTGGGCAGGTCCTACTGAGCCTTGAGCAAATGGACAGAGTTCTTGAGGCTGTATGCTAGATCTGTCTGTTTTGGTTAACACCATGCAGGAGCTGTGGCTAGGATCAAGTTGTGCATTGATCTTTGAGAGGATGATCCTGTCTGTCTTGGATGGAACTGAATACTTTATTTGGCCAAGTGTGTTTAGACACACAAGGAATTTGTCTCAGTGTATATGCAAAGCAACAGGATAATGATAATAATCATAATAATTATTTACTGCCCCAGTAGATGGGGAACTAAGAGCAAACTAAGGATGAATATTAATATTACAGCCAAAGTACATGGGTGAATGCACATAGACATTAGAGAGTACTATGAAAATTAGGTGTTTAGTAGAGGAATGTCATGAGGGAAGAAATTGTCCCTGTGTCTAGTTATTTTGGCCTGCAATGCCCTACATTGTGGGGTAGGGGTGGAGTTGAAACAGTTTATGTCCAGGATCTGAAGGGTCTGCAGATATTTTCTCAGTCCTTCTTCTGACCCAAACAATATACAGGTCTTCTTTGGAAGGCAGGCTAGTTGCAATTGTTCTTTTTCAGCCTTAATTATCTGTTGGACTCTGTACCTTTCTTGAAGCAGATGGTAGTACTTCTCCACTCCCAATTCTTGTAGAATATCCAGGAGGATACCATGATGAATAGTAGTTATCCAAAAGCATAATCAATGCCATTTCAGTGCTATGCCCAAGCTTCATATCCAGCTGGAAAGAATCCAAGTAACCCCCCTTTTCCAAGATCCTCTGAACCTGCAGCCAAACCAGATTTTTCATAAACTTTAATGCTGGTCCAGAGATGGCTTCTTGAGGAGGGGAGGTATGGAGGGAGGATCATCCTCTTTCTTGGGATTGAGAGGCTCTTCTCAGAATCACTTATGCCTTAGTTATTGTTTGGTTGGATTACTACAATGCATTCTACATGGGGCTGTCATTGAAGACCATCTGGATGAAGGATCATAACTAGTTTTGAATATACTTCTTATTCTTCTAAGATGGGTTACACAGAAAGCTCCCTCTTTCTGAACTCTGTTAAATACATTGGAATTTGTCAGATTCCTATTTGAGATCTCCATGGCTAATCATAGAAAATGCGAGACTTCAGCCTTTCCATATGTACCCATATCCAGATTAGCAGCCTGATTATATTCACATGGATGTTTCAAAATAGCAGCATGACACAATTATCCAATTGTCATCTTCAGTGTGGCAATGCTAGGTGCCACTTTTTCCCCCCTAAGATGCTCTGCTGCATGAATACCCTATACTCAAGTAGCAGCAGAAGAGAATGTCAGCTAAATAGTTTCTTGGCATGTTGTCACAGATACAATACCTAAATGTTCTGGCTTCAGAAGTGAGGCCTGTTGAACAGAGTGAAAGTCTTAATAGGACTATATTTTACAAATATCAAATGAAACATACCATAATCCATTTGTTAGACAAGGAGTTATACACTTCAGAAGAAGTTGCAGTTAAAGCATAATCTTGATATGGCCCCTTGGTTTCATCATCTACAGCAGGGGTCCCAATCCACCAGTCTGTGGACCAGTATCGGGCCGCAGCATTCAGCAACTGGTCTGCACAAACAAGCAAAGCCCCATCTGTGGGATCCAGGCAGCACACAAAATCGCACACCCTCCGGTCCATGGAAAAACCTCTCTTCACAGAACCAGTTCCTGGTGCCCAAAAGATTGGGGACCTCTGATCTACAGAATGGGATGGCAGAATGTTTAAATATCGGTGTCCAACCTTGGCAACGTTAAGATTTGTGCACTTCAGTTACCAGAATTGCCCAGCCAGCGTGGCTGCCTGGGGAATTCTGAGTTGAAATCCACAGGTCTTAAAGTTGCCACAGATGGACTCTGCTGGTGTAAACCTCTACAATGTGTTTTCAAGTGATTGCTAAAACCTGGGCTCACTAAGGGCCATGCAAACTAGTGAGTACGCATGGCACCGATACCCGCCCGTATATGGTATTTATAGACTTCCGAAGCCTAGGTTTTAGCCTCCTAGTGAGATCAAGCGTTGCGGATAAAAAAAAAAAGCTGGAGGTGTAATTATGACATATTGTTGTATTTTCTAATCGTGATGAAATAGTTACAGACAGCGTGGCTTTTATCAGTAAAACAAACGGAATTAAGGGATCTGATCCAATTAATTATGAACCTTGCTTGTGCTTTCCCCATCCCCGCCGCTCGCCCTTGACAGGCAAATTGTTAAAGATAGAAGACTTGAGATTCAGCCTCTGAGGATTGGGACTGATTCCGTCAAGCAGGTTCAGGTCAACCCCAAGTCTCTGCCTTCAAAGCATCCTGGATGTCTCTGAGAATCACTAGAAGCTTGTTCTGGCCGAGAGCCAGGCTTCAAAAGCCTTTTCAGTGTGCAGTCAGTGACTCACTAATGGGCAACTGCAGGCTTTCTGATTTCTTTCTTGTTTCATGTATTCATTTGACATAAATTTAATTAAACCAAATCTGGTGTTAAAGCAAGAGGAGATAAAAGTGATAGGGCACAAATTAGAGAGCTGTGAAAGATACGGGAAGCGTGATTTTCCTCCCCACCCTGGTTTTTGTGTAAAACATCGTCCAGCCACTTCCTTGCAAAAAAAATAAAATAATAAAATAAAATAAGAAGGGAAGAAGGGAGGGGTAGAGCTATGCATTATTAAGAATAATGTGCATTCAGGTTCAGTGAAGGTCTCAGCCTCTTATTTTCTATAAGAAACCCTTTTAGAAAATTTCATAGTCACACTTCTGGTAGTTACCTCTTCACTGGATATGAGACAAGGTTGCCCTCTCTTTCGCTTGTCTATCCATAGTTGTTAGCCAGCTCAAAAGCATACAACAGCAGCCACATAAAAAGCACATATATTACATCTTTAAAAAAACACCATTTTTAAAAAAAGGTCCCTTTAAGGTCACCTTCTTTAAAAAATAAAATAAAATGTTAAAACCGCTGCAGGGACAGCAAAATGAATCTGTGCTGTTAAAGAGGCTTCCTTTAATTGCTTTCAGGGATGCATTAGGGGAAATGTTCAGGTTGCTCTCTGCTTTCTTTTAAGCATTTTTTATTTTTTTGCTGTAGTTAAAAGATAGGTCTGTCTTTAAACAAATGAATGTGATTGGAAATAGTTGCGACTGCTGTACAGAGATCCTTGGAACTGCTAATGTTTAAAAGTACTCAATGCAATCATTTTATAAACATGGGATTTATGTTGCTAGCATTCAAGATTTAAGCACAAGAGGGAGGGAAGAAAACTAGAAGCTGGTAAAAGTGTGGCTTTTTTCCTCTTGCACAATCTGATATTTTCTTTAATTGACTGAGGGTTTTGTTTCACAAATGGCCAGAGAGGACAATAAACTATACTGGTAAGTCTGCATTTGAAGCTCATGATGTTTTGCTTAGAAGCGTTGACACTTCACAGCTTCTTAAACCAAAGTAAAGGTAAAGGTTCCCCCGCACATGCGTGTTAGTCGTTTCCGACTCTAGGGGCCGGTGCTCATCTCCGTTTCAAAGCCGAAGAGCCAGCGCTTGTCCGAGGATGTCTCCGTGGTCATGTGGCTGGCATGACTAGATGCCAAAGGCGCACGGAACGCTGTTACCTTCCCACCGTAGTGGTCCCTATTTTTCTACTTGCATTTTTACGTGCTTTCAAACTGCTAGGTTGGCAGAAGCTGGGACGAGTAACAGGCGCTCACTCTGTTACGCAGCAGTCGGGATTCGACCCGCCAAACTGCCGACCTTCTGATCGACAAGCTCAGCGTCCTAACCCACTGAGCAGTACAGCTTGCAAATATTTTCTTGTAATGTTGCTAATCCATTTAAAATAAGTGCTGTTTCCTCATTTCTGCCCCACTTGGATATTATTGGTTTATTAGCACAAGAATCTGCAGGAGGAGGCAAGGTGGGACAAGTCACAAACCTGCGTCGCAATATCAAAATGCAAACTGTGTCCCCATGTATACTGTTCAGTGTTGCACCCCAAAAATCTGTGACACAATGGACATTTTGTCCTTTGAGAGTCATTTTGGCTGGGGATGATAATGATGATTCCTTGAAAAGGAAGAAAAACTTGAGATAGAAATGCCCATAGAACATGCTGTTGTCTAATCCTCCAACTTTGGAGGCAGATTAAAGTTGCCTATTGCTCTTCTGGTTTTAAAGGAGTGCTTTCCTTCTTATCCCAACACAGATTTTGCTGACACACGTTATCACTGTAGGATCCTTGGTGTTCTCGCAGACGTTTCATTACCAAGCTATGTAAACTAAACTATCAGTACCAATAAAGGAGAATATTTGTAGCTCAAGGTTTGATGCTTTCTAAGTTTGGTTGTTTTCTTGTTACCCAAACTAGGTGACATGAAATGTCTGCAAAAAAACAACAAAAAACAACCCTCACAAAGGGCCAAAGACCCCTCAACATAATCAGTAGTCAAAGGCTCTGTGTCAGTCCCATATCTGGGGTAAACTGTACTTTTGTTAAGTTTGTACTGTTGTTGGTTCATTAGTTTTCATTTATAAAAGGGGAGCAGAACAATTCTTCTGCCTTCTGAAACCCATCCCTTGCATCTTCAGGTTCTCCTGAGTGATCTCCTAACCCTTCAGAACAGAATTGGTGTGCAGTTGTGGGTTTCTGGAGAAAAAAAGGTTCCGTGCAGTAACTAGAGTTTGCTAGCTGACATTGGAGTTACACTGAGATGGGTATAATGAGCTGGAAGAATCGGATGTTAATATCAAATAGCAGGACCGAATTGTGATATGAAGAGACAAATAGACTATAAGATGATAGATAGATAGATAGATAGATAGATAGATAGATAGATAGATAGATAGATAGATAGATAGATAGTGTTCTGTTCCAGCCTACAACCGGCCCTGTTTGAATGTCAGGGACAACCCCTTTTTATAATCAACAGGCTGGAGAAAACCCAACCAAATTTATTTACAAAGAGTTCAAACAAAAGTGAAATGAAAAGTTCAAACAAGACTTAAACCAAAAGGTTAAACAAGAGTTAAACAAGAATAACAGACCAGGACTCTAGCAGAAGATCTTCAAACGGTTGCCTTCAGCAACCAGCACCTCCCACACATTCTCCTTTTATCAGCAGTCCCAAGGCGTAGCTTCTCACTGCCTTCTCCTGAGTTGCCTCATTGCTTTCCTCTGTTCTGTTCTGCTAGATTGCCTCCTACTCCTAGTGTCCCTGAACAGAGTCAGCTGTGGATCATCTTCTTCTAATCCCTCGTGCTCACACAGCTGAGTCCGAGGAAGAACAAGATGGGAGGGGCCAGGCTGAGAGTTCTGCAGTGCATCAGAACCTTCCTCTGACACCAAAGGCTCTCCAAACCCCTCCTCCTCCTCCTTTTCAGAATCATCCGACTCAGCTGCCGGAACCACAGGCTGACGCTGAATCACAACAGATAGATAGATATACAGTAGATGGATAACCAGTTTTGTCTAGTGCACGGATAGGCAACCTTGGCTCTTTTATGACTCGTGGACTTCAACTCCCAGAATTCCTGAGCCAGCAGCTGGCTCAGGAATTCTGGGAGTTGAAGTCCACAAGTCATAAAAGAGCCAAGGTTGCCTACCCCTGGTCTGGTGGTTATGGCAACAGGCAAGAAACCAGGAAACTCTGATTTCTAGTCCTGCAATAGGCATGAAAGCTGACTGGGTTACTTTGAGCCAGTCACTTTCTCTCTCAGCTCATGATGTGAGACTTGGACAACAAACTGGTCGATCAATTCCTGTCACATCCAATGGATCAACAATCAATTGAACTTTTTTTTAAAAAAAGTATCTGAACTGGTGAAAAACGTGAGGAAGAAAAAAAAAGTTATTAGAGATGCAAAGCTCATAGCCCCCTCCCTTCAGTCTGTATATCCTAAAACAATCACCCAAAGTACTTGCAAATCGTCAAGTTATTATCCAGCCTATATAAGCAGTCAGAGACTCTGAAGTACTGTTAAAATACGGGTATTTTTCCAAAATAATTACCTGTAAATTAGGAAGAAAAGGGTTATTTTTGTTTGCTCCTCAATGCACAAAGCTGTTGAAAACAAAAAGAGAAGGGAGGAAAGACTGCCGAAAGAGATGCAAAGGATGCAAACTCTTTGCGGGCGCCCAGGTTTTTGCTGGCCAATCTGTTAGCCCTACCATAAGGTAAAGGTAAAGGTAAAGGATCCCCCGCACATGCGTGCTAGTCATTTCCAACTCTAGGAGCCAGTGCTCATCTCCGTTTCAAAGCTGAAGAGCCAGCGCTTGTCCGAAGATTCAGCGCTTTTCTGAGGACGTCTCCGTGGTCATGTGGCACTTGGGATTCGACCCGCCAAACTGCCGACCATCTGGTCGACAAGCTCAGCATCCTAACCCACTGAGCCACCGTGTCCCTTAGCCCTACCATAAAAGTACAGTAAATATCTGTTGAAATGAATGACCAGCATGGATAACTTAGAACCTGAGAGAAGGGCTGCTTTTTTTGATGAATGCAACCCCTTTATGATATTTTAATCTCCTCTCCTCTCCTTTCCTCCCCCCATCTTGATTTCCTTTTAACCCTTCTATTCCCTCCACTTTTAATCTCTGCTTTGCAGTATCTGTCAAAATACATGAGAGAAATGTAGATGAATGTTAGTTTTGTGTGGGAGAGTGAATGGTTCTTACATGCAGAGGTTTTTGCTCTTTTGGGAACTTGTCTTTTGCAGTTGTATAACCTTTGCATATATGTGTGTGTCACTATATCACTGCCTCCCATGCATCTATTGAACGGGGTGGAGGTGGGGAGGGAGAACTGGCCAGAGTTGACAAAAAGACCTTTAGAAAAGCTTTGCATTAGACTATATTTTTCTCCATCTACAGTATACATGTGCATATTCTATTTTGTCTTCCTTTTCAGGTTGGGCATTGTTTTTAATTCAGATCCATCATCCTTTGGGGTAAATGCAGTGCTGCCAGCTGATTTAATGTCCCAGATAATCAGAATTGCCATTTTTCATACTACCTGTCTGCCTCTCTCTCTCTCTCTCTCACACACACACACACACACACACACATACATACAAACACAAACATATTGGGGCCACCTAAGAGCCACAAATGGCTCCTGAATGTGCGGCAAGGAAAGGCATCTTTTCCTGAAAGGATTATTTATAGCAAATCATTTCCTCCGTGGCTTATGGGATCACCCTCCCCCACATCAGAAAGTATTGAGCTCTTGTGAATCCAGTCTTGGGGATCACCCATCTGACAGATAAAGCAGCTGAACTCCACTGATGAGCTCCAGAGAGAGAGCCAAACATCTGTCCACATTTTGCTGTTGCCTACTCCCTGCAGACATTTATGTATTAAGTCTGTTGATCAGACAACACTTTGTCTAAGCCATGATATAGTCAGCCATCCTAATAGGATATATCCCTAATGTAGGAAGATGAACGGCTCTATTTTGATCAAGACTTCCATGGCAGAACTTCACAATTAAGGGAAAGATTTAATATAGATTAAAAAAAGTATCAGGAATAGAATGTGATAAAACAGTATTTTAAAATTAAAATATATACAAAGGATGAGCATGTGACTGCTAAAATGGATCAACTTATATTGAGGTTTTTAAATGTAGGAAGAACAAATTAAAGAACGTATGGTAAAATGGGCCAAGAATTTATAATATTCAAAGGGATCATTGGGGAAAAAATGTGGTTAGAAGATCTACAAACTTAGAACGTATAAGAAAATGTTATTTTTAATGACGTACTGGGCCTTTGGTATATGACACCAGAAAAAATTGTCTAAGAAGTATAAACATACTTCTAATCACTTTTGGTAATGTAAAAGACATGAAGGGATGTTTTCTCCTGTATGGTGGACTTGTGAAAAAAGCGAAAAGATGCTGGACACAAATATTGTGATGCAGGATTTTAAAAATTAACAATCAGAGGAAACTGGGACTTTTTTTATTAGGACTTAAGGACATCAGCTAGAAAAGGCCAATGGCCAAATGGTTTTAAATATGGTAACTGCAACAAGACTATTATATGCACAACGATGGAAGACCAGAGAAAAACCAATAATGGAGAAAAGCTGAGTTTGCAGAAATAACTACTGTATATTGAATTGTTTGATTAAGGAGGGAATATAACTATTTTATAAAAACTGGAAACCTTTTGTTGATGTTTTGATGAAAATACATAGGAAATGATCTGCTGATTTGAGAATTTATCGATGAAAAAGTTGGGTTATGAGAAGGACTCTGATATGCAATATGGAAATATTTTCTTTGGATATCTGTCTTTTTTCTTGTTTTTTTTTTGGTTATGCTTAACTTTTTAGAATATCTTTTTTTTCCTATTTCTTCTTCTATGTTTCTGTCATTTTTTAAAAAAATCTTTGCAAAATCTTCTTTAATAAAAAATGGTATTCATTAAGAAAAGACAGAACTTGATCATTCCTTGATCGTTTCTTGGTCAAGGCTTCTTTCTTTTAAATGAGGTCTCCTTCAATAGTAATACATTTTATGGCATCTGTCATTGGCATATACACGTGAATTTCAAATGTATTTCTCATGTTCTCACATTAATGATATTTGTAGACAGGTAACTGAATGCGTTGTGGTGTTCATTGAATATTCCTTCCCTATCCTTTGTTTAAAAGAATATTGTAAAGCAACACGGGAGGAACAGAAAACATATTGAGGGGGCAAAATATATCCCAGAAATGCAAACTTCAGCTCATTTAAGATTTGTAAATTGTTTAAGATGACTATTTGTCCTGACACGTAAGAGTTTGGATTTTATTCCAATGTTGTTGTTGTTTCCCTTTTCGTTGTAGACCACCCAGAGTCCCTTGGGAATGGAGCTGATTATAAATACTGGGAAAAATAAATAAATCAGGAAGCATGCTTTTTCTGGAATGAATTCCATTATTTTTCTGCAAAATTTCTGGTATGAATTACATTATTATTTCCTCAGGTGAACAACTTTCCTTTAAATAAACTGCAGAGTGACAGCAATATGGAAGAGCCATATGCCTATAGTTAGCACTGGGCTCTTTCTGTGCCCCAGAAACTCTTACAATATTTCGGATAGACATAGCTGTTAATATCCCTTTCCATCGCCTCCTTACCTTCTTGCTTGAGATACTTATGTACCCATCTATCTAAAGCACTGAAGATCAAGTTCCAGCTACAGGTAGTCATTGACTTTTGACTGCAATTGGGTCCTGTACGCCTGTCAGTAAGCGAAGCAGCCATTAAGTGAGCCACACCCAATTTTATGGCCTTTTTGGGGTGTGGTCATTAAGTAAATCATGAGGTTGTTAAGCAAATTTGGCTTCCTTCATCAACTTTGCTTGTCAAAAGCCTCCTGGGAAGTCAACAATGGTGAGTGTGTGACTCTGGGATGCTGCAATTGTCATAAATGCATGGTTAGTTGCCATGTGCATGAATTTTTATCACATGACTGCAGCAACTTGCAGAGATTGTAAGTGTGAAGACTACTCATAAGTCCATTTTGTCAGCATTATTGTAATTTTGAGCAGTTGTTAAACGAATGATTGTAAATAGAGGATTACCTCTTTGGGGAGTGTTGGGAGACAATGGGAATCAAACAATTTATGGAGTCTCCAATCACAGTTTGGAATCAAGGAGGAACAAGGCAGAGAATCAAGGGAACAAGGGATGATCGCTCTTCTGGAGATGGATACGTTTTTAGATTAGTATTTAAAAAAGAACAGAATCCTTTTTTACACACTGACTGCTTAGAAGTATTTTCCTTCTTTCGATACAGACTTTTCTCCTGCTGATATTTGCCCATCTTTGGATCACATTTTCATTCCTACTTTCTTTAGAACTTAAGAACCATTGTAAATGAAAGTGGTTTAGAAGCAGCTCAACCTTCAGAAAATAGGGTAAAATTAGAAGTGTAATCTAAATGTTAGTTAGACACCACACTTCATATTGGAGAATTTCATCTGCTTTGCCACATAAAAGAGTTTAAATATTAACATTTGAAATTGTTTTGTACCTGTGCAGTCCTGTCTTCCTGAGAAAAAAAAAATACCCCAAACCTCATTTGTAAAGTAATTTTAAACGCTGGCATAGTTTATACATTTTAAATTTTATTCCGATATTGTATTAGCTTAAATTACCTCTTTCAATGTCAAACACCTATAAGGGAGGCAAAATTTATATTATTCAGTATCAAGAAAAGCACAGCTAAATATATAGCATCTCCATAATTTCATTTGAATGGCCATATCATGTTTTTGTATTTATTTGAGAATCCCTTTAGAACTAACACCAGCTCTTAATCATACTTCAATATTTTACTGGACAGTAACATTTTCAAATGACATTTTATAAATTCAACTCCTAGTAAGACATATATTCTGTTCTGTATAAATATATAAATACTGTAGCATTCCCAAATTAGGTGGGTTTTTTTTTGCAAGATATTCATACAATGAGTAAACCTGATGAAGAGGAATGATAATCATTTATTTATTAATTAGGGCAATGGAACAGTCAAATTGAGAAGATAGCATGTTTAAAGTAATTCCGATGCTTCTTTTGCAATAAAAATCATACCTTTTAAAGATCTATTTTTTAAAAAAAAACCACAGATGCAATATTCTGATAAATTATAGCACAATATCAATCATTATCCCTCAAGGCAATCTATGCATTTTTTAAAAAAACAACAACCACACAAGCTCTCTCAGATGGGCTTGTCTGGAGTCACAAAAGGCATTTGGGCTAGGAATGTCAGCATTAAAAAATGCAGCACTAGCTGGAAATGCTGTTGTCTGTCAACCTTTATTTGTCCTTTAAACCAAGGGTGGTAGTAAGAGGAGGGGAGAACAAATATATGCCATGCCCGAAGGCCAAAGGGAGTGAATTTTATCCCTACTCTCTCCAACTTCAATGAGATTTGTACAATGAAATATAATGGAAGGTTCTGATGGCACAAATTATAGTGGTGTGGCCAAAGGGGAAAAAAAATGCCCACAAGCCTTTTTGCCTCCCTCGTGCCAGCCTTGAATGATCAGATCAGCCTTCTGGACTCAAAAGCAGCCCTGTCAATAGGAATACATCATCTTTTTTGTGGTGTAGAAGAGCTGTCGGTTGTAATTCCCATTATTCCAAAGCCAGGATTTTCCATTAGCGCAGCCACCTGCTGAGTTTCTCTACTCAGGTTTAATGGAGTCTGAATTTGAATTTATCACCATCTGTGGGAAGACAGGAAATGAAGAGAGCATCACTAATTCTTTTCTTCATTTACTAAGCATAAGCATAATCTTTACAAGTAGACAGACAGAAGTGAGAGCACATGAGAGCAATTGGGAGGGGTGTGTGTGTTTAACTGATATTGACATCCATGTTCCCCACTAAGAGATATTCTGTCTCGTTTTTCTATTCCAGCAGCAGCAAACGCCATATTTTCATTTGCTTTGTGGTACCCACCTAACAAAAGCTATCTCAGAGCCTTTATGGGGAATCTTACTTCTCTTCTATCTTTAGGAAGCTTTCATAATTTCATTTTTAAAAAGGAGAGGGTAGGAATGCATGTAACCATGTAAGGAAGATGTGAATAACCATGTTACAGTGCAATTGAGAGCTTTTCAAAAGTTCGGGATTGTTCTTTTGAAGCATCCTACTTCCCATTCTGCACATCTACACAAAGGAATGGATCAGTAATGGAGAAGGGATGACTGGAAGCAAATGGGGAAAAGATGTTGGCATCACCTTTTAGATCTTCAAGGAGCTTTATTATTCATCAGTTGAAGGACCATGATTCTGCATTGACCGTCAAAGACTGTCCTTATATCTTAACAGAGTAACAGAGTTGGAAGGGATGTTGGAGGTCTTCTATTCCAATCCCTTGATCAGGCAGGAGACTTTATATCAATGATGGCGAACCCTTTAGAATCTGAGTGCCCAAACTGCGACCCAAAACCCATTTATGTATCATTGGGAGCCAGGTGGGCATCGCCCATTGGCTGGGTATGGCCAATTTGGTGAGCATACCCATTGGCTAGGTGTGCCTGTGGTGGTAACGGCAGACTGGGTGGGACTAAAAAGTTCAATCAATTAATTCCAACTTTGCGCTATCGTTTTCTTTCCAGAGAAAAGTTGAAATTGATTGATAGACTGAAACTTTTTTTCTTTTTGCACATGTTGGGGGTGTATGTGACAAAAGTGAAAAGGTTTTATAAAAGCCAGATGAAGGCCTAGGACTGGAGCAACAACGCGCATGCCCACAGAGAGGGCTATGCCTGCCACCTGTGGCAAGTACCTCATAGTTTCACCACCATGGATTAGGGCTATCTATGTTTCCTGGTAAAATACATGGGAAAATACCATTGGAGGAAAATTTCACTTAGGGTTAGGGTTAGATCACCATGAACTCATAGAGAAAAATGGACATCGCCTACAAATTCGGAATACTTGGATATGGTTAGGTGGGCACTAACGTTTCTAGCCTGTCCTATCTATGTTTCCTCGTAGAATACATGGGAAAATCCCATTGGAGGAAAATTCCACTTAGGGTTAGGTCATTATCACTAAACTCTTAATACTTGGGTACGGTTAAGAGGGCACTGACTTTTCTAGCCTGCCCTAACTATGTTTCCTGGTAAAATACATGGGAAAATCCCATTGGAGGAAAATTCCACTTAGGGTTAGGGTTAGGTCAACATGAATGAGAGAGCAAAATGGACATTTTGTTCTATACCACTCTGTACAAATCACTGTCTAATCTCCTCTTCAAAGCCCCCAGTGATGGGGCACCCACAACTTCTGGAGGCAAGCTGTTCCACTGGTTAATTGTTCTAGCAGTCAGGAAATTTCTCCTTAGTTTTAGGTTGGTTGTCTCCTTGATTAGTTTCTACCCGTTGCTTCTTGTCCTTCCTTCAGGTGCTTAGGAAAACAGTTTGACCCCCTCTTCATATCATATCATATCATATCATATCATATCATATCATATCATATCATATCATATCATCACTCCTAGTCCTTTTCATTAAACCAGACCAAGGATTCCCAACCAGGGGTGCTCACACCCCCTGGGGGTTCAAGACGATACTCCAGGTGGTGAAAAATCTTGGGTTTAGAAGTTTCAAAATTATAGTGTATATGCATAATTCATTGCCATTATTTCCAACTTTTGTAAGGGGTGCGAGAATATATCAGAAGTGTTCTTGATGCGGTGTATAGAAAAGGTTGGGAACCGCTGAGCTAGACATATCCAATTCCTGAAAATGATTTCTTATTGTCCAGATATAATCTTAAACTTGGATTCAGGGCATACAAGAAAACTGTGGATAAACAGATAAACAGTGGTGAATGTTGCTTAAATGTAGAGTTTTGAAGGGGAAATCTAGTCCTACTGTACAAAGTTGTCATATGGAAAGGGTTACTAGTATTTTCCCTGCTATGGTTTAGGGAGTATATCCTCTAGAACAGGGCCATGTCTTCTTATCTTGCTCTGCAAGTTGTTGAGATGTTATAAATATTGATATTCCTATTCAAACAATGCATGCGATTAATCTTATAATATATACACAGTGATTTGCATAAATGATGGTATCTAAGATTATAATGTATTCACCTAAGAGTTTTTGATTCATATCTGGCAGTGACAGAGGTTTTTTTTTCTTCTTCCCACAGTTGAAACTGTTGGCCAGTAATAATGACTGCAGCGATAATTCACATCTCAGAGAAGCCTGTTACCAGAATGAAGGCACAATTGTTAAATAGTTGGGTACTAGGCCAAGGATGTGCAAGCCAAGCTATCTGCGTAATAGTTGTTAGTGTGTATATGTGTTGGGGTCTTAACTTTTCTGTCCCCCTGAATATTATCCAAATCTAGACTGATGGTTAATTGTCTGTAGGGGTCTTGGTGATCTCTGAGCTTGATTGTTTTCTTGCACTGATGCGCTGATGATGTAACCTAGTTAGGTAATTGTCTGTAGGGGTCTTGGTGATCTCTGAGCTTGATTGTTTTCTTGCACACAATGCGCTGATGATGTAACCTAGTTAGGTAATTAAATGTCTTAAAAAAACAGTCTCAGAGGGCACCAAGAAGCCCACAGTTCAAACCTGAGCTACAAATATTCTTTTCTATCTATTAGTCTTCCAAGAAAAAGAGGAGCCTTTCACTCAGTAGTATCTTCCTCCTCCTGACATCAGAAGGATGGGTGTTACGTAGCCTTACCCTACATTAAATGTATTTAGAAATGGAAGAAAAAAAAATATATCAGGAAATGCCAACCAGTCAGCAGCCACAAAGGTTGCTAAGATACCAGACAAAGAAGAGAAAGACTGATAATCTACTCCCAGGTATGGTTAGCTCTATCAGATGCTGCAAGTTCTCAGACTAAGTAATTTACTAATGGTTTCATGTCAACCAATGCTAGTGTATTATGTGAATATAGTAAGAGTCCACTTTGCAGATGAATGAAACATTGCTTGCTTCACCAGTTCTCCCTTTTTTGTTATTTAGCTCTTTTCATCTTGCAAATCTTTAAGATATTGCCCGATATCTTTATTCACTAATTTGATTCCTATTTACACAACATGGCGGCTAATCTAGCAATCAAAACATGCACTTTTAAAATAATTTTTGATGCCACTTGAAAGGCAAATGAGAGGATCTGAAAGGCGTAATATCCTTGTATGTATACATGTATATATATCCTTCTCCACAAATAGGAAAAAAATAATGTCTGGCTAAGCCTTTATAACCCTTGAAATAAGCATATTACAAATACAGCTATTAATCCTGTTATGGCTAAAAGGGTTTTCTTCCTGGCATGATTAATAGTTAGCAACATGAATTATGGTTTCCCAATTTGCAAAACATTTTGCCTTGGTTAACCTTTCCAGATAAAAGGTAAGAAATACAAACTATGGGTTGTTAAATCACAAATTCCAACATCCTGAACCAGAATGGACAACATGACTCGGACTAGGAGTTCCAATTTGTTCTTATGGAGGCTAATGTACCTGGGCTGAAAAATGCCACATGACAATTAGATGGAAGCAAAGAGATGTAGACATCACAACATGCTCTTCTCCAATGTCACCTGCATTTCTGCAGACCAGTTCTTGGGTCCTTGAACAACATCTCAAGAGCCTCATGTTTCCTGCTAATTCTGGAGAAAGGTTTTCAGTATTTCCAGGACTTTTTTCCTAGTAGAAGGCTCGGAATGGAGTTCCGGCACCTTTTTTGGATGGAACCTTGTAGGGTAGGCAAGGCGGGTTGTATCACATGTGTGAATTCTGGCACCTTTTTCTTTTACAAAAAAAGCACTGAGTATTTGTATCCTAGCATCCATACTGGAGATTCCAAAGTTAATATTTCTCATCAATTTGTTTGTAACCGCTAGACTGATATTGTATTTTATTCTGCATATAGTGACTGCCAGTCACAGTGCTTTAGTAAAGAGCATCTAAATAAAATAAGATTATATCTCTTTTTTTGTACGTGTATGTGTTTCAATATAAATTAGCATTTCTTTTATTATTTGTAGTCAGTCTTGAAAAAGGGAAGAAATAAATTAAGATGGTCAGGAGCTTTCTTTCTACAGAATTCATTAATTCTCTTCTTTGAATTACTTAGATTTATTAAACCGAACTGTCAGATAAAACACTCAGATCGTTAGAAAGAAGAATATTCCAAAAACAGCTACTGATCCAAAGAAGACAAGCAAACAAGTTCTACTAAAAGTTTTCCCTCTGATCAGAAAAGCTTTGCCACTTTTATTGTTTATGTATAGGTCACTGGGTTTGATTGTTTCTTTTTTCTATACCCAAATATATCTGATTGACTGTCAAGCTTTTCAAGCATGCCAGCGATGAAATAGAAATAGGAAAAGAGAGGTGGGGGATAGAATGAAAGTCCCACGAAGTCCAGTCATTTAGTTCTGCTTAGCCTCTTCTTCTAACATGTTTTTTTTCTCAAACCAGTTTATATTTGATATTTAACTTCATCCCAAAAGATCTTTCATATTATTATCATGGAATTCCATCCAAACTGTTTCATTATATATTTCTATAGTACAGGCATGAAGAACTGGAACTATATTAAGTTCCAGTTAAGATGATTTACTCCTCATGCCTATACATAAGAATCTAGCCAACTAATGGTAAGCACTAGACTGGTGCTAGATATGAGTCAACGGAATTTGAGAAGGGTTAAACTTAGACTGTTTGTGGCAATGTAATAACTCTGAGCTAATAACTCTCTTGACTTCACCCCCAGACTTAATTGAAAAAAATGTAATACATTCCTTAGTATCTGAAAAAAAAGTTTTATTTAATGTATAAATGTTCTGAAATAAATTAGAATGATTAATCCAATTTGGAGAAATTTAATTAAGTGCCAAATTTTATTTTATGGTTTGTAAAACCTACTGTAACCAATTATGTTGATAATTTTATTTACTTTATTTTATCACATAAAGTATAATTTCTACCTTCTTTAAGTGGATTCCAGTCATTGACCATAAGAGAGAGAATATATATATTTGTAGAGTTGAAGGTGTAGGAGCAACGTTTCGATGGAATCCCATCCGTCATCCTCAGGCTGGTGGCTTCAGCTTCCTTCTTCTGGGAGAAGCATGTGGTAGTGACTGTTTGTTCCTCTTTTTTAAACTGCCAGAGGGTGTGTGTTCTGTTTTATATAAGTTTATATATTGATTTATTGATTTTTTAAGTACAATTCAAAAGTACTTATTCAACAAACATGTTGTCTGAGTTTATCATTCACTAATACAAATTAAATTCCTAATCCCTTTTTTTCTACAGCCATTGATAAAATAAGTTCCAAGTTTGAAAATATTCTGTTTCTTCTTTTTGTTTCAACCTCAGAGTAAGTCTGTCCATTTCCACGCAATCTAGTATTTTTTAAATTATTTCTTCCTCTGGTGACATTACTTCATTTTTCCAGTATTGTGTAAATATGATTCTTGCTGCTCTTATCACATGTAAAATCAAGTATATACTTTGTCAAGTTTTTCTGGCATTATACTTAATAAAAAAAATTCAGGTTTAAAATCTACATGTTTTCCCAACATCTTTTCTAACCAAGTCCAATATCTCTTTGCTTTAACACATGTCCACCATACATGATAATAAGTACCTGACTTGTGATTACATTTCCAACATCTATCTGACATATTTTAAAACATTTTTGCTAGTCTTGCTGGTGGCAAGTGCCATCTATAAAACATTTTATATAAGTTTTCTTTGTAAAATAGAATTACAAATAGTCAAAAATATGCTTGACAACAAGATGTTCAACAATAAAGGAAGATAACTATATAAAATTACTGAATCAAATGAAACTTGAGTTGGAAAAATGGAAAAACTTGTAACTATTGATGTTAGGAAGAATTGCTACAGTGAAAATGAATATATTACCAAAAACATTGTTTTTATTTCAAATGATACCTATAAAACTGGAAAAAAATCTTTGATGACCTAAATTCTCTAATTTTAAAATTCATTTGGCAAGGAAAGAAGGCTAGAATTAAATTGAAAATGTTATAAGACGCTAAGGAAAATGGAGGTTTTGGCTTGCCAGAGTGGGTTTTATATTATCAAGCATCAGTACTAACATGGGTAAAAGAATGGATAACTCCTAGAAATAAAAGCTTGTTGTAGTTGGAGAGACATGACTTAAATGTTCTGTTCCAGCCTACAACCGGCCCTTTTTGAATGTCAGGGACAACCCCTTTTTATAATCAACAGGCTGGAAAATAACCAACCAAATTTATTTACAAAGAGTTCAAACAAAAGTGAAATGAAAAGTTCAAACAAGACTTAAACCAAAAGGTTAAACAAGAGTTAAACAAGAATAACAGACCAGGACTCTAGCAGAAGATCTTCAAACGGTTGCCTTCAGCAATCAGCACCTCCCACACCTTCCCCTTTTATCAGCAGTCGCAAGGCGTGGCTTCTCATTGCCTTCTCCTGAGTTGCCTCATTGCCTTCCTTTCTTCTGCTCTGCTAGATTGCCTCCTGCTCCTAGCGTCCCTGAACAGAGCCAGCTGTGGATTGTCTTCTTCCAATCCCTCGTGCTCACACAGTTCAGTCTGAACAAGATTGGAGGGGCCAGGCTGAGAGTCCTGCAGTGCATCAGAACCTCCCTCTGACACCAAAGGCTCTCCAAACCCCTCCTCCTCCTCCTCCTCTTCAGAATCATCCGACCCAGCTGCCGGAACCACAGGCTGACGCTGAATCACAACACTAAAACTCGGTTGGCATGCTTTCTTATGGTATGGGAAAAATAAAGTTCATAAATATTTTCAAAACCACTATATTAGAAATCCATTATTATTATTTTTTTATTGAAAAGTTTTAAAATACATTTTTTCTTTAACAATCCCCCCTCCCCCCTACCTATCCCTCCCTAACCCTACCCCCCATTTCCCCCACCCCCCCGACTTCCCAGAGCTAAGTACAGGGTATAAAAACAAAGAACAATCATAGACATCCCTATGCTAACAACAATAAACTCTTAAATCTATCGCTCTCTAGCTCATATAAGATAACTACAAGCAATATTAATATTACATATAAAAAGAAAGAAAATAGAAAAAAGAAAGGAAGACTTATTCAAATGCTAAATGAAACTTTTTGGTCCCATATTTGTTCTGGATATAATCAATCCATTTTTTCCACTCCATAATATAACGTTCTTGCGAATGATCTTTCAGGTAAGCCAAGATCTTTGCCATTTCCGCCAGGTCAGAAACCTTTAGAGTCCATTCTTCTATAGTCGGCAGTTCCTCCTTCTTCCAATATTGACCTATTAAAAGTCTTGCTGCCGTAATTAAATTCAACATCAACTTAGTGTCCACAACAGTAGCATCTGTAATTATACCCAACAAAAACAATTGCGGACAAAACTTTATCCTTTGCTTGAAGATCTGCATATTCCACCAGATTTTTATCCAAAAAGCCTTAACCTTTTTGCAGGTCCACCATATATGAAAATATGTTGCATCTTCGCCACCACACCTCCAACATTTTGGCTGATAACTCGGATACATACTTGCAAGCTTTTTAGGATCTAAATGCCATCTATAAAACATTTTATAAAATTTCTCTCTTAGGTTTTGGGCTTGTGTGAATTTTACGTTCCTCACCCAGATCTTTTCCCACGTGTCCATTGTAATAACTTCTTGGATATTCTGGGCCCATTTTATCATACAATCTTTAACAAGTTCTGTTTCTGAGTCAATTTCTATCAACGCAAGATATATCCGTTTGATATGTGCTGGACCCTGATTTCTAATTTGCTTTATCAAATTTTCGTCAGTCATTGCAAAACCAATTTTCTGATCTTCTTTCCACCTGGCCCGTAACTGGGTATATTGAAACCAAGTTTGAACAATCTTCTCATCTCGCAAGAGGTTGTACGGCTTTAAACACCAGACATTTCTTTCCAAGCTTAAAATCTCCTTATACCACAGGTCGGCAACCTGCGGCTCCGGAGCCGCATGTGGCTCTTTGAGCCGTCTCTTGCGGCTCCCAGCCGCCCGGTGCGCGCGCACCTCTTTCAACGGGCAGTGGTGCGCGCGCACCTCTCCAAATGGAGAGTGGCACCGCCCGTTTGGAGAGGTGCACGCGCACCTCCCTGAATGGGCGGAGGTGCGCGCGCACCTCCCCAAACCTTTGGAGAGGTGCGCGCGTACCTCCGCGCGAATGGGCAGCGGTGCCGCTCTTTCAGGAAGCTGCCGCGGCCCGTCTGTGAAGCTGCCGAAAGCGGCAGCTTAGCAGACGGGCCGCGGCAGCTTCCTCAAAGAGCGGCGCCCCTGCCCATTCCGAGAGGTGTGCGCGCACCTCTCCGAACGACCGGAGGTGCGCGCGTACCTCCGCGCGAATGGGCAGCGGTGCCGCTCTTTCAGGAAGCTGCCGCGGCCCGTCTGTGAAGCTGCCGAAAGCGGCAGCTTAGCAGACGGGCCGCGGCAGCTTCCTCAAAGAGCGGTGCCCCTGCCCATTCCGAGAGATGCGCGCGCACCTCTCCGAACGACCGGAGTTGCGCGCGCACCTCCCCAAACCTTTGGGGAGGTGCGCGCGCAACTCCGGTCGTTCGGAGAGGTGCGCGCGCACCTCTCGGAATGGGCAGGGGCGCTGCTCTTTGAGGAAGCTGCCACGGCCCGTCTGCAAAGCTGCCGAAAGCGGCAGCTTTGCAGACGGGCCGTCGCCGTCGGGCAACCGGGAACCGGTTCCATCTCATTTTTAAAAAAATGGCAGCCGCGTGCGTCCGCGCATGCGCAAAAAAACTTTTTGCGCATGCGCGTGCATGGACACACGCACGCGGCTCCCTCTTTTTTTAATTTGTGATGGAACCGGTTCCCAGTGGCTCTTTTTCTTTTTTAGGTTGCCGACCCCTGCCTTATACGTAGTCACATCATGTTTGAAGCCAACATTTATGTTTTCTATTGCATGTTTTGGAATTGCCCACAATGGCATCTTGTAATCTAACTTATGTCTATACTTCTTCCAAACTCTCAACAATGCCTGTCTTAAAATATGCACTTTAAACACATTATCTACCTTCTTATCATACAACAAATATGCATGCCAGCCAAATAGCAAGTCATGGCCAGAAATCCATTATTATTAACATGGAAAAAAATAAAATGTAAACTATACTTGAAAATTCCAGGATGGCTCTCAACAATGGAAGCATTTGTACATCCAAATTTAGTCAGTATTGAGAGAGAGAATTTATTACGTATGCAAAAAGAAAAAGTTAAGTAATATGATTTTACTTTACTTGTTGAAAAGAGTCAGAAGCTAATGCTTTTCTTTCTTTTTTCATCTTTATCCTACATTCCTCACTTCCCATTTTCCCTTCCACATTTTCCACTATTTTCAATTTCATTTGTATTTGATGTTCTGATAAGTTTAATAAAAAATATTAATAAAAAACATTGTACCCCCTGCTCTCAAATGCCACAAATAATCATGGGTATAGATATAGATTTTTTTTTCCTTTTGGTCAGTCTCCCAGCTACCTAAGGTAGGATTAGTACTCATGGTCTGCCAATTACTAGCCTGATGCTTTCATCACTACACCAAACTGACTCTATAGAGAAGAACATTTATTAAGATGAATATAGCTTCTAGATTTATTTACACACTGATATACAGCTATAATTTCTTTTAGGTATTTTAAGTAAATTGAGTTTTCTTTGTCCAAACTTTGACTTCAGTATATAAAGAAGAAGTGTTACTTTCCATGATTTGCAATAATATTATTTGGTTTATATTTTTACAATTCATATGGTGCTTTTTCAAGAACCACATCTGGGAAATCAATATTTGGTTCCCTTAATATCTTAGCAGTTTTGATTTAATTGTTTTAGATTTAATTATTTTTTTAGCATTGAAAATGTACTGGATGTGTATGAAAGACTGCGGGTGGAAGTTTAAATCTGATCACATGAAAGATCAATACTTTGAAATAATTCTAATTTCAGAATTTCAGGTAAATCATGTATTTTTCATAACATTTAATAAGTCTCTTAGGAACGTAAGATGAGGTTAATTCATTAAAATGTTCTTTTCATATTTATGGGGTGCCCAATTGGGTACTGAGTTTTTATCTTAGAATGGTAATGTAATTGAAGGACTTTGACATATATAATTTTAGTTTTATAATGGCTACATACAGCATATTAATAACATAATAACATAAGACAGCAATAAAAAATATTCAGGAATACAAAAATACAATAAGGCAAAGAAAGGCCTTATACCACTCAAGGAACTGCAAAGTGTTGATGGCTGGTGGATCCCTTCAAAGTCAACACATATACATCAAGGTGCCATCTCATTGGCATTTCTGTCTAGCTTATCTAGGTTCTGAACCATTATTACTCACTCCTGGTTCTGATGGTCTCATTCAATAGAGTTTGCCAAGGGCAAGTCTATCTGACTGTGTGCTTGGAATGCTTTGCCTGTTTCTTCCTAGAACAAGAACATATCACCAAGAGTAAGGAGCATTTATTTATTTATACCAGGTGGTGATGACATCCTGCCATAGCTCATAAACAAGCATGACCAATGCAATCTCAGTATACTGTCCAGATCTGAAACTCAACTGAAATCAATCAAGATAATCCATTTCATCCAGTTCATTTGTAGCTCCAATCCAATAGTTTTCAACAACCTTCCCATAAAAAGGGGGGACTAGGCAAAAATTGGTGCAGCAATGACTGCTTGAAGAAGAGGTGCAAGTCAGTAGAATCAGCCATCTCTCAAACAAACCAATACCACTATGTGGATATGGTT
The DNA here is from genome assembly GCF_947247035.1 of Vipera ursinii. Classification (NCBI taxonomy): domain Eukaryota; kingdom Metazoa; phylum Chordata; class Lepidosauria; order Squamata; family Viperidae; genus Vipera; species Vipera ursinii. The sequence continues at coordinate 227,179,331 of NC_139513.1, forward strand.
CTTTGTCACCTCCCAAGTGGCCTTCACATACAGGAAGAACAAGAGTCTAAGTAGCTGGTAGTCCCAAGGAATCCATTTCCTCAGGAGATACAGATCAAACTCCTTCCAGATAATCAATTCAAAACATGCCTCCAATACCTGTCTTTGTTGTGCTGTGAAGAGACAAGAGTGTGCTTGAATATCTGGACAGCTGTGCTATCCAGGACTTTGTCTGGATGGCTAAAATATTCTTCTCAATAGCTTGATATAGTAGATGATCTTGATACTCATTTCTACCCATTGTAGAGTAGATCATCCAAAAAAGAGCTGTTGGTCAGAGTTGGTTAGGGGCAGATTACTAATTCCTCTCAGAAAGAAGGCAAAGAAATTGTATTTGGTATAGGCAGATTATCCTTGCAAAGAGAGTCCAAAGTGGAAACATTAATTATATCTATTTAACTATTTGTTTTTATTTTCTTTTTTATTACTCTATACTTTTTATTTTTTTTAAAAAATGTGTTGTTTTATTTGTTCAAACAGAACATCTCATACATATAGCATATACTTGTAACATTGAACAGCAAACTACATATGATCAGAATTATGGAAGACATGGATGGGCCACCAATGTAAGATCATCTCTAGATGATAGAATAGAATAGAATAGAATAGAATAGAATAGAATAGAATAGAATAGAATAGAATAGAATAGAATAGAATAGAACAGAACAGAACAGAACAGAACAGAACAGAACAGAACAGAATAGAATAGAATAGAATAGAATAGAATAGAATAGAATAGAATAAAATAGAATAGAATAGAATAGAATAGAATAGAATAGAGCTGGAAGGGACCTTGGAGGTCTTCTAGTCCAGCCCCCTGCTCAAGCAGGAGAACCTATACCATCTCAGACAAGTGACTGTCTTGATAAGATAAGATAAGATTCAGTAAGTTTTCCTCAACATGACTCACTCAATAGGAGATGAAGAAAATGGGCCGAGAAGGAACTGTTTTCATAAATGTGTGGTGATCTGCTCCTCTGAACAGTGGGTTCTGTGTTTAAATGTGTATTAGAGATGAACTATGCCCACAGCGTATGTCATACAGAATTATACATGAAAAGAGAAAATGTTTAAAAGTAGATAAAGGGAAAGAAATGTTGAGGTGGATAGGTACTGAGGTGTTTTCTGTGGCATATAGTGTTAGACCAAGGGTGGCAACTTTAGTGAGTCCCAAGAAATACAAAAAACCTGTCAATTCTGGTTAAAGGAATATGGTTATTACCTGAGGTCAAGCAGATGGAGGCAAACGTCTGTGCTGGATTCTGCTGATCTTTAATTAATGTCCACATTTGTTATGTCAACATGATGAATTGCATTTGGTTTGGAGTGTTGTCCTGCCTCCTAACACAAATGATTGTATGGTGTTACAGTAAATGGTATTAAGACAGACACATGCTGGACCCTGGAAATAAACAAAAAAGAGGAGAGGGTCTTATTCTATTCATGAAAAGAATATAAAGGCTAACATGATGATAAAAAGGAAACATATATATGTTAATGGTAAGGAATACTTTTGCTTAATTTTTAAGGCTGAAGTCCATCTCTCTCCTAAAAACTCTCCACTTTCAGTTTGGCACAACCAAAAATAGTTTCAGTCTTCTGGATTTCTGCTGAATAAGGTTTCATCACTCAGGTGTTAATTTTAAAATTGTCACTGAGGAAAATTACCAAATGTTCTACTCTTTTTCTGGTGCAAAAAATCTCCGTTTTGCTTTACAAATTCCTGCCCTTTTTTCTTCTTCAAAATTATGGCTTTGTTAAGAGTTGCCAAATTCTGCCTCTCTTCTATTGAAACATAAGATGCTTTTGAGTATTTCAAAGATGCTTCTGAGTATTTCCAAGATACTTTTGAGTATTTCCAAGAATTGTCCTTTTGAGTGAATGCTGGCTGTGCCATTGATGACTGAATATAGCTGGGGCCTCAGGGCTACACCTTGTTGATGGAATCAGAAAATGGTGTTTCCTCGTATAGATATAGAGGGCATGTGTGTTGAGGAAATGAGGACTGATCACTTTGGGTTTTCGAGAGAGTAAGTTTGTGCTATGGAATAACCACTATTTGCAGCACTTTGTTATTTAATTAAATATGTGCTAATTAACCAAAGAACAGTCTGACTGGGAGAAGGACAAGCTACCATCAGAGCATACAGACAATAAATATCAGAAGCTGACTTTATGTAGTGATGACATAAGAAAAGCTCCATTTAACTCTCAGTTAGGACTTTCCCATCTTTTAGGTGCCTTGTTTTGTTGGTTCTGCAATGGGAGGAATCTTTGTGCATACAATCATCTTGGCACAGTTATCATAAAAAGTAAAGGTAAAGGTTCTGCCGCACAAGCGTGCTAGTCGTTTCCGACTCTAGGGGCCGGTGCTCATCTCCGTTTCAAAGCCGAAGAGCCAGCGCTTGTCCGAGGACGTCTCCGTGGTCATGTGGCCGGCATGACTAGACGCCAAAGGCGTGCGGAATGCTGTTACCTTCCCACCATAGTGGTCCCTATTTTTCTACTTGCATTTTTACGTGCTTTCGAACTGCTAGGTTGGCAGAAGCTGGGACGAGTAACAGGCGCTCACTCTGTTATCATACACAAGAAGAATTTCCCACATTTCTTGTCTATTTCAATGACTGTAACACCCAATGTAAATCATTCTGGTTCCACTGTAATTTTCATTTGCAGTGTCTTTTGCATCATTGTATGGATTTTTTTTTATTTTTCACAAGGTCACCATGCTTTTCACACTATCAATTTGGTTTGATACTCCTTTGTACATTTTTTTACAGCTTGACTGTCATATGTCATGTGATGTCATATACCAAAGGTATATCACTTTGTAAAAGGGATCTCGTAAATAGTACAAATTTAACACCAGGTTCCCATATTTTAACAGAATAACAGAGGGGATCTTGGAGATCTTCTAGTTCTTCTAGTTCAATTCCCTGGTTAAGCAGGAGACCCTGTACCATTCCAAACAAGTGGCTGTCCAGTCTCTTCTTAAAAGACTTAAAAGCAGCTGCAACCTCTGATTTTATTCCTTATATCCATACATCCATACTTATTTGTAACTAAAATTTGCAGTCTTCAACCTGCTCATCTTGTTTCAAACCTGAATTTGACCAAATTCTACGTTTTAGCTGTTGTATGATAATTATTTGTGCATAACACTACTTCCAATTCAGTTTTAATCTTAATTCTATTTTTGATACTGACAAATTTTAGATCCAGAGGTGAAAAATGGATTTTTAGACAGACTTTCTGTGAACCATCTGGGACTCCAAATGAAGTAAGACCAACTTAAATTGACTTTGTTTTGGATCTGGACTTTCAGAAAGTTCCCGTGTTGTATCTCTAGAGCTTTAGGATGCTTCACATTGAGGACTGATAGAAATAATAATGAGAACCCTGTTCCAAGCTTCTTTTGAACAGTAACTAGCCAGCATCCCTTAACAAGGGATGCCAGGTAATCATGGACAATTCCAGCATATAGAGATGACCTTTTACGTTATGATTTACTATTTGCTTTCATCCTATTTACTTTGGAAAATTATTTATAAAGTTTATTGCCTAACACTCATGTACAAATATGTGTTTGGGTATGTGTTGTGCACGCTTGTGTGTGTAAGGGCCTCCTTCCCTTGAACAAAGTGTTTCCTATCCACATCTGTCTATTTCATACTGTCTCCCAGATTTAAACAAACAAACAAACAAACAAACAACAAACAATCCCTAACAGGTAGTTGGGAAATTAGTATTTTACATATTGTATAGATTAGCTTTCAGTCAGCAAATAGCTGTTCATGTCTGAGGCTGCTTTTCACTAATGTCTCAGCCTAATCTTTAACTAAGGTGCTAGTCTAGACATGTCAAACTCATGATGTCACAGAACTTTTCCCCCATTGCCGACAATGGGGTGGGCGCAGTTTCCTCGTGACGTGTCCGGCCTGCGGGCCAGCAGTTTGACACTCCTATGCTAGTCCGTCTCAGACATTGGCTGCTAATTCAGAAAAGTGTAAAGGAAACAAGAGGAACAGAAAACCATTACATAGATGCAATTACTTACTTACTTCATTCAAGCTAAATACAAAGTACATATTAAGCATGTTCTGAGTTCCATAGTGTTATGGAATGGGTCAAAAAGAGAAGATTCTGGATGCATTAAGATAAATGTTGTTTACTAGACTTGCACCAAAGCAAATTTACAATGCCACAGTCTGTCACAAGATATTAACATAAATGTGGCTTCCGGTTCCAGAATTTTGGTGCTCCCAGACATGCGAGGGATTTGCTCCTTGTGTTACCTGGATTTCTTCATGGGAGGGCCCTGTAAAGGGGTCAAAAGTTGCCCTGGAGGGGCAATGAGTAGGGGATAGGTCTCTCCAGTCAGTGGTAGAAGGGCGGCAGCCCTCCCGTTGGCTTGGAGCTACTCTCTGAACTGAAGAAGAAAGGATCGGCCACTCCCATGACCCATCATTTAGCCATTTCCTGCCGAAGCCAAAAGCACAACAAAGCACTTGAAAGCACTTGAAAACTGGGTGAGAATTGCCTTCTTGTTTTCCTAATTGTCTACTTTCCCTGTCAAAAGCTTCTTGAATTTGCTTCCCCCTGCGAGGAGAGAGGGAAGAGATTTTTTCCCCCCGCCATCCTAGAGCAGTTTTTGTCTACATTGGGAGAGAAAAGAAAAAGCCTTCTACTAAATTATAATGATTTATTGGACTTACTGCCTTTCTACTTTTGGCCCAAAGTTCTTATATTTATAGAAATGGACTATTCTACCTATTAGTCTAAAAAAGGGGACAAAACAAAAAATAAATAAATAAAAAGATACTGTCTTTTGAAGTACTCTGAGGGTATCTAGTGAATACTATTGGCAAACAAGCTTGCTTACATTTTGGACTGGCCTTGGCAAAATCTCAAACAGCTGGAGATGAACTTGGCTTAGACTTGTGGAGGTGGACTCTTACTGATTTTTGTTGGAAAAATAGCCTCCACCAAGGACTATTTATAATTATTACAAAATGGAGAAGGAGCAGCCACAAACCTTGCTTGATTATAACCTCATACTTGAAACAATCTACAGAGTCACTGAGATGTCTATCTCCAGTTTTAATAATTTACACGCCAACCTTAAGTCACGAATTGAAACCCAGACTGCAACTAAAGAATTTACACTTCAGACTATAATAAAATTGGAAGATATTAATATTGAGACAGAGGAATATAAGCAACAACTATCCAAAGAACCAACAACTTTAAAAGAACAAGGAACTATCATGATGGCAAATAACCTTAAGGACCAACAACATACTATGGGAAAACTTAATGTGCAAGATAGTGTTGTTAATATAGAGGACATGGAAGATCAACAAAGACAGTTTCCTGAAAGCCTGGATAGCCAAGCATTAATTACAAAATTGGATAAGACTCTCTATTTAAAGCAGATGAACCCAGATGGAAGAGGAATCCAGACCGAACTGAAAATAAAGTTTTTAGAGCAAATACAGAGACTAGAACTAACAGGGCAACAACATAATGATTACAAATGGTTTGGTTTTTGTGGACCACTGATGGCTAGATGGCCTCCTTCGATTCAAATAATATGTATTGGAGCGAAGGGAGACCTATCTGGCAATTCAAAGGCCTTGGTCTGGAAACCTGTTTGGCAAAAAAGAAAGCCCGAGTTAGATTTAAAAAGTGAGTTCTTAGAGAACCATTAAAGTTTATCCTTTTAGTAATCAGTGATCTATCAGGATCTAAAATAGAAAATGTTTATGAGATAGAACTAGAATGTGTTTATGTATTTATTAGGCTTATTTTAGACATTATAATTTGTGCACTGATTATTTGGTTTATAGATCCCACGTTTGATGTTAAAAGACTTTTGATTATTCTATTCAAGAGTTAAGAATTAGCTAAAATTTAAAACAGAATCTGGTTGTGTATAAATAGTTCTAGATTGATAAACATAGGCTGTGGTCCTGTCAGTAATGTGTGACGTATTAGGATGTGAAACAGATGGTGTCTATTAGGTAGAACATAGCTACTCAGCCACTGTGTACATGTTAAATGCTATAGTTTTAGCTGTAATGAAATAAGGGAAATTTGGGTTGTGAATATTATTTTGGATGTTAAGTGCTAAATTTGAATAATATAACTAAAATTAAAATTAGGTAAACTTTAATAACAGGACATATCTCAATGAAATTGAATTGACAAATTTTTCAACTGACCATGCTATTTCTAGAAATTTATTAGTTTAAACTGGTTGTATGAAATGTTAAGGGAAATTGAGAAGGATGTTTTGATAATGTAACCTGAATTATGTACTGAAAACTCTGTTACTGAATCGCTGATTACCCAGTCATCATGATGCTTTCTAAATATGTAGTTTTTAACTGAAAAACCAATAAAACTTGTTTTTTTAAAAAAGATATTAACATAAATGCAACTGTACTATACAGGTAGTCCTCGACTTATGACCACAACTGAACCTAAAATTTCTCTTGCTAAGTGAGACATTAAGTGCAGACGTTAAGTGGACTTTGTCCCAATTTATGACCTTTCTTGCCCCAGTTGTTAAGTGAATCGCTGCAGTTGAATTAGTAACACAGTTGTTAAATAAATCTGGCTTCCCCATTGACTTTGCTTGTCAGAAAGTCGTAAAATGGGATCACATGACCCAGGGACACTGCAACTGTCATAAATACGAGCTGGTTGACAAATGTCTGAATCTTGATCCTATGACCATGGGGAGGCTGCAATGTCCGTAAGTGTGAAAACGGTCCTAAGTCACTTTTTTCAGTGCTGTTGTAACTTCAAAACGGTCACTAAACAAACTGTTGTAAGTTGAGGACTACCCGTATTACAGCCAAATCTGAGACTACAAGCTTTCCATGCTGACATTCTACCTACGGGTTTTTTTTTTTTAAAAAAAAGGATTCTGAAAGTTGGTAAATCTACCAATAATTTTTTTATACCTAAGGTATAAAATTGGAATTTGAGATAAGGGTCTTACAGGGAGCTGGAATTAAAGGATCCTGGTTTAGAGCTGAAATCTAAAACCTTCTGGAACAAATATTCTTAAAGAAAGAAATCACAGCCTGAAGAAAGAAGTGAATACATAGACAATTTCAGGATGTAAACAATTTCTGGTTGCCAGCAGAGAAATTCTGGAGTTGGGACAACCACTAATTTTTTCATTACTGGTACATAACAATTTTTACAGATGTTATAGGGAACCATTTTGGTTCCTGTGTTGTGTCATTATTTATAATCAGTTTGCATAATATTCTTGTACACTGAGTATATGATCTATTACTTCTTCTGCTTCTTTGCAAAACTTGCACTTTGAATCATTCAGCCAATGCATGCTTTTCTTCTTCAACAGCTTGTTTGACTAGAAGTAAACCTCTGCCTCTATTTCTTTGGGATAGGTATAATCTGTCAATGCCACTGTGGGGATGTCATGCATAGTGAATAGACATCCATTTTCTTGTTTTTGATCAAAACTGTCCAGTTCATCTTGTGTCCAGTTCATAATTCCAGCAATGTACCATATCACAGTTATTGATATGATGATGTCATAGATGACTTTGATGATGTCTCCACCATCAGTTTTGCCTTTAATATTTTTCTCACTCTTTGGATGCATTCTTTACTAATTACATTTTTAACTGGGCTATCCTTGATGCAAAATTCCCAGATCTTGTAGGCATCATCCTGATGGTTCCTGATGTTTGGCCATTTGGCATTTCAATTCCATTACAGTTTGTAATTTTAGCCTGGTTTATTGCCACTCTGGTACATTTCTCTAGGACAAATTCCATTGCTATGTTTTCATATCATATTTGTCAATGACTATTTTTTTCTGATATTCCATAAAGATTCAAGTCATCTATATAAAGCAAATGTGAGATTTTATTTTAGCATTTGTTTTGCTGTTTTCTTCCAAATCACTGAAAGTGAAATCATAGTAATGACAAGTAATAAGGGTAATAATGTGTCATCCTGGAAGATGCCACTTCTAATGTTGAAAAGCCCATATTTTCCATTTCCAATCACTAATTCTGTCTTCAAGTTCTTAATTATTTTTCTATAAATATTCTAATATTTTTACCAGTACCAGTTGTTTCCAAACATTTGATGTTCAAACTGTGTGGTAATCAAATACCTTTTTATAATCAGTCTGGATCATATGTAAATTAATTTTTTGCCTTTTGCAATTCTCAAACATTATTTTATCAGTCAAAAACTGATCTTTTATATGTCTGCTTTTCCTTTTATTTCCTTCCAATTCTACTGGATGAATGTTATTTTCTTCTAAATGGATTTTTTCTGATTGCTCTGTTTGACAGACATCATTTTAATCCTTGCAAGCATCCTGTTCACATCCTCCATTATAAGCGCCAGGTTTTTTTAGGCACTGTTGTTTGTAAATCTCTTCCACTTCTGCATCCTTGAATATTTTATTCCTGATAATGAATCTTTTTTGATCGGCCTATCATTGTTCAGTAATATTTGTATTTAGCTAAATTATTTTCCAGTGTTGAAACATTCTCTTTAGGTAGCCCTGACTTGTTGGTTTTGATTTATAATAGCAGAAAATAATGGTGCAATTTTCAACCACAGTATACTTTTGTCTTGTCTGTGGTTGTTGTTCTTCCAGTAATGCTATGGGACTAAGCCCTGGCTGTCTAGCCATAGCTCTTGTGTCCTGCTGCTTATTTGTCAACAGATACCTAGGATGTCTAACATCAATGTTGGTCTTCATTGACCCAGGCAATGGGTTATTGATACATTATATGACAAGTGGTGGGATTCAAATACCAGAACAACCGGTTCTATTATGTGATGCAGGCCTGGGTATCCATTGCCTAGAACAGACTTCCAGAAGTGGCATCATGCACTTCCAATGAGCTGTTCTAGGCCTGGGAGGCCTCCTCCAGGCCTCTGAGGTCTAGCACAGACTTTCAGAAGTGGCATCAATGCACTTCCAGTGGGCTGTTCTAGGCCTGGGAGGCCTCCAAAGCCTAGACTAAACTTCCAGAAGCCAGCCAGTTCTCTGAATTCAGGTAAATTTAGCTACCAGTTCTCCCGAACAGGTGCGAACTGGCTGAATCCTACCACTGTACATGATTCTTTTTCTCTTTTCTCACCATATTAAATGGATTGATGAATAATGTAGTTTAGCTCTTCTCCTGAGACCTGTCTGACTTGGGTGACCCTTCTAGGAGAATATCCTCCCACCACCATAGTTCTCAATCTCATCAGAGCATCACAAGTCCTTCCCATCCGTGGAGGAGATGACGATGGGGGTGGTGATGATGGTGATTTTATCACAATTTCTATTCAGAGCACTCTAAACTTTGCTGGAGCCCAGTTTAAAAATTGCTGCCTTAACGATATTTTAAAAGAGAGAAATAAAAATATCACTGCAGCTTGAAGACATGCAAGATTAATTGGTCATTCGGAGTGCTCCAAGCTTTAAACATTATAAAGGGCAACCATCCCAAGATCATGCAATGGCTGTAAGGTTTCATTTGAAATTTCCTAACTTCAGCTATTGTCCTGCCTTAATTACATCTCCTGTTCATCTTCAGAACACAAGGGATACCTCTTGATGCTCATTACTGCTTTATGGGCTTTCCTCCAACCTTGTTTCTAGACTCTGTGAGCTCCGTTTGTGTCCCTGTGTGAGGTTCAGCACAATTTGACATGTCAGTGCAATCAGAAGAACTCAGATCAACCAGAAAGAACTTTTCTTTCTGTGATTCAACATAATTAGCAAGATTGTCCACTTGACTGTATTTCTGCTGCTGCTTATATTTGCTGCTTTAAATCAACTGCAACATCATAACAGGCTGTTCAGACTAGCAATCGTATCAGATGACGTTCTCAACTTGAAATATTGCAATTTTCGCTCTACAAGAGCTCAATCCTCCACTCTATCTCCCACAGATGAAGGTAACACCCTCTTGGGAATAACCAAGCACAGCCTTTCCTACTCTTGCTAGCACAGGAGGGACAAAATCCTACAGATAGTCTATTTTTTCCCATTGAAACTTCTGCATTCCTTCCTTTCCTTATACGCTGCATCCAAAGCAAGAGAGAGAGAGAACAAAAGAAAAAAAGGCAGCCAATTTAAGTAATTTTGCCTTTTTTCTGTTGGTGTACAAGGTCATTAATTGCTATTGGGACCTTCGTAAACCCTACTCTGCTGATGGGGTGAGAACTCTATTGTTAAATGTATTATGGCAGGCCTGTCTTTGGAGATTGCCTGCTTGATTGCTTTGTAAGGGCCCAATGGCACACAGCAATTAAAATCTATAGACCTTTATAACCCTACTGATGTTTTATGGGCCTTTTTGTGTCCTTTGGTATAGTTTACCATTTGTGTGTTTCCCAATGGGTTGTCTGCTCAGAACACAGCGTGGGATTTTCTTTTTTCAGAGTGATAAAGCTAGTTATACATCATGTGAAAGGTTAATGACTATTTTCAGCAAGAACATATGCTTAAAGTCATCGGGTGAAAGTTATAGGAAAGAAGCGAAAAATGACATGGCAAAGGAAGAAAGCAAGAATAAGATTGAAGCAATATGGACAGTCTTAAGAGGCCTGAAATAGATAATATCAAAATAGACAGGGTTGCACTTGGATTACGAGAGATTGTTTTGATGAGTAGATAAAAATACTGATTAATTGAAAAAAAAAACAAAACAAAACACAGATGTATGAATACTAACATTGAAATATTGAGCTCTTTAAATGACACGGATTAAGATGTATATATGTTAAGAATGATAGAGTGTAACTAATATACTTGGATGTAGTGACATGAAAGGATGTATTAAATGTTGAAACGGAAGAAATTTTGGTTAATTTTTAATATGTGGAAACTATAAATGAGAAATAAGAACATTATATTGTTCTCCTCCTCTTCCTCCTCCTTGCAATTGGTATCCTAATGACTACCGTTCTTATATTGTACTACTAACTTGTTGATATGGAAATGAGATAAATAAGAAGTGTATTTACATTACTAGGTATCGGAGAAAATTGGGTACAGGGAAAGGAGGTTATTTAGCAATATGAAAATGAGAAATTTTATATGTTTAATTTTAATATCAGTGTAAATTTAAAGCTGGAAAAATATATAAGGTGTTTGATGTTTTAAAGATGGAAAGTTAAAATATAAAATATACTAAAGTATTGAAAAATATAAGAAAACTGATAAATGATTGATGGATAGCAATGAGAAGTATGTTAATTTAGATAAGAGATAGTATGTATTAAAGGAAATAAGAGAGAGGAAGTATTGGTTACAACAATTTGGAGATTTGTAATAATATGTATCTGTCTGAAATGGAACTATTGTAACCCAGACATCACGTTGCTTTTTAAAGATACTATTGTAATATTGGAAAACTCATAAAAAAAGAAAGTTATAGGAAAGAATATTTGCATAAAATTGCAGGCTACTTTCTCTGTTTCTGTGTTCCAACCTGGCTGGGCTAGCCAAATGTGAGGCAGGTAAATTAAAGAGGGTTCCCTCCCCCAAGTGTCAATAATGCAAAGACAGCAACATAGCTAACTTCTTATTGAGAAGAACATGATGGGCTCCTATGTGAAATTCATATCCTCCTCAGTTCCAGAGAGTATCCCTTCACATTTCGTGGTTTCTTAAAGAGAAGAGTTCTTTAGAAATAAGGACTTAACAAAGTTTATTGGAACTGATGAACAAAGAGTCTGTTTTATTAGTCAAATTGGTATAAATATGAAGCATCCTTAGGAACTTAGATCCTGGTGGTGTCTCTTATTGCTTTGTCACATTGGTTCTCTTTCCTTTTTTAAGATTGTTTAAATCCAATACCTCTTTCTCCTTCTGTTTTCCCCAAAACAACCCTGTGAGATGAATTGCACTTAGTGTTGTGATTCAGGGTCAGCCTGTGGGTTCGGCAGTTGGGTCGGACGATTCAGAGGAGGAGGAGGGGGGTGTTGGAGAGCCTCCAGAGAACAGCCCGGAGGCTTCGCAGAGCCCTCAGCCAGGCCCCTCCCATCTGGTCACTACGCAGACCCAGCTGTGTGAGCCTGACAGCGTGGATGAAGATGACCCAAAGCTGGCCCTGTTCAAGGACGCCCGACGCAGGAGGCAGTCAATCAGGAGTAAACAGAAGAAGGCAATGGGGCACCTTGGAAGGAGTCAGAGAGAAGGCACACCCTGAACTGTTTAAAAGGGGAATGTGTGGGAGGGCTGGTTTGCTGAAGGCAACCGTTTGAATAGCTCCTGTTTCATGGTTCATGTTTTTTGTTTGGCTCTGTTTGCTCTGTTTTATGTCAATAAATTTGGCAGGCTTAGTTCCAGCCTCTTGCCTTTTTTGTAAAGGGGTTGTCCCTGCCTTTTCTGCAGGGCCGGTAGCAGGCTGGTACAGAACAGTTTGCCTTCAGCCTCCCACCCCTTACTATTATTATGGAGCAGCTACGTGCTGAGACCCCTTCACGGATTACTGCCTTGTCGTGGCGAAGGGGCTTGCGTAATTCAATGAAGCTATGAGCTATGCCGTGCAGGGCCACCCAAGACGGACAGGTCATAGCCGAGAGTTCTGACAAAACGTGATCCACTGGAGAAGGAAATGGCAACCCACTCCAGTATCTTTGCCATGAAAACCCTATGGACAGTACCAAAAGGCAAAACGATATGATGCTGGAAGATGAGCCCCTCAGGTCGGAAGGCGTCCAATATGCTACTGGGGAAGAGCAGAGGGCTAGTACTAGTAGCGCCAGAAAGAATGAAGCGACTGGGCCAAAGCCGAAAGGACGCTCAGCTGTGGATGTGTCTGGTGGTGAAAGGAAAGTCCGATGCTGTAAAGATTCTTTCTCCATAGGAACCTGGAATGTAAGATCCATGAATCAAGGAAAGCTGGACGTGGTCAAACAAGAGATGACAAGACTGAACATCGACATCTTAGGTATCAGCGAACTAAAATGGACAGGAATGGGTGAATTTAATTCAGATGACCATCAGGTATACTACTGCGGGCAAGAATCCCTCAGAAGAAATGGAGTAGCCTTCATAGTCAATAAAAGAGTAGGAAAAGCAATACTGGGATACAATCCTCAAAATGACAGAATGATCTCAGTTCGAATCCAAGGCAAACCATTCAATATCACAGTAGTCCAAGTCTATGCCCCAACCACCAGTGCTGAAGAGGATGAAATTGACCGGTTCTATGAAGCCCTACAGCACCTTATAGAACTAACACCAAAAAATGATGTCCTTATCATCATGGGGGATTGGAATGCTAAAGTAGGAAGCCAAAAGATAACTGGAATAACAGGCAAGTTTGGCCTTGGAGTACAAAATGAAGCAGGGCACAGGCTGATAGAATTTTGTCAAGAGAATACAATGGTCATAGCAAACACTCTTTTCCAACAACCCAAGAGACGGCTCTACACATGGACATCACCAGACGGTCAACACAGAAATCAGATTGACTATATGCTCTGCAGCCAAAGATGGAGAAGCTCTATACAGTCGGTAAAAACAAGACCAGGAGCTGACTGTGGCTCAGACCATGAGCTTCTCCTTGCAAAGTTTAAGCTTAAACTGAAGAAAGTAGGGAAAAGCACTAGGCCACTCAGGTATGAATTAAATCATATCCCTGTTGAATATACAGTAGAGGTGACAAATAGATTTAAGGGATTAGATCTGATCGACAGAGTGCCTGAAGAACTATGGACAGAGGTTCGCGACATTGTACAACAGGTAGCAACCAAAACCATCCCAAAGAAAAAGAAATGCAAGAAAGCAAAATGGCTGTCTGAGGAAGCTTTGCAAATAGCTAAGGAAAGGAGGGAAGCGAAAGGCAAGGGAGAAAAACATAGATATGCCCAATTGAATGCAGAATTCCAGAGAATAGCTAGAAGAGATAAGAATGCCTTCTTAAATGAACAGTGCAAAGAAATAGAAGAAAACAATAGAATAGGGAGGACCAGAGATCTTTTCAAGAAAATTGGAGAGATGAAGGGAACGTTTAATGCAAAAATGGGCATGATAAAGGACCAAAATGGCAGGGACCTAACAGAGGCAGAAGAGATTAAGAAGAGGTGGCAAAATTACACAGAAGAACTATACAAGAATGAGCTTAATGTCCCTGATAATCACAATGAGGTGGTCACTGACCTCGAGCCAGACATCCTAGAATGTGAAGTGAAGTGGGCCTTAGAAAAGCTGAGCAACAACAAAGCTAGTGGAGGTGACAGTATTCCAGCTGAGCTATTCAAAATCTTAAAAGACAGTGCAGTAAAAGTGCTACACTCAATTTGCCAGCAAATTTGGAAAACTCAACAGTGGCCACAGGATTGGAAAAGATCAGTTTACATTCCAATTCCAAAGAAAGGCAGTGCCAAAGAATGTTCAAACTATCGCACCATTGCACTCATTTCTCATGCTAGTAAAGTCATGCTTAAAATCCTACAAGCTAGACTTCAGCAGTATGTGGATCGAGAACTACCAGAAGTACAGGCAGGATTTCGAAGAGGCAGAGGAACTAGAGATCAAATTGCCAACATACGCTGGATCATGGAGAAAGCTAGGGAGTTCCAGAAAAACGTCTACTTCTGCTTCATTGACTATGCTAAAGCCTTTGATTGTGTGGATCATAACAAACTGTGGCAAGTTCTTAAAGAGATGGGAGTACCAGACCATCTTATTTATCTCTTGAGAAACCTATATGCGGGTCAAGAAGCAACAGTGAGAACTGGACATGGAACCACTGATTGGTTCAAAATTGGGAAAGGAGTCCGGCAAGGCTGTATACTGTCGCCCTGCCTATTTAACTTATATGCAGAGCACATCATGAGAAAGGCAGGGCTAGATGAATCAAAAGTTGGAATTAAGATTGCCGGAAGAAATATCAACAACCTAAGATACGCAAATGATACCACTCTAATGGCAGAAAGTGAAGAAGAACTAAAGAGCCTCTTGTTGCGGGTGAAGAAGGAGAGTGCAAAACTTGGGTTGAAACTTAACATTAAGAAAACCAAGATCATGGCATCTGGCCCTCTCAATTCCTGGCAAATAGATGGGGAAGAAATGGAGGTAGTGACAGATTTTATTTTCCTGGGTTCCAAGATCACTGCATATGGGGACTGTAGCCAAGAAATTAAAAGACGCTTGCTCCTTGGGAGGAAAGCCATGGCAAATCTAGACAGCACACTAAAAAACAGAGACATCACCCTGTCAACAAAAGTACGTATAGTCAAGGCTATGGTCTTCCCAGTAGCAATGTATGGCAGTGAAAGTTGGACCATAAGAAAGGCTGAGCGCCAAAGAATTGAGGCCTTTGAACTATGGTGCTGGAGAAGACTCCTGCGAGTCCCTTGGACTGCAAGGCGATCAAACCGGTCAGTCCTAGAGGAGATCAACCCTGACTGCTCTTTAGAAGGCCAGATCCTGAAGCTAAAACTCAAATACTTTGGCCACCTAATGAGAAGGAAGGACTCACTGGAGAAGAGCCTAATGCTGGGAAAGATCGAGGGCAATAGAAGAAGGGGACGACAGAGAATGAGGTGGCTGGATGGAGTCACTGAAGCAGTAGGCGTGAGCTTAAATGGACTCCAGAAGATGGTAGAGGACAGGAAGGCCTGGAGGAATGTTGTCCATAGGGTCGCGATGGGTCGGACGCGACTTCGCAGCTAACAACAACAACAACAACGTGCTGAGAATGCCCAGCTCGCCCAGCAACTCACTTTGTTGGCAGCTCAGGTGGCTCAATTGCAAGCTCAGGTCCATGCTGCACCCCCACCATCACCCCCACCCAGGAGATAATGCCAAGTTGCGATGCCAGATAAATTTACTGGCAATCCAGAACTGTTTCCTGCTTTCCTGGGACAATGCCACCTCTTTATCAGCGTGAGAGAAGCTGATTTCCCCACTGACCAGGATAAAGTGGGGTTTGTGTTAAGCCTTCTTTCAGGTGATGCAGCTCGTTGGGGCACGCCTCTGCTGGCTCATCCTAGTCCATTGTTGGACAACTTTGTGGGGTTTTGTGATCATATGCATCTGATGTAAGAGGACCCTATAAAGACGCAGACTGCTACTCGATGCCTGAAAGCTCTGAGGCAGGGTCAACGCCCCCTACAGGGCTATATCAGCGATTTTCGGATGCTTAGCCAGGATTCCGCCTGGGCTGCGCTTGTGGATGCCTTCCAGGATGGATTGTCGGAGGAGATGTTGGATGAGCTGGCCCGTGTGGATATTCCCTCAGACCTGAATGGACTGATCCATCTCTGCCTGTGGATCGATGCTCGGTTGCAGCAGCGAAGGAGTCGCCGTGCCACCCCACAGACCCCTGCAGCCCCTGTTGTGCATGAGACCCCAGTTCAAAGGGAGGAGCCAATGGAGCTGGGTGCCGCCAGGTCTCGTCTATCGGTGATTGAAATGAATAGACGACGATCGGGGGGGTTGTGTTTTTACTGTGGGGACCATGGACATTTGGCTGCCTTTTGCCCAGTGACAGCAGGCATCAGTGACCGAGTCTGCCCCGAGGAAGTCCCCTACTTTTCTGTCGGGAAACTCCCCGAGCCTGATCTAGACGGTATGATAGATCGGGCGTCCCACAACAACACTGAGCGACGTCTTTCCGATGCTGCCTGTGGACCTCCACAGCATCTGATATTGGAGGCATGTCTGATCCTTCCTGGCAAGCCAAAGGGGATTCCAGTCCATGCCTTAATTGACTCTGGGGCCACCACAAATTTTATGGACTCAGCATTTATGGCCAAATGGGCTGTTATCCAGTGCCTGGTGGATCCGCCCATGTTAGTGGAGACTATCGATGTCGAGTGCTCCTGTCTGGGCCAATTACAGCTGCCACGCAATCATTATGTATGGCCATCAGTTCCCATGTGGAGGCCATCCAGTTCTATATTGCCTCAGATCTGCATTTCCTCATGGTATTGGGCCTGGCGTGGCTCCGGGCACATGACCCACAAATCTATTGGTCACAGAAATTGGTCACCTTCCCAAGCTTGCAGTGCGTGGACCACACCCGCCATATCTGTGCTAGCCAGGTGGAGGGTTCCCCAGGGGTTTCTTTGTCTCCCGAACTGTCCAACTTTGCTGATGTGTTCAGTGAGACAGAGGCGGATCAATTACCCCCGCACAGGCCCTATGACTGTCCCATTGATTTAGTCCCTGATGCGCCTCTCCCAGTGGGGCGTTTGTACTCCATGTCAGACCCCAAGTTGGCTGCATTGCGGGACTTTCTGGAGAAGAATTTGGCTCATGGTTTCATCCGGCCCTCGTCCTCGCCAGTGTCTGCACCCGTGCTCTTCATTAAAAAGAAGTCTGGCAAATTGCGGCTTTGCTGCGATTATAGGAAACTCAACACCATCACGGTGCGCAACCGTTACCCGCTGCCCCTCATCCCCGAACTCTTGGACCGACTCCGGGAGGCTAAGATCTTCACGAAACTGGACCTGCATGGAGCTTACAACCTCGTCAGGGTTCGGCCGGGTGATGAGTGGAAGATGGCATTTGGTACTCGTTATGGACATTTTGAGTACACGGTGATGCCGTTTGGCCTGACCAACGCCCCCGCTGCGTTTCAGCATTTCATGAATGACATTTTCCAGGATTTGTTGGATCAGTTTGTTGTGATCTACTTGGATGACATCCTGATCTACTCCCCGTCGTGTGAGGTGCACCATCAGCATCTCCATCAGGTCCTGCAGCGACTCCGAGAACATCGGCTGTTTGCCAAGTTGGAGAAGTGCCAGTTCTACCTTTTGGCTCGGTGTGTCAAAAATTTGAAAAGTGCCTAACTGGACTCTGCTGGCATGTTTCCCTCCCCCTGAACAAAACAGAAACAATTCTTTATCCCCCACTACCACCACCACTAGATCACCCTGACCAGCAGCACTCAGTGTGAAAGCAAAGAGGATGGACCTGAAGTAGAGGCCCTAGTGACATCAGTGTCACAGAAAATTCCCATTTCATGCTATTCCCTCAAGGCTGTGAGCCTTGAGGAATGGTGAAATTGACCTATGCCTGGTGTATTCTAGGATATACAACTTATCTCTTACCTTCGGGTGATGTCCTCTTGTGTCGACAGGTCCTTGCAGCCTACTCAAGGCTGCACCCGGTAACACAAGGACTTCATTTGTGAAGCAGTTTTGGAGAATTTTCTTCTGCCACCTTTGCATTCTCCAAAACCTATGCTAAAGCACACCCTGTTCCCACATGTTTTTTGGAGGCTCTGGACATTGCTCAAGAGCATAGCCCTCTTGCTTGACTTCTCAAAGGTCCAAAGAATGCATGAGAGCACCTCCCATTCTTGCATGGCCCCTGCAGGCTCCGAAAATCATGCAAGAATGGGACATGCTTTTGAGAATAGTTGTTGTCAGGTGTTGGTGAATGCGGGCATGCCACTTAAAATGTTGTGGCAAGTCATCTTTCACATGAATGTTATAGATTAGCCATGACTGGTATAATGATTCCAAATCAAACTGAGGATAGTTCAAATTAATTAGTGGCTTGGTGTTTATGATTCACTGTAAAGTCAGTGAGATATTTAGACTGAATTGGTATTTTTATCCACCCTATCGAATGTTTCCCAAGGACCTTCAATAGGTAGATGTTGTTTGATGGTGTTAAAGGTGCTGCCACAGGATGTAAGCTGTTCCACATAAAGCTGCCTATTGCAACTGATTGATGGTGATTTTGTCAGTGCTTATGGTGTTCAAGTGGTGCTCCAGTTGTTTTGGGATTGCACCCAAGGCACCTAATATTATTGGTACTATCTTTACTTTCTTTTGCCATAATTTTTATATTTCTATTTTCAGCTTTTTCTATTTTGTTACTTTTTCCAGTTCTTTCTGCTCTATTCTCTATGTCTCCAGGTAATGCAACATCCACCATCCAGATTTTTTTGTCTTTATTGACAATTGTTAAGTCTGCGTGTCGTGTGGCAAGTGCTTGTCTGTTTGAATTCTAAAGTCCCAGCGCACTTTGGCTTCTTCATTTTCTATAACTTACTCTATCTTATGGTCCCACCAGTTCTTGCTTGCAGGCAAATAATATTTCTTGCAGATCTTCCAATGCACCATGGTTGCTGCTTTGACATTGTTTGTACTCAGTTTGTGTGATGTTCTTGCAACAGCTAACTAGGTTATCCACTGTTTCTTCAGCTTCTTTGGAAATTATTATTATTGTTTTTAATAAACCATCATGAAAACAAATAAATTCTTCAATATTTTAATTCCCTTCTTTTCCAAGAACATGTAATATGGGAGAGAGAGAGAGAGAGAGAGAGAGAGAGAGAGAGAGAGAGAGAGAGAGAGAGAGAGAGAGAGAGAGAGAGAGAGAGAGATGATAGATTAATAGATAGATTAATGAAATATACATTTTGAACTACAGTATTTGGCATAAGAAAGTCAAAATTAAAATGTATTAGAAAATAAAAGTTAAAAAACAGTACAGCAATACAGTGCATAATGCAACATGGTCTAGTGAAATAATAACTTTTCCACTGTTATGAATTTGTGGCAACAAAAAAAGCACTGCTAGCTGTTGTTTACTACTGAGAAGCAAATAGGTTATTCTCATCTAACAAACAACACAATCTTGTAAAGTATAGTCCTTCCTTGAGAGTGACTTTGTGAAAGTGGCGTCATATGGTTCCATGTTTATTGAGTTGCAACAATTTCCATATGGGATTTGTACGGTTTGCAAGGAAATAATAGATTTGGACCACCTAAATGTCAAACACAGAAGTCAACTTGGGGGTCTGTGGATCCAGCTGAGATCTTCCTGTTCCTTGCACTGTTGCAGTAATAAACATTTTTTTCTGGCCAGATTAGGTGCTCAAATAGTTGATTATCTCCATTGTGTTTAGTGATTATACTTTTTTGCAGTCTAATCTGAAGACAGGACTGCTGAAAATGAATTTTTCAAACCATTCTAAGTAAGTAAAGCCACTATTAAATGCATGAAGGAAATAAATAATAAAGCAAAGGGATTAATCTGCAAAACCTTGAATATGGCAATACAGTATGTGATTCATTGGTCCTCCTATTTTACAGAGCACAATTTTTCACACTGAAGTTTGATGTAGGAATTGGAATAAGGTAAATCAAACTAGGAGATTACTTACAAATCCACTCTTGTGACTTAAAGATCATGATGTAAGCTCTTTAAACAAATAAAAGGATACTTGGGAAGAAATTTACCTCCACGTCTTTCTTTGAAGATCATCAGTTCCAGAATTTTTAGTATACAGTCAATTATGCAAGATGTCTCAACATTTGTAGTGTTGAAAAAGGCACATTATAAAATCAGTGTGTATTTAGCAAAGTAGAACACTGATTTCTAACCCCTTCCTTCAGGCAATCTTTCTTTACAGTATTTAGGTCCCTAAATTTGACCGACATACAGGTAGTCCTAGACTTACAATCACAAGTAAGCCCAAAATCTATGTTGCTAAGTGAGACATTTGCTAAGTGATTTTTGCCCCATTTTACAACCTTTCTCCCCACAGTTATTAAGTGAATCACTGCAGTTGTTAATTTAGTTATACAGTTGTTAAGAGATTCAGGCTTCCCCATTGTTTTTGGTTGCCAGAAGGTTGCAAAAGATGATCACATGACCATGACACATTGGAACTGTCATAAATATGAGCCAGTTGCCAAGCATCTGAATACTGATCACATGGCCATGGGGATGCTACAATGGTGTGAAATATGGTCACAAGTCCCTTTTTTCAGTGCTGCTGTAACTTTGAACAGTCACTAAATGAACTGTGGTAAATTGAGGACTACCTGTATAGTCATAATTGGGTCCACACAAGGAAGAAGCCTAAGACCATGATGAGTTTTAACCCTGCATGCATTTTTTCATTCTGTTATAATCTCTGAAGTCTGAACTCAAAGTGTCCACCTGAAAGGTTTTAAGCAGAGATTCAGCATCATTTGCAGTCTCACATCTGCTGGCAATGTGGATTGTAGAAAACTGTGGATTATAAAAAGATAAATGACTAAATACTGAATGCCATCCACTAACCTCTGTACTTTCTGCAGTAAACGTTTTTATACAGATCGTCTTTGATATATGGCTGATCGCTTAGTGACAGTTTGAAGTTACCCCCAAAAAGAGAACTCATGACCCAGATTTGAAGTTCTGGTGGCCCTTCCTGGTTAGGTGATCATAGTTTGGCCACTTGTCAAACATCCCACAATTATGGCCATTTGTGGCATCCTGTGCTCATATGACTACAATTTACATTTTTTTGTTGGAAACCAACTTATTTTATATTGTGGACAATGGGTTTGCTTAACAACCATGGTGTTCACTTAACAATCACTGCAAAAAGTATGTAAAATTGTATCAGTCATATGATGATCCACTTAATGACCAGCACAACATATTAGAGTAATTCTAGACTCAATAACAGTTGTGAGTTAAAGACTACCTGTATATACCACATGCACTGTTTACTCCTTCTCTTTCTCCTTTGTTTTATTACATCCATCTCTTGCACATGAATATAAATCATATCTATTACTAGACGTGTGTAGGTATTTAACTGAACCCTTCCAAAATACTTTGAAATATCTGTCTGTGAACAATAACTAGGGAGAATGCAAGAAGGCTGGAGTCATGGTTTATAGCACCAAAACAAACAGGCCAGTGATTTCACCTCATGAATTGTTTCAATTGTAGCAATTGTCAAGATTCTGACCTTCAGGACAAAACCTGTTTTGCATTTCGGGAAACACAGTTGATCAATGGAGCAAGGAACCGATTTGTCTGCTGTTATCATGGTGATAGGTTAAAAACTAGCCTGAATATCAGTATCACACCAAAACATAGATTGTATGGTAGAATGAGCAAGAAGAATTCACTTCGGCAGGTTTCATCCAATAGACAGAACTGGAAGTAGGCAAGCTCTCAAGATCCCAAGAGCTTCTGGTAAGTATATTGAAGCCAGAATGAAATTATTGTAGCTACTGCTTGTTGTAAAAGCAAGTCCTGAATGTAGAAACAATAGTCAAGCCCATTCATGCCTATGTTTCTTGGCCATCATATAAAACAGACTGCCTGACCCTCCCTTTTGTTGGTAGGGCTGGTTTACATCTGTCCCTTGATTTTTAAATGGTAAGATTTGCTAGGATGTTATTTTTCACTGCGCGAAAACTAACTTTCAAGCTCATTTCCCCATATGCTTTCCTGAGAGGTCCACAAAAAGTCCTGTGTGGAGACAATTTAGATCTGCTACCAGTAACCTCAGAGAAGACAGTAGCAACTCTGTGGCAGTCATAAGAGGTATCAAAGTTTGCAGTCTTTGGGTTAGACAACGTCTTAGGGAATTCCACTGGAAGTTGAAACAATAGTTTGGAGAAGAATAAAAGCAACTAATGACAGAAGCAGAATATTCCATCTCTGCATGTTAGTGGTTAGCAGAGTGACAAAGATTAGGAAAACAAAATAGCAAAATAAATTTAGATAAGCTAACAAAAGCAGGGAATGAACACAAAAGAAACGGAGAAACATGGAAACACGGACACTGAGAAACCTATGGTCAGAACTGCTCAGATAAGCATCATTAGATGCCTTAGGAATTAATACATACTGTACACATAGTAATTCTCCACATACAAGCATAATGGCACGTGCCTATCTTGCTTATAAGTCATGATGATCATAAAACAGGTCTGCCATGTGACCGACTCAATTTTATGACCTTTTTGCAGCAGTCATTAAGTGAAGGCTGCGGTTATTATGGGATGGCTCTGCCAAAAACTGAAAGTAAATGCCAGCTTTCAGCAAAACTGTGACTATGGGATGGTGCAATTGGCTGTAAATGGGGCCAGTTACTGAGCACTTGACATGGGCTCAGTGGTGGCTGCTGGCTGTTGAAACTTAAGAAATGGGTCATAGGTACCCCAGGGGAGCCTGCTGCAACTTTGAACGGTTGCTAAGTGATCAGTCGTAAGTTGAGACTACCGGTATTGAACTCTATCTGTACTAAATACAAGAGTCAGTTGTTATTATGGTTGGTAGCATAGTCACCCAGATGTTTAAACCAGATTTGGCAGTTTTATCTACCTATCAAGTCCTTCCCAAGGACTTTGAATAGGCAGATGTTGTTTGATGGTGTTAAAGTGTTGGCACAGGATGTAAGCTGTTCCAAATAAAGCTTCATTTTGAAATTGATTGATTGTGATTTTGTCAATGCCAATGATGTTTAAGTGGTGCTTCAGAAGAAGAAGATGATGATGATGATGATGAAGATGATTCTAAATTGATTGGCTGCCCAAGTCCCATACATACTGGAGCAGATGACAGTGGATACAGTAGCTGAGAAGTCAGTATGCATATTGTTCTCTAAACTAAGAGTACGATGTGCCACTTGGAAAAATATTTGCAACCTGCCTCAATCTTATAGACCAGGGGTTCCCAACTGGGGATGCTCGCACCCCCTGGGGGTGCGAGATGATATTCCAGGAGGTGTGAAAACTTGGTTTTTCAAAATTATAGTGTATATGTATATTCATAGCCATTATTTTGAACTTTTGTAAGGGGTGCAAGACTATATCAGAAGCATTCTAGGGGTGTAGGGTATAGAAAAGGTTGGGAGCTGCTGTTATAAACTGTGGGTGGTATACAAAATTTAGAAATCAAACAAAATAATAAAAGCAAAACATCATCAAGGTGCAACAGTGTGCATGTTGGTGTAATTTTTCTGCTCCAGGGAGAAAAATCTCTTGAAATGAAACTGCTAGAATTTGCTGTAATTAAAATATGCATTTTAAATCAGTGGCCAATTAACCAATTAGAGTTAATGCTTTTGTTTCTAGCAATTGACAGTGCAAGGAATCTAGAGTGATATTGAGAATTTCAAGCTAAATCATGCTAATGCAGTGTAGCATTATATGTTGGTCAAATTTAGGGACCTATAACAATGTGTTGTAGTTGATAGCTTGTATATTTGAGGAAATTTCCCCCCCAAAAAAAGAACACCCACAAAAAAATCAACAATACTCTCTTGAGATTACTTAGGTTTATGTATGGGAAAATAGTACTGATGATGTTACCTAGCTGGGTAATGAAACGTCTGCAAGCTCAGAGAATACCAAGGACTCTACATAGAATAGTTCTGTTAGATACAAAGGGGAGACAACAAATTTTAAAGCACTGCCAAAAAGAAACACATTCTCCAAAGCTTTAGTTTGGAAATCAAGAAAATGTTCTTTGCGTAATAATCAGGCAAGTGAAGTTAATGGAACTAAGCCATAGGCTCGGTTAAATGCACTGAGCCATAGGCTTTGTTAAATAAGAATAAATGGTTGTTAAATATAATTCATTCAGTCATACAGAGTCATTCATGATCATCTGGAGCACTTGTAAATGTAAATGGAATTGACAACTCTCTGTCCTTTCTCTTTTTTATATACATCATTCTGTCTGCTTCTAAATGAATGTGGAGGTTTAATCATGCTACATCTTAAGTGATTTTTTCCTTTTCTTCAGAGCCGTTCTTCCATTCTTAAAAGCCACAGCAATTACATCATTGGATTTGGCCTGGTGAACATGAAGCTCACTGGGTGATTTGAAACATAAGGCACCAGGCTAGAAAGCAGGAAGACTGTGAGTTCAAATCCAGCCTTAGCCATGAAGCTGGCTGGGTGACTTTGGGCCAATCACTCTCTCTCCTTCCAATTCACCTCACAGAGTTGTTGTTGTGGGGAAAGTAGGAGAAGGTTCGTTGAATATGTTCGCTGTCTTGAGTTAGTTGTAAAAATAATAAAGGTGGGAAATCAATCAATCAGTCAATCAATTAATAAACCTGAGCCATACCCCATAGGATAAAACTAGGGCACATCCCAATGTAAGTCTCCATGATCATTCAGGATAAAACTGAGCTAAAGTTGTAATAAATACATGAACCAAATGTAAGAGAACATTCAAGTAGATTTAAACTTGTATTGTCTCCAGAAACAATCTAAACACTGTTTAGATTTTATATTGGCACATGTGAAATCAACTCAGATGGCTCTGAATTGCAACCAATCCCTTGGCCTCATGCCCATTCCAACTTCTCCATGCTCAAGGATTTTAGAAGCAGACTGAAGTTGATATGAGGGTTTTGAAAGATATACAAAATGATTTTTATATCCAAAAACAATAATTAATTAATCCCAACAGTGAACAGGAAGCCCTCAACTTATGATCACAAACAGGACCAGAATTTCAAAAGCAAGAAAGTTGTTAACTGGGTGATGCTTAATTTAGGATCTATTTGCAATAATTGTTAAATAAATCATATGATTGTTAAATGAATTTGGCTTCGCCCATTGATTTTGCTTGTTGGAAGCCAGCTGGGAGAGGCGATTACGTGACCCTGGGATGTTGCAACTGTCATAAATACATGCCAGTTGCCAAGCACCAAAATTTTGATCACATGACCATGGGGATGCTGTGATAGCCATAAGTGACTGGTTGCAAGTCACTTTTTTCAGTGCCTTTGTAAGCTTGAACAGTCACTAAATAAATTGTTACAAGTTGAGGACTATCTGTAATGCAAACAAGATGATTGATTGTATTTAAATGGAATTTTTCTAGTAGTATTATATATTATCCAACTGCAGAACCATATTTTGCCCACAGGTAGCTGATTCAATGCATTATTTCACATTTTCTGAAGAGCTGAGGATTTGTTTATTACTATCGGAGATGCAGAAGCAGCTCCATCAATTATTATAACCACAGTTTCCCTAAACAACACATTTTTTTCTTCTTTCTAGTCCAGGAAAATCCGTATTCTTTATCACTAGTTTTGCTACTTTCTGTGGTGAAGAAAGCTTTGATTCTGGAATAATTCCTAGGTAAAATATCCAACCACAAGCATTTTTTTTGTAGTTAACAATGAGCATACACCAAGGTTTATGCAGGCAAACATAATATTATGTTTAATAGTATTTATTTATGTATCCCCAATATTTATTTTATTTATTTACTTGATTTATATAGCCACTCATCTCACTTTTACATAACTTTAGGTGGCTTACAATGAAACAAGTGAAAAACAACACAATATATAATATTAACAAAAACATAAAATTACAAAGCAGCCAGCCACGACTTAACCTATCATTCATACAACAGAGACACTGGCTCTATGAATATGCTAATTTCTTAAAATAATTATAAAATAATAATTGTGCTTTCCGAGGAACCACCTTCTCTCACCTTCATCTGCCCATTTGATCAAGTTGAATACAGTTAATTCCTTTTAGATTTTCTCTGTACAAGAATGACATCTGAAAGACCTCAGAAGCAGTCATTTTTCATTGCCATTCCCTTACTCTTGATTTCCCTCCCATGAACACTTAATTTGCTCCTTCCCATTTAGGGTACTTCAAAAAAAATGGCCACCAGGATAAACGATCATGAATTCTAATAGTCTGGTTTAATGTGTTGACTACTACAATGGGGCTTAGCAAAAAAATAAAAAAAAAATAAATCCATGTTCAAATGAAGTCTCCTGTAAAATGCAATAAATTACTGCAACTTAACTCACTGTTAAGTTACAATAACTTAGCCTAGATTTGACTAGGGCATGAATGATTAATGAGCATAATTAGCCATGGATCTACTCTTATTAATACTAATAATAAGTGTATTTATAAACCACTCAACTCCCCAAAGAGAAATCAGGGGATAAGGTTGTGCAGTCTCTCTGCCAGTTTTGATCACTGGGGCAAAGAAAGCCAAGGATGCCTATTATATTATATGTGTATGTATTTCCAATGAATTTGTATGTGAACATGACTTTTTCTCTGTTTTGCTAATGGTTGCTCATCAGAGTACTTACTGGTGATTGAATTGTTTCAACTTTCCATTATAGATACCGAGTTTTTTTTCCTTTTTAAATGTATGGTCTGTTTGTCACAATTCAAATTTCTGAAAATAGTACACATCAGCCTGTGGGAGAAGGTTGAACATTCGTTGACTAGATTGTTCTATATAGGCAATGAGCAATAAATCAGCTTAACTAGAACTTAGTTTAGTTACAGAACTGTGATCCTGATCCTTCATGCCTGACACAGTTTTTATCAACCTAGTTCCCTTAAAATGTATGGGAAACACAACTTTCAGATTTTCCTGCTAGCCTCGTTTTTGCCTAGGATAACAAAGCATGTCAAGATCCTTTAACACTTCCTTTCTCACCAAAACTTCCATTCGCAGGCTTATTAACTTATACTCACTGATGTATACCTTTGTTAGATGATGTCTTTATTTTGTTATGTTCCACTTTAAATGTGCTTATGCGTGACTTAAAACTTTATAGTTGGCATTATAAAGGCAATTGATCATCCCAGAATGCTCAAAGGGGCAAATGGCAAGAGGAGCTTTGCAAAGAACCATAGCACCCTACATTTCTGCGATAAAATGTGAATTAGCTGTAGCCCCTTTGCACTCCTGGGAACGCGGTAATGTGGCACTTTGTCCTCGTCGAGGCAAAGTAATAGAGCTGGGAAATAATAAATGGTTTCTGAGTTCGGTAATTATAGAATTTTATATCTACTTTTTTGGAAGTCCCAATTCGACACTTATTATTGCTATAGAAGTGTGGAGCGCCCTTTCACCTCACAAATGAACAACTTATTTTTTTTTAAAAAGACCTTGCTCACTTCTTTAAAGATAACCATGGACCTTTGTGGACTCTGTAGAAGTTGGTATTAAACAAGGGGCTACATTGCACTGACACCAGAATGGTTATAAGGTCTCAGGGTTCGCCTATGTCAGCAGCCCTTGTAATCATTCTGATGGCAACCTGTTGCCATGTATTTATGGCTAGTGCACCCTGATTGGTCAGACAGAAACCACCACTGCATCTTTAAATGGGCTAATGTGTGTAAGCAATTGATAGATGATAAGCCATTTTCTTGACTACCCAAACTAGGTAGTCCTTGCCTTGCAGCCTTTTGTTTAATGACTGTTTGAAGTTACAGCCGCACTGAAAAAAGTGACTTATGACCACTTTTCACACTTAAGACCGTTGTGGCATCCCCATGGTCATGTGATCAAAATTCAGATACTTGGCAACTGGCTCATGTATTTGACAGTTGCCTTGTCTCGGAATCATGTGATACTCACTTTTATGACCTTTGGACAAGAAGAGTCAATTGGGGAAGCCAGATTACTAACTTAACAACTGCAATGAGTCACTTAACAACTTTGGCAAGAAAAGTCATAAAATGGAGCAAAACTCCCTTCACAACTGTCTTGCTTAGCAACTGAAATTTTGGGCTCAGTTGTGGTCGTAAGTCGAGGATCACCTATATTCTGAGAACATTTTCTTGTCCCTTTTGTGCAAGAGGAGCTCTCATTGGCCACAGGTATCACAGGATGTCACTATTTATAAATTATAGGAAATAATTGGAGCCGTTCCAACTAGGCATTGCCTGAAGGATACCTTATTATTAAATTCACAAGGAACAATCACCTGGTAGAGTTCTTTTGCTGGTCACAAAGTTGTTCAAAATTTAATGGCTAATAGCAGACTCCATTCTGCTTTACAATAATCTAATTTAAACCATAAGTAAATTTAAATGAAGTTATTCAGATACCTAACCAGTTGACATGAGTGGCACTTCACCGCATGGGTCCAGGCTATCTAAGAAACTGACTTATCTCGATGGGATTAAACAGCCTCACCTGTGCCAGCAGAAGAGGCATGCTGCAGACTCCATCAACCAAGGGATTTTGGCTAGCAGTCCAGAAGAGACTTGTCTGCCATGTCTCCAGCCCCGCCCCCCCCCGAGTCAAATCCACTCCCACCCTTTTGGCCTTCTGAAAGGCCTTGAAGACATGCCTGTGCCAAATAGCCTGAGTGTGGCATGTTAGAGGTGGCTCATGGGATAGAGCACTCCCTACCACCTCCCTGTGACCACCTTGTTCCCTTCCTCTCCGTCCTGCTGGGTTTTGTTTTAATTGACTTTTAAAAATTTAAGATCTTTTTAAAATTGTTTTATACTGCATTTTATTCCATGTCTGTAAGCTGCCCAGAGTCGTCTTTGGCAACATAGGCGGCATGCAAGTGTGACAGATAAATAAATGAAACAAATAGCAATGGCAGAAAGTGAACTGAGGTGAAGACTCGTACTGAGGCAGCAACAGAGGCTTCACTAGGCCTCTTCAGTTACGGTATTTTGTACATCAATAACTTCAGCCAGTGACCAGGTCACATAGCTGTTTGCATCCTTCCTTTAGAAGTCTGGGGTTACATCACAATCTCCTGGTAGATGTATTGCCATGGGCTGACCCCTTGCAGACATTCATTCTGAATACCCCGATCACTGCTTGCAGAACTTGGACATTTAAGACCCGAGACAAAACATAGGTAGTCCTCGGCTTATGACTTACAACAACAAGTGGGCCCAAAATTTATGTTGCTAAGTGAAACATTTGTTAAGTGAGTTTTGCCCCATTTTAAGACTTTTCTTGCCACTGTTGTTAAGTGAATCATTGCAATTATTTTTTAAAAAATTCTTTTATTGATTTTAAAAACATGGATCACATAATAGTTGGTTAACAGTGTGATTGCTGGATTTACATTTGTAAGAAGAAATCATTAACAATTAGTTTCTATAATACATAATCCACATATTTAAACAAGTATTTCTTCTCAGTTAAATTGCCTCATCTATAATCTTAATTTTCACTTTGAAATTTTTCTTTTGACCAGTAACTTTCTTGATCGATGTATTTTGCTAACTCAAAATGTTTTTCCCTATGTTTTTCCCAGCCAAATATACAATTTATTCCAGATTTTATAATAATCAGTTTCGCTTTTTTCCTTGAGTTCTAACGTCAACCTATCCATTTCGGCACAGGATAAAATCTTATTGATTACCTCTTCTTCTGAGGGTGTCTCCTTATCTCTCCATCTCTGTGCAAAGACTAATCCTGCTGCTGTTAGCATATGTAATAATAGATATAAGGATCATTTATTATGTTTGTTCTTGGTAATACCCAGCAGAAAGAGGTCTGCCTTTAGCTCGATGTTCTGCATTAATATCTCTTCTAACCACAGTTTTACCCAATGCCAAAATTTTTGTGCTTTTGAACATTCCCACCACATATGGTAATAGGTCCCTAGTGATTCTTTGCATTTCCAACACTTCGGTGAGGTCTTTTTATCCATTTTGGCTAAGCTCACAGGGGGGGAGGTGCCACCTATAGAACATCTTGTATAAATTCTCTTTGTATGCAGTAGATAATGTGAGCTTCCTATTCCTTTCCCATAGTTCTTGCCATTTGTCTAAATCAATACCGAAACCAAAATTTTTACTCCAAATTAACATTGTTTCTTTTATTTGCTCTTCCAACATACCCTGTTCCAATAAATATTGGTATATCCTTTTTATCTCTTTTTCCTCCATTCCTAATAAAATTTTATCTAATTCTCTGTGCTGTGGTTTTATTCCCCATTCTTTTTTATTCTTCATATGTCACGATTTTATTTGAAGGTACACTCACCATTCAAGTTCTATTCCTTCTTCTAATAATTTTTTTTCTCAATTTTAGTTCTCCTCCTTCGCCTAAGATGTCTTTGTATGTGATCACCTTTCCTAATTTCATAAAATTTGGGTGTATAAACATCTCCAAAGTGGATAGCCAATTAGGAATTTCCATATAGTTACATTTTTTTAATGTTAACCCATACATCTAATAATGCCCATCTGATGTAATGCTTCTGGAAGTATTGATGAGCCTTATACTTTCCTTCCCAAAGAATTGCATGCCACCCTATCTGCATGTCATGGCCTTCTAAGGCTAATAATCTCCTGTTTCTTAAGTGTACTCACTCTTTCACCCAGGTGAGCGTGGCTGCTTGATAATATTTTTCCAAATCTGGAAGGCCGAATCCACCTCTTTCCTTAGAGTCCTGTAAAAGTTTAAATTTAATTCTCGATTTTTTCCCTTGCCAAATAAATTAAGATATATTTTTATTTAAATTTCCAAAGAACCCCTTTCCTAATCTGATTGGTATACATTGAAATAAAAAAGTAGTTTAGGTAATACATTCATCTTTATTGTTGCAACTCTTCCCATAAAGGAGAGCTGCAAGTTTTTCCATCTGTCTAGGTCTGTTTTAATTTGCTCGACTAATATATCATAATTATCTCTTTTAAGTGTGACACATCTTGCCATCAGTTGAATCCCTAGATATCTCACCTTTCTTGTTGTCTGAATATTCAGTTTCCCAACTAGCTCATTTTCTTGTGATTTCATCATATTCTTAACTAACATTTTAGTTTTTCCTTTGTTAATCTTTAAGCCTGCTACTTCACCATATTCTCCCAATACTTCCAACAACCTTACACCAGACTTCAAAGGCTCTTCCACAATAAAAACCAGATCGTCTGCATAGGCCTGTGATTTGAATATTTCCTTTTTGGTTTCTAAGCCTTTAATTTGTTCTTCTTTCTGAATTATTCTGGTCAAGACTTCTAGAGAGAGGACAAATAATAATGGTGATAATGGACAGCCTTGTCTTGTGCCTTTTTGAATTTGAAAACTTTTGGTCGTTTCTCCATTTAATGCTACTTTTGTTTCCTGTTTCAAACAAATTGCTTTGAACATATTTATAAACTTTTCGCCAAATTCCATGTATTTTAACTGAGTCAACATGAAATCCCATTTAACATTATCAAATGCTTTTTGTGCATCAGCAAAAACAAGTGCCAGGTGTTTTTCATTGTCGGTCTCATAGTATTCCAACATGTCTAGTATAATCCTGACATTATATCTTATCTGCCTCTTGGGCAAAAAACCATTTTGATCAGGATGGATAAACTCAGCAAAAAACCTTTTCAATCTTTCTGCCATTATCGCCATAAAAATTTTATAGTCCAAATTAAGTAATGATATGGGCCTATAGTTTCGGATAAGTGTCAAATCAGAATTTTCTTTGGGTAATAATGTAATAGTTGCTTCTTCCCATGAGGTTGGAGCCTTTGCTTTTTTAACATTTCATTGAATACACCAATTAAGATTGGACCTAACAATTCTTGAAAGTTCTTATATATTTCAGATCGTAATCCAACTGGGCCTGGCATCTTGTTGCTTTTTTTGCTTTTTAATTGCTTCTGTAATTTCTTGAAGTGTTATATCCTTGTTTAACATGTTTTGGACTTCTTCCGGGACCTTCGGTAGGTCAGCTTTCTGGAGGGATTGTAGTATTTTATCTTCACTAATACCTTTTTCTTCTTTATAGAATTTCTTATAAAATTCATATGTCACATTTTCCCCCTTCACTCTGATAGATCATCTCCCCCATTCATCACATAATTTACTAATCCATCTTTTGTCTTTTTGTTTCTTTAATCTATAGGCCAGCCATCACCCAGGTTTGTTCACATGTTTGAAAATCTTTTGTCTAGCACCTTTTATTTTCTGTGCCATTTCCTCCTTCTCCATAATATTCCGTTTGTGTTTAATTAAGTCTAATTGTTGTTTCAGATCCCTACTTTGCAGTTTTTCTTGTAGTTGTATTTCCAATTTCCTATGTTCCTCCTCTGAGCTTTTTTGGAGTTGCCTTTTTTATTGTCATTAGCCATTACAACTCCTCTCATAACTGCTTTGGTCGTATCCCATAGATTTTGACTGTTCATATCTTCTTTCTTATTTGTTTGGAGAAATATATGCATTTGCTCTTCCATCTTAGCTTTGAATTCCTTTTGGTTCAAAATTGCTCTTTTTAGGGTCCACCTCCTTCTTTTCTTTTGTCCTTTCCATCTGATTGTAATTGCATTATGATCTGTCCATAGGTTTGTATCTATTGTGACATCCTCTACTTCCAGATTTAATTCTTTTGATAGCCAGACCATATCAATTCTGGACCATGATAGGTGGCGACCAGAATAGTATGTGAATTGCCTTGTTTTCAAATTTCTCTCCCTCCAGCTATCCTGTATGCTAAATTCCTCCACCATTTTAAAAAAAGGACTGGGAAGTGTTCTTCTAATTCCTTTCCTTGTTATACCACTTTTATGATCTAGTTCTCTGTCCACTGTTGCATTACAGTCACCCATTAAGCAAATGTTCTCATTATCAATTTCTCTAATAACCTTATGCAATTTTTTATAGAATTGTTTTTGTCTTTCATTTGGGGCATAAATTCCAACGAGGGCTACTTTTTTTGATTCAAAAAGACCTCGATTATTAATATTCTACCCTCTTCATCCTTATAAATTTGTCTTGCCAAGATTCCATCCCTAATATACACCACTATTCCTCCCTTTTTCTGTTGTGATGATGACACAAACATAGTTCCTAACTTAGGATAATTCAGTAAGTCTTGATGTCGCTTATTTATATGTGTTTCTTGTAAGATTATTATATCCAGATGCATTTTACTGAGCTTATTGAGAATTTTATTCCTCTTTGCGGGGGAGTTTAAACCATTGACATTTAAGGATAAAATCGCTGTTTCTTCCATATCACTGCTTATATTTTGATCTTGTCGCCCTAATTAGTTTGATCTCTTTAAGTTCTTTAAATCTGCCCTCATCACCATTACCACTATCCACTTTTCCCCTTCTCCCAATTTCCTTTTCTTTACTTTGTAATTCCCTTGTTTCTATAACCTGTTCTCCTATGGCACCTTCTTCTCTCAATTCTCTTATTTCTAACTCTTCTTCACTACCAAAATATTGCCTGAACAACTCTTCTGCCTTATCTATTGTGTCTAACCTGTATCTTTTTCCTTGCCATGTCACCATAACTCCTTCCGGCATCAACTACCTGAAGTTAATATTTTGTCTTGTTAGTTTGGATGTTATGTGTTGTTATGGCCTTCTTAAATCTCTTACCCTTCTAGGGATTTGTTTAAGAACAGCTAGTTGTTTCCTTCTAAATTCTATTGGATCATCTCTGGTTCTATATAAAATCTCATCTCTGATTGATTTTTTGATGAATCTAATGTGAATTTCTTTGGGCATATTGCAATTATTAAGTTAGTAACTTGGTTGTTAATCTGGCTTCCCCAACAACCTTGTCAGAAGGTCAAAAAAGCTGATCACATGATCCCAGGACACTGCAACCATCGTAAATATGAACCAGTTGCCAAGCATCTGAATTTTGATCATGTGGCCATAGGGACGCTGTAATGGTCATAAGTGTGAAAAATGGTCATACGTCCCTTTCTCAGTGCTGTTGTAACTTTGAACGGTCACTAAATGAACTGTTGTAAGTTGAGAACTACCTATAAGCAATCCCTAGCTAGTATAGAAATTGCTTATAACAGCTTATAGCAGACATGTCAAACACAAGGCCCGGGGGCCAGATCCGGCCCGCAAAGTGGTTTCATGTGGCCCGCGAAGCCATCCTGGAAACAGTGAGGGAACGGCCCCCACTGCCTTGGCCCTGGCCCAGAGACCCTCCTTCCACCAGAGACCCTCAGATCTGTCCCACTCCTGCCCAGGCCCCCATAGGCACCCTTGATGCCAATGATGTAGAGCTGACCACGCCCATCCAGTAGGCCATACGCACTCTAGCCACACCCACCCAGTAGGCCACGCCCACCCTGGCCATACCCACCTGGCCCCCTGAGGGCAACCACAATGCTGATGCGGCCCTCAATGAAATTGAGTTTGACACCCCTGGCTTATAGCAATGATGATTTTAGGAATAACTGATGCGAAGTGTTTTATTTATTCTAGATGTGCATTTATCAAACCAATATTCCACTGGGAGAATCTGAAAAGCATCTATAGTACAGGCCCAAGTCTTTGATCAAAATCAAGAGAAACATTCAATTCTAAATGCAATTCTATTACACTACCTCAAATATGGGATGCTCAGAAGTACTAAGGCATTTTTTTAAAAAGGACATTGTTAAGTTTTCTTTGAATTGAGCTCAGCTCCTGGTGGTTTTATAGACATGTCCATGTGGTTTTCTTGGCAGCTACATGGACGTGGTTTGCCACGGCCTTCTGTAACATATTTGGGATTGTCAAGAATAGCCAGATTAAGACATGTGTCAAACTGTCTCACCACTAAGAATAGGATAGACGTTTGTTATAAAAAAACTACTGAGAAAATAAAAAAAAGAAAAACAAAAGCCACACAAAAGTTAGACAAGGATTTTGACAGATAAGCCTAAAAACACCTGACATGGTTTATTTGGGAGCTGCACAGCTTATTCTCAACAGACAAAGCAAAAGGATATAGTTGTAAAAATGAAATGGGGCCTTGGGGATATTGTTGTCATATACAATACACTGTAAGCAATTCAAGTTTATTGGTTAGTGGAGTCATAAGTGAAAGTGCTTTACAGCTCAACCCAGAAGAAGGAAACTTGAAAGCTCCATGGTTTCAGGAGGACTTATTTCTGAGTGAGCATTTTTACAGTTGTGTGGACAACAGTACTAGCAATATACTTTCAGGCTGAATTCCATGATCATTAAGCAAATCCAGTCCCCCCCCCCAATGACTTTGATTGTTGGAAGCCAGCTGGGTAGATCACGAACGGTGATCACGAGACTCCAGGATATTTCAACCATCATAAATATGTCGGGTGGCCAAGCACCCAAATTTTGATAATGTGACTGTGAGGATGCGGTAATAGTCCTGCCTTCTAGCCCAAGCAGAACATAGCATTTGCTTTGAAAGAGCAGGCGAGACAGCAAAGTTAAGCAAACTTAACTTTATTAAGAATCAGGCGACAACAGAAGAACAACGCTCTTATTTATACTAGCAGCTGTCAACGTTTGTCCAATCAGGGCTGAGCCAGTTTCCCGCGCCGTCTGCTCCACCAATCCGAGCCGGCTGGTTTAGACAGCTCGGAGCTGTCATTGGTAGCGCGTGCTGTTGCCAGGTGATTCTGACAGCCGAGAGCTGTCAGATGGTGGGCGCCTGCCTAGTTCTGTCTGGCAGCTTTTGACAGCTGTCAAAAGCTGCCGCGGCTTTACCTCAGCCCTGTATTTCTTAATGTTAACGTTAATAAACATATAAATACATAACACCCCTTACCCCTCCCTCTGATTGAGTAGCCGTTTTCCCGATTGTTTCTTTTTGGGGTTGCCCCATTCGAAGTCTTCCAAAGAGGTGGGGGGTCTTTTTATTCTTTCGGACCGCCGGGGGATTGTTTCTCCAGTTTGTTCCTTTTATTCAAATGTATTGGGATCTGGCTCGGGGGGCGGGGGGCTTGACTCCCTTGTTTCAGGGTTTCTTTGAGGAAAGAAGTCCCGTTGTGCGGGGTTTTGTAGTGGTGTCAATTGTTCGTGGGGGTCTTGGTGTGCGGGTGCCTGCGGCGGCGGTTCTGGTTGCATTTCCAAGTTCCCCCTTTCCCCCATATTTTGTGGGCTGCGTCGTCGTAGTTGATCAATGTGTCTGCGGATATGGGAATTGTTCCCTGTGTCAATGATGTATGATAGGGGACCTGTTTGTTCTATGACGACCCCCTGTGTCCACTTATTGCCGCCTCCGTAGTTCCTAGCCCAGACAGCTTGCCCGATGCTGAGAGTTCTGTACCGGAGGGGAAGCTCTGGGTCCGGTGGGGATCTGTCAGGATGTAAACGGTCCAGTCTGGTAGTTAGTCGTTTGCCCCAGCGTAGTTCTGCTGGAGACTTTCCAGTAGTTGTGCAGGGGGTGGTGTGTTGTGATAGAAGGAATTGAGCAAGTCTGCGGTGCCAGTTGCCGGTGATGATTTTCCGCAGTGCCTCTTTGGTTGATTTCACCATCACCTCAGCCAAGCCGTTCGTCGAGGGGTGAAACGGAGCCGTGGTGGTGTGCCTAATAGAGTTCGCCATTGTGAAACTCTGGAATTTGTGGGAAGTAAATTGGGGGCCGTTATCAGAGACTAATACATCCAGAAGCCCATGTGTGGCAAACAACCCCCTTAAAACTTGTATTGTGGCTGCAGAAGTTGTGCTTGTAACTGGGGCTACCTTTAGCCACCTAGAATAGCTATCTACGACTATTAGGAACATTTGTCCCTGGAATGGATCTGCAAAGTCTATGTGGACGCGTGACCAGGGTGTTTTGGTTGTTTCCCATCTGTGTATGGGAGCTTGGGGCTGAGCTAAGGCGGTGTCAGGGGTGACAGGCAGCTGTAAATACGCCTGCGCCAAGTGTAACTTAGCGAAAATGGCACCTGACTTAATGGCCGCGAGGATGTCTTTGACAGCTGGGACCGGGTAGGCATGGGTGTTTAATGCGCGGTTCAGGGTCACCTTATAATCAGCGCATAATCTGATTTGGCCATTGGGCTTAATAGGGGTCACTATGGGTGTTTCCCATTTGGCCCCTTCCACTGGTTCTAAAACTCCCAAAGTAACTAGCCGATCTAGTTCATTTTCTATTTTTTCTCTCAAGGTGAAGGGAACTCTTCTAGCCTTGATTCTGATAGGCATTACATTAGGGTTCAGTTTTAGTGATACTGGGGGTCCTGTGTATTTTCCCAGTGAGCTGTCAAAAACGTCCGCGAATTGAAGGCAGACGGATTCCAAGTTTGACAGCTGAATGGCGTTGACGCCTGTCAGCGCTATTCCTAGTGCCTCGAACCAGTCCAGCCCTAGCAGGCTGGGCCTGTTTTCCTGGGTAACTAGTATAGTAAGGGGTCCCTTAAATTGTCTAAACTCCATTGGGACTGAGGCCTTTCCCCGGAGTTTAATGGGCGTTTTTTGAAAATCCGCTAGGCGGAGTTTAGTGGGGCATAAGGCAGGCCGTTGCCGGCTGCGGTTACAAATGTCCCTGTAAGTTTGCCAAGAAATGAGAGAGACGGAGGACCCAGAGTCCACTTCCATCTCGCAGGGGATTCCATGAATTAGGACGTCCACCTTGACTTTGGGCTTAAGGGTGCTGTGGACCGTGTGCTCTCTCACTTTTCCCTTCACATTTTGCACTAGGGGTTTGGATTTGTGCTTGTCCCTGGGTGTGGGTTGGTTTGTACCTGCAGACGTCACCTCCAATTCATGTAGATTTTCTCGGCTCCGGCTCCGGCACACGGCTTTGAGGTGGCCTGTTTTTCCGCATCCATGGCACTTGGCACTGCGGAACCGGCATGATGCTCTTGGGTGGCTTCCGCCGCAGCTGGCACATTTAGCTCTGTTCGGCTGGTAGCTAGTGCTCTTGTTGTTGTTGGAAGGGCCCCCTCGGTTGTTGCGCTGCAGCCTGAGTCTCTCGAATCGCCGCTGCACGGCATCAATGTCCATGGAGATGTCGTCCTCCTCTGGCCCGCTGAAGGCGCCATCCTCCTGGTGCACGGACCCACTGGGCCCGCTATCAGGGGGACGTTGGCTGTCACCGTGGCTGTCTTCGTAGGCGATGACTTCCATCGCCACTTCAGCCAGCGTCAGAGCGGGTTTGGCGATCAGCTTCCTCCTCAGCCGTTCATCTTTAAGCCCTATGACGATTTGGTCCCGGATTCGGTCCTCTAAATCGGGGAACCGACATCGCTGTGCAGCGTGTCTGACCCGGGTTATAAAGTCATTAGCGGGCTCGTCAGGAAGTTGTACTCTTCGGGCAAAATTTACCCTCCAGAAAAGCTCTGACTTCGTGGGCATGAAGTGTTTACTCAGCCCCTCGGTGAGTTCAGCGTAGGGGATTGTTGCGATGGGTTCTGGACTGAAGAGTCCCACAGCGGCATCGTAGACGGCGGGCCCGCTGAGCCAGAGGAGGGCGGCTGCTTTAGCCCGATCGTCCATTATCTTCTTCACCACCAGGTACCCTTCTACCTGGCCTAGATGAGATTCCCAGCATTCTGGGTGGCGAGTGTTGAACTCGCGAATATGGCCATGGTTCGTCATGCTGTCTGGTCGTGGGTGCTGCTACTTGCGTTGTGTGGAAGCTAGGCTTCCTTAGTGACTTCAGCGAGTGACTAGCTCTGGCTAAGGGAAAAAATCTCTTCTCCCCTTAGGCGGTGACTTCAGCTATGCAAGCTGGTATCCCACCTTCGTCGCCAGTGCTTTGAAAGAGCAGGCGAGACAGCGAAGTTAAGCAAACTTAACTTTATTAAGAACCAGGCGACAACAGAAGAACAACGCTCTTATTTATACTAGCAGCTGTCAACGTTTGTCCAATCAGGGCTGAGCCGGTTTCCCGCGCCGTCTGCTCTGCCAATCCGAGCCGGCTGGTTTTGACAGCTCAGAGCTGTCATCGGTAGCGCGTGCTGTTGCCAGGTGATTCTCACAGCCGAGAGCTGTCAGACGGTGGGCGCCTGCGTAGTTCTGTCCGGCAGCTTTTGACAGCTGTCAAAAGCTGCCGCGGCTTTACCTCAGCCCTATATTTCTTAATGTTAACGTTAAGAAACATATAAATACATAACAGCATTAATGAATTTAGATTATTAGTTTCTAATTAGTTTCTTTTTAGTGAAGAAGTCAAAAACCCTTCTCATTTTTTTATCACTTCTCAAAAGGCAGGCCCATAAATTTAAAAACAAATGGGGCTTGTTTTTGTGGCATGGATGGGAGAGTAAAAAAAACCAAAACAGAAGACTCCACCAATCAGGGATTGTATTAACCAAAAAATACTTGGTCACCCCTGAGGGCAAACAGAGGAAGGGGATGAAATCTAGAAAGGATTTCTTAAACCATCTTCATTTCTGGCTCATTTATGTGCAGGTTCACAGAAACCTCTAAAGGCTGCAATGCAGGAAAGACCATGATAATGTAGAATAGTATCAGAAAATGACAGCGTCTACATCTAATACTTTTTTAAACCTCAGCATTGCTGAATCAAGCTGCATACAAGATCACATATTTCTGGTGGTTTGTGCAATTAAATAGCCTGGCTAAACAGATGCAGGCACATTCACACAATTCCTTCCCTGAGGATAAAGACAAGCTGTCTTGGACTCCAGTGTTTGACAGATTAATCATGATTCTCTAGCAAGACACTGAGCAACATTTATTTTTATTTAATTCCATTTATATCCCGCCCTTCTCCGAAGACTCAGGGCGGCTTACAAGCTTAGCAGTAGCTAAGCAGTAGCTAAGTAGCTATTTAGCCTCATAGGAGACCACAAGCTGCCTAATTAGCATTCTGGACTCTTTTCTGGTCTCTCCTCTGTTCAGCCTCTGCATGTAGGAGGGTCATTGCAGATTATATCACAAGACTTCCACTGATTAAATAGTACAGTAGGGGTGTCAAACCTTGGCAACTTTAAGACCTGTGTACTTCAACTCTCAGAACCCTCCAGCCAGTCATGTTGGGTAGGGAATTCTGGGAGTTGAAGTGTACAGGTCTTAAAGTTACCATGATTGGACACCCCTGGTGTTATGTATTGGGCTCAATGGTAATACCACGTGGGTTGCTGGAGCAGCTAACGGCTCTCCAGCAACCCAGACTACAAGTCTCCAGTGCTGCTATTGGCTGTCCCTAGGCGGCAATGGTTGCTTCAAACCTATTGGCTGCTGCCTAGGGGCTAGACTATATATTGCGGCTGGTTACAGCCCAATTCTCAGTTAAGATCTTGCAAGCAATAAATCATGAATTTTCCTGAAATCACTTGCCTCGTCTTCATTCCTGTGCTACACAACACCTGGTATACACAATCTTCTTTCATCTCTATCTCATGGAGCTGATAACTGTCAGCACCTAATGAGAAATACACTTCAGAATTAGGAAGTGGCTCCATACAGGCACAAAAGTAAATCAAGTACATCACGTTTTTTTTCTTCCTGCTAAGTCCTTTGATATTGAAAAATCATTCAATAGGAAGACAATAGCATGATCAGCTCCTGCAAGCAGGAGTTCATCAAAAGCTTCATTAAAGAGGGAGGCACCTTGTTCCCAAATCTCTAGCAATACTGTAAAATCAAAGGAATCATTTTTTTAAATTAAATTTATATGCCGCCCTTCTCCCTGAGGACTCAGGGCGGCTCACAACAATAAAAAGTTAAAAGATATAAAATCAAAAATTAAAAGAGGATTAAACAGTATAAGAATTAAGAACAATTTAAACCAATAAAAAACCAAATTTAAAAACCATGATCAGTCCAGGCCCACTTGTTGGAATAACCAGGTCTTTAGGTCACGGAGGAAGGACCGAAGGTCAGGGGCCGTCCGCAGCTCTGGGGACAGTTCATTCCAGAGAGTCGGTGCTCCCACAGAGAAGGCTCTCCCCCTGGGGGTCACCAGCCCACATTGCCTGGCCGACGGCACCCTGAGGAGGCCGACTCTGTGGGAGCGAACTGGGCGATGGGAGGTTGACATTGGCAGCAGTTGGTCTCGTAAGTACCCTGGGCTTAAGCCATGTAGGGCTTTAAAGGTGATTATCAGCACCTTGAGTCGTAGCCGGAGGGCAACCGGAAGCCAATGCAGCTCGCACAGGAGTGGTGTAACATGAGAGTATCGAGATACTCCCATAAGAACCCGCACGGCCGCATTTTGCACCAGTTGAAGCCTCCAGACGCACTTCAAGGGCAGCCCCATGTAGAGAGCATTGCAGTAATCCAGGCGAGAGGTGACAAGGGCATGGGTGACTGTGCATAGGGCATCTCGGTCCAAAAAGGCGTGCAACTGGCGTTCCAGGCGAACCTGTGCAAAAGCCCCCCTGGTCACGGCAGTTAGATGATCTTCCAAATTAAGCCGTGAATCCAGGAGGACACTCAAGTTGTGGGCCCTTTCTGAGGGGGGCAATAGCTCCCCCCCATCAGAAGAGATGGAGCCTGATGGACAGTATGAGATGCCGATATCCACAGCCACTCGGTCTTGGAGGGGTTCAGCCTGAGCCTGTTCCTTCCCATCCAGACCCGCACCGCCTCCAGGCACTGGGACATCATGTCAAGGGCATCACTGGGTTGGCTCGGGGTGGAGATAAAACACTGGGTATCATTGGCATATTGGTGATACCTCACCTCAAATCCACGGATGATCTCACCCAGTGGCTTCATATAGATGTTGAACAGGAGGGGGGAGAGAACCAACCCCTGAGGTACCCCACAAAAAAGGGGCCTCGGGGTAGATCTCTGACCCCCTGCCACTACAAACTGCGAATGGCCTGAGAGGTAGGAGGAGAACCACCATAAAACAGTGCCTCCCACTCCCAACCCCTTGAGCCGTCGCAGCAGGATACCATGGTTGATGGTATCAAAAGCCGCTGAGAGGTCAAGTAGGACCAGGACAGAAGAGCAACCCCTGTCCCGGGCCCACCAGAGATCATCTACCAGTGCGACCAATGCCGTTTCCATGCTGTAACCGGGTCTGAAACCGGACTGGTACGGGTCCAGATAGTCCA
The DNA here is from genome assembly GCF_947247035.1 of Vipera ursinii. Classification (NCBI taxonomy): domain Eukaryota; kingdom Metazoa; phylum Chordata; class Lepidosauria; order Squamata; family Viperidae; genus Vipera; species Vipera ursinii. The sequence goes on from NC_139513.1 coordinate 227,221,621, forward strand.
CTTCATCCAGGAATTGCAGAAGCTGACGCGCCACAACAGTCTCAACAACCTTCACTACAAAGCGAAGGTTGGAGACAGGACAATAGTTATTCAACGAGGCCAGGTCCAGAGCAGGCTTCTTGAGGAGGGGCCTTACCACCACCTCTTTTAAGGCAGAGGGGAAGACATCCTCTGTCAATGAAGCATTAACAACTGCCTGGAGCCAGCCCCCTGTCACCTCCCTAGTGACCGAAACCAGCCAGGAGGGACATGGGTCCAATAAACAAGTGGCAGCGCTCAGCTTATGCATAATCCTGTCCACATCATCCAAAGTCACAGGGTCAAACTCATCCCAAATGGTATGACCAAGACCTGCCTCTCCACTCCGTCGGATTCCGCCCAGTCGGAGTCCAAACTAATCCGAATCTGAGCGATTTTGTCCTGCAGATACTGAACAAATTCCTCAGCCCTACCCTGCAAGGGGTCATCCCTCGGTCGCTGGTTAAGCAGTGAGCGGGTCACTCTAAACAGGGCGGCTGGGCGATTATCTGCAGATGCAATGAGAGTGGAAAAGTAAACACGCTTTGCCACTTCCATCGCCACTAGGTAAGACTTAAGACAAGTTCTTAGCCGTGTTCGATCAGATTCAGATCTGCTGGACCTCCAACAGCTCTCTAGGTGTCTTTTCCGGCGCTTCATCTCTCGGAGTCCCTCGGTAAACCAGGGGGCCACCCAGGATCTGCGCTGGGTCAGAGGCCGCAAAGGCACAACTCGATCCAAGGCCCCAGCAGCAGCCCTCTCCCAGGCTACCACTAGGGCCTCAGCAGAGTCGTGGGCAAGGGAAGCAGGAAATGTCCCAAGCTCCGTCTGGAACCTCTCAGGGTCCATCAAGTGCCTGGGGTGGAACCACCTGGTCGGTTCCGCCTCCCAGCGGTGGCAGGTGGCCTACTGAAAGTCTAGCCGGAGAAGGAAATGATTGGACCATGACAGGGGATGGATAGTTAAATCCCCCCTACCCAGATCATTAATCCACTGCCCAGAGATAAAAACCAGGTCGAGTGTGTGCCCTCCATTATGGGTCAGGTCCTGAATTATTTGAGTCAGGTCCATGGCTGTTATGGAAGCCATGAACTCCCGAGCCAACTCAGACGCCTCACCCATGGAAGGCAGATTGAAATCCCCCAGAACTATAAGCCTGGGGAACTCAATCGCCAACCCGGGCAAGATGTCGAGGAGCTTGGGCAGGGCCGATGACATGCAGCTGGGAGACAGGTATATAATCAATAGGCCCAACTGAACTCTAGGACCCAGCTTCAAAAGGAGAGACTCACACCTGCCTATCTGAGGGACAGTGGCTACTCACGGACAAAGACTTTCCCAAATAATAACCCCCACCCCCCACCCCTGCCCTGGGCCCATGGCTGGTGAAGCACCTGGAAGCCCGGTGGGCATAGTTCCGAGAGGGGGATACCCCCCTCTTGGCCCAACCAGGTCTCTGTGATGCAGACCAGGTCCGCGTTCTCCTCCTCGATAAGATCATGTATGAGGGGAGCCTTGTTCACCATGGACCTGGCATTGAAATAAACCAACCTGAGCCCAGGGTCCTGCAATCCTATGCCCCCGGGGGAGCAAGAAGAGCCACGAGGGCGGGAACAGGCAACCACTTGAAGATAGTGGTGGCCCGTTCCCCAATTGTGATAAAGCCCTCTGCTCCCACACTCTCTGCCCCTTCCAATCACCGTTGGGATGGGAAGACCCTCTTCACACAGAGCTGAGCCCCCCCAAACCCCTAATCCCCCCACGACCATCTGATGGTCTGGACTGCTGTCTAGATCGAACTCCCCCAAGTTCATTCCGGATCCTTTGGGCCTCCCCCCTCCTGGATCCCCTTAAAATTTTGTTTAAAAATCTCAATAAAAAAACCCTCAAACTGCTCTTTGCACCATGCCATCTCTCAGGGTCCCATAACCCATCATCAAGAAAGATCTTCTGTAAAACAGATGGACGCTCCTGTGAGAGGGGGGAATCTCGCAGTGAGTAAAGTTCTCTAAAGGTATACGCTGACATATAAAGGGAAACGGTAACCGTAACATCAGGCAATGGAGAGTGGCAGTAGATGGAATCGATGAAAAGTTCAGTCGGCCAGTGGCAGGTCCCAAAGTCACAATCATGATGATAATGAAATAATCAACGGCGGTGACAGCAAAAGTCATAATGAAATAAAGATGATTTTTCAGTTGCTTCTCTGTTCAGGGGAATTTACAGTGATGGTGACTGGTTTCAAAATGGGGGATGATCAAAAGAGCGCTCCATTTTGGCATTTGTTGCATGCATGGTACACCACACAAATAAGGGCAAGGTTTCCATTGCCCAGTTGTACCTGCCATTCTGAAGCCAGAAATGATGATTAAGAACACTCCTGTTGCCATTCAACTTCCACATCTTCCTCAAAGAATTTTAGTTTCCTGTATTATATTCTGTGGTTTTGTCCGTGAGTCCTTGATTAATATACATAAAAGTTGGGGTGGGGGAGGACAAACTGAACACTGAAAGGAGAAAAAGACTTAGACAGCTTTTGTGTCAATGGTCTCCCAGAACAGAACATTCTAAAATGAAAGGATTTTTTTCTAATGAAGTGCTTTTCAGAATTCAAGCTTCTTAAAGCTTGCAGCTTGTTTATTATACTATGGACTTCATTTGTTTTATATAGAGGAATAAGGGACTGACTCATGTTGAAAACCAACTGCTAATTAATACTTTTTCCTTTGGGAAGATTCTTGTTTCTCTTAAAATAGCTTCTGTTGTTATTATTTAAAGAAGTTTTTCATCTCCAATTCTGCATAAAGTTTATTCTCTCTCTTAATATATATTTCATTTTCAGTAACTAAAATGTTCATTTTGCTTATAAAGCAGGGAATAATATGGGAGAGATGATGACAAACAGTAAATTTTCACAATAACATCACAGCAATCCTGTTATTCTTGAATTAGAGAAAGCACACCTGCTATGATTGCCTTTCTTTGTGCCATAAAGGCATTATCTAGTATATATAGAAACACATGGATTCACTTACAAACACACATTGAAATAAAATATACGAAAAATATAGTGTGTGTGTGTGTGAAGGAGAGAGAGTCTCCTGCTTAGTATGTTGCACTGTAGAGAGTTATTAGGAAGGCATGGAAGAAGGTCAGTTCCCATTTAGGTAGAAAGAGGTTGAGGAGAGAGGAGAGAGGAACTCCAAGACACCAACAGTCTGGAGTTTGCAGGAGGTGATGGAGTCATAGTGGAAGCCTATTGGAAACCAATGCCCACATGGGAAGAACAAGGCCAAAAAGACAGTGAGAGAATTGCAACAATGTGAACATCTGCTTGGAGGCAACACCAATTATTTCAGAACTAAGCCAACAACAAGGCAAAGCAGGAGGAGTTGGCAAGAGAATGGTGTGTCTCAGTTTGCAGCATCCAGGTGCCTTTTCTGAAGGTGGAAAGTCCATTTGTCCTCCAGTGCTAGAGCTTGGACCGTTTCAGGCTTGTCACCAATATCTTGATCCTGATCGGTTCATCTGTCTGCATTCCTTTCATCTCCTTGACCACTGCATATCGGCAGACACCCAGTAGTAGAAGCAGTATGAGATTTCCAAAGAGAGCTTTTGTCTGTTAGTAGGAGATCAGGGTTTGCAGCCGTAGGGATTAATTCTTGGATTTAGATGGATCTTGCAATCATTATTTGGAACTAATGGCTCTTTCCTCTGTTTCTGCCTCCTCAGTGACTTTCATTGCATGAAAATATTGGGAGAGCATCTTCTGCACTGGACCTTTGTCTCTCCACTTCTAACAAAAGTAAAATGGATCTGAGTTATGGAGATAGAAGTGGGATGTTTGAAGAACTGTATAGTTCAAGAATCACCCAGGTTAATTGGGTGAAGATGTGATATTTGATTGCTTTCCTAGTCTGGGGTGATGGCCAAGATGGGGGTGTCAATTGGGGTCATATAATTATGCTTCTAATGGACCAGGGGCTTTGAAACGGAGATGAGCACCGGCCCCTAGAGTCGGAAACGACTAGCACACATGTGTGGGGGAAACTTTACCTTTACTTTAATGGACCAGGGGAGATATGGCAGGAGGCTGAGGCTGCACTCAGAGAAGCTGGAATTGATATATTGGACTGATCCTTTATCCAACTTTCAGTCCTCATCTCAAAAACTAGGGGCCTTATAGTTGGAGCCCCAAAAGTGACTATTGCTACTGAATGCAAGGGCTGTCTGGAATTAACCCATCCTCATTATGATTTAAATATGGAGAAGGCAGAGTTGGTCTATATCACTGAAATGTGGATGAGGAAGGAATGAGGAGAATGGCTAACCCAGGTTTTGATTTGGCACCAGCTATGGTCTCATGGTAGCGTAAGGGGGTAATTGTTGTCATCCATGAGACTTTGCCAGTATCCGTAGGAGCTATTCAGCAAATAACCAGGTATGAGACTGTGTTATAGTAAATCCTGAACTAAAGTAGCATTTTTCTGAAAAGTGACAAAAATTCCATGCTGTTTGACTTGCAATGATTTAAGACATTTAAAACTAACATTTTACTGGACCCTATGAGTTAAACATTTCTATCCGATAAGGAGTAAGATAAGATTGAAAAGTCAACTATCAAGGTGGTTCCTTGAGGGGGTGAATAGATATGAATAAAGAGAAAGTAGAGCCCATTGTTATGCTGCTCACATGTTAATTAAGCCCCATAAATATTGTGATGCTGTACCCATCAAAGCAGTTGGAACTCTAAGCAACAAGATGACTTATAGAAGAGCTTGTTTGATGGAAATTGCCTTTTAAAGGGCAATTATTTTCTAACAGGCTCTATTTTTGTACCTTTGGTTTATCCCTCCTTCAGAATACAGACTGTGCTTTCTAGTCTCTCTCAGTCGCTGCCTTTTGAACCGAGACCAATCCTTTATGGATTGTATCTTTTCTGCCACAACATTGTGCTGGAAAGTCGAACTCAGCTGAAATGCTGCTGTTTCATATCAATGAGGCTCCATAGAATGGGTGGATTTGTATTGCTGTAACCCAGGGAAGGGAATTTGGCCAAATACCTGCTCCTGCTGTGCTTGGCAGGAAGAAGTTGAGTTAAAACTTAAAGACCAAAGAAAAGAGGAGATGGCTCTGCTTACAACTGGCAATAGTTTAGAAGCACTTTTCTTTGTTCTTCTCTTCAAAATGCAGAGACAGAGTGGAAAGTAAGATCAAAAGTGACAACCTTCATAACTTTTCTTCCCTTTAAACCCTTTAAAGGTTTTACATCACCGTGAAGCTCACTTTCAAGGAGAATAAGGAGGCTCTGCTTCTTAGCCTAATCATGTCTAAAATATTCTGTACCCCCCAAAGTAGGAGGAAACTCTCCGTACTTGTCTCCATGCTGCAGCTAACCTATATTTCCATACAATGAAAGTTGTCTGTATCATCTATAGCATATGTACTTTCGGATGTTGCATATATGCAAAGCAAAATCTGTTGGTTACTCTTTGGACTTGTGCTTTCTTTTAAAACTTAAATGTGCCTGTTCCATCCTAGAAAGTTTGTTAGAGATGAAATGCAAGCTGGGTTCAGTCGGCATGGTTATTATCACAGCTGTGTGTAATAATAACAACCCATAAAGGCTGATTTTGTTTGAGGAAAGTGTTATGCTTTTGGAATCACAACTTTGAAGCACTTCTTGACATTGAATCATGCTGGCTGGGGAATTCTGGGAACTGAAGTCCACAAATCTTAAAATTGGATACCCCTGGTCTACAATATCCCTTCCTTTCAGAACACTACAAGGAAACATTCTGTTGGTGTGCCTCACTCTTTGCCTGGAGAGAAAGAGAAGCTCAGATTTATTTTGCTGCTTTAAAAACAAAAAAAATGGCTTTTTTCACATATGATCCTCCCTACCTTTCCTCAGATACAACCTTAAACTTATCCACTTTTAATACTATTCACCTTGGGGGGAGGGGGAGAGGGGTAGGGGAGGGGGAGGGGGGACTGTTAAAGACAAAATGTATGTTAAAACTTTTCAATTAAAAAAAAATACTATTCACCTTAACCTTATCTTACTTGCAGCACAGTTCCCAAAATAATTTTTGTGGTGGTATTGGAACGAATTTTAAGATTCTTTGACTCATATGGTTTGGTCTTGTTCAGTTACAGCTTTGTTTTGGTCTCAAATCACAAAACAACTTAGGAAAGAAATATAATAGTTAAAGATGTGAATGTGGTGTTACACTATATTCCTAAAATGTGAAAATTGCTGTTTTATGGAGAGTATCCTGCTGACACTAAACAAAGGATCCAACCTATGGGTCTATTATCCATTTCTTGAAAAAGTCTTCATGTTCTGAAACTGAAAAGTTGACGCAATGCTTCCATATAGTCTAGATTTAATGACAAGCTTAAGAACTGAATGAATTTTACACTGACATTAAATTATGTCAATCTTTTTCTTTAATTATTTCCCCTTTTGCTGTTGTTATTGGCATTTTCCTTTTATTTTATTTTTTTTAAAAAAAACCAACCACAAATATAGTTTTGTTAATGTTCTTCATCTCTCAAAATCTGGGCTGATCTGAGATACTCATTGCTTTTTGACAGGCTTTGGACCCTGAACTATTTAACTTTAGAAAGATAGTTAATGTACATGGAAATATTTACTCCCGGTTTTTGAGTTTCCTACTGAAGGTGACTTCCTGATTGTTCTGATGGAGGGAAGGATGGCATTGGCCTTCTCTGCACAGGATCACTTTTTGTGCCAAGTTTGTTGAATGGTTTTAGACTTGTTTTCAAATCCTATGAGTTCTACATTTGTCCCAATCGGTTTAGTGAATAAACCCCAAGAAATTGTGTATAGGATTTCAGCTGCACCACAATGAAATCAGTGGGACTGAATTCCGAATTTGCCTAATTAAAAGGGAATGGACTGAACCGCCCCTAAAATCTGTTGGCTTCCAATGAGAACAAGAGCTGTAGCACGACAGCTTAAACACAACACATACCGGAGAGCCACCCGGCACAGTGAGACTTGCTTTTTAAATGTCATTCCTGTCTGTTATTAAAGCACAGAATAAGTAAAGTCAGTTAGTTATTCATCACTCCTTTGTTCTGCAAGAGAATAAAACTAAAGTTCTTCTGGATAGTTTTGTTCCAGATTACCAGAGTGTGATTGTGGATCTACCCAAATGTGTGGTGAAGATTTTAGGAGGAGGAGGAGGAGGAGGAGGAGGAGGAGGAGGAGGAGGAGGAGGAGGAGGAGGAGGAGGAGGAGGAGGACAGCAGAACAGGAAGAATGAATGAAATTATTTTTATATGGTGAGTGGTAAGACTGGATACTATTCATATATGTGATAGCCTGTTTGTGTTCTATCCATCCTATAATGTTTGTTTATTAAGAGGACTATGCTGGATAGAAATAGAATGGCAACCAAAAGCTGGGACATTTTTGAAATACTAAGGCTAGAACTGGTGCCTTTGCTTTGTGAAACAGTAGAGTCGGTGTTTGGAGCATAGCTGTGGCTCAGAACTGAACATTTCAGCATTTCTCATGCCAATTACATTCACTTGCTTTCAGTTTCAGGATAAGGGGAAAATATCCCTGGAAGCTGTATTTTCTCTCTCTTGCAATATTCTTTTAAACTGCCAAATAAGCTTCTGCTCAGATCTCCATATTCCTTTATCAAGGCCTTGTTCCTACTGTTGGGAATTCTGGTACTGCAGTAGCTGGTACCACTTTGCTAAAGGCAATTATGACTCCTCTAAACACAAAGGCAGAGAAGACAAAAATGCAAAAATGAGATTTTAATCATTAGTTTCTTTTATTTGATACCCAGATATTAATCATTGTGCTTGCTTGGAGCCTTGGTTTTGTTCCATTATAAATACAAAAAAAGTGGAGGTATGACTTGTTAAGGTTTTTCTGGCTGAAAAGTCTTTGAGTCTTTACATTTTGGAAACAGATGCAAAGCTCTACACTCCACTTATCTGTAAATCCAACATGTGATGCATAAAAAACACTATGTACTATTTTTGATCTTTAGTAATTCCTCACATTCATTTCTAACAAAAATTTTCAGAAAGCATAGGTGTACGAAACCTCTGAGCTCAAATCCACAATTTTGAACATAAAACAAGCTCTTTTGACTATTTTGAAAAGGGTTTTTGTTGAGGTTACGCTACTTCCAGAATGCTCAAAACAGTTTGATTCAACCCAAAACAGAACATTTGATGAGATCACATGTTCAAAGGAGTTTAATGTGAGACACTGTATAGGATGTATAGTAAAGATTGTGTGTTTGTGTTTACTACTCATTCCAAGTATTTCTTGTGAATTTCACTCAAGACAACTGTCACTTCCAGGTTTCCAAAGAGACTTCCAGTAAACACTATTAGGAACTGACATCCCTAAAAGGGATGGATGATATTACAGCTGAAAAGGGCATTCAAATGCTAATTTCAGACTGTAGAAATCTCTACAGAGAAGGAGATATCTCAAGATTACCCAAGTATATTCTGTACAACTTATTTTTTGTGAGCAGATGTTGGGAACTGAGTAATGGAATTCCATTATGTAAAACCATTAAAGTAGCCGATATCTATTCAACATTTAACTGAGGTTCATCTCTTAATCACCTTGGATCTATTTATTTATTATTTATTTATTACTGCTTGCAATGATTGAGAACTTTCAGAATGGCAAGTCATATTGAATTCATTCGTTTAAGAAAGAAGTCTTAACTGCATTGAATGGTTTGTAAAAAAAATAAATCAGAATATACAGCAAAAGTATTATTGGGCTGCTTTTAGAAAGTTTCAGACAGATTAAGGACTCAGATATACTTGATTTAAGACCTTGAAGTTAATTAAATTCTTCCCATGGGAAACAGTCTGTGTTTATATTTGGAAATAAGTGATAAGACAACTTTGAAGTTTGGACAATAGAGGGCACTGGAAGGAAATAAATGCATCAACGGTTCTGATGAGAATGATCTATGACTATTGGACTAAAAATAATTTTAAAATTATCCAATAAAATAGAAAAACTAAATGGTGTCACTGAAAAACAAGTTCCAGGAAATAAAACTTAAATTTAAATGGAAGAACTCGCAGAGCACTCTATTGGTTTGTAGTTTGTTGCTAACATCTCTCTACTATAGGATAATAGAAGAAAGATGGGTAGAGAGGTTGTGAACTCTTTGAAGAATTAAGTGTATTATCAAATACCTGAGAATTAGCCACACCTTGTGCTAATCTACTCCTTGATCAGTGTAAGTTAAACATTAGGGGTTTAATTAGGCCATTTTCCATTCTTCTCCCTTTGATCTTCTTTTATTCCAGTCATGTCAAACTCGCGATGTCACGTGACGTCGTGTGACATATCGTGACTTTTCCCCCATTGCCCTGACTTTTCCCCCATTGTATTATGATACATCCGGCCCTCAGGCTGGCAATTTGACATGCCTGTTTTATTCCAATAGACACTGTCAATATTTCAACATTTAACTTGTGCCTCAAAGTTCTTTAGCTCCTGCTTCTCTTTGAGATGAAGCACAGGGTAGATTTCCACATATCATACATGCTGTTGCGTGGAACATTGGAAAGAATAAACCTTCTCTTTTGTTTCTTAAGGAAAGACTATATCTCTTCAGACTCTAACTCATCACTCAATGTCTACTGTGCAGCATTTACTTAAGAGGATATAAGGGCTGCTTCGTATTATCTATGATCTCCCCCAACACAGATACACACACACACACACACAAGCACACACCCTTTCGAAAGTCACTGCAAGGTCTCTTTCAGATCTAAGTTGTCTCTGATACTTTTGGGACTCACAAATATCTTCCTTCGACAGGATATTAGAGGGGTGAGAGAATCAAGACCATTATATCTAGGGGGATGTGGTGTACAAGGGTGAGGGTTAGGGTCCTACACACTAGGTGCAATTATTGGCACCTTATCAAATTTTGATTAGCAAGCTAGTTTATTGTGGAGTAGCTGATATGACAATTCTTCACAAATTAACTCAAAAGCCATTCTCAAAGCGCCTCCATTCCATATAAGTGTGGAGGAGAACACTGAAAGAAATGCATCAGTCTTGGTCCAATACTCTTCACTATTTTTCATCCATGAATAATGAGCAGGTGATTGGGGTGAAATACCCTAATAATCAACATTTACAAATAAAATGATAAATTAGAGACACAGGGTAAAAATAGAATAAAAATTTAACACAATAGGAAGTCATAGGTAAAGGTAAAGGTTCCTCCGCACATGTGTGCTAGTCGTTTCCAACTCTAGGGGCCAGTGCTCATCTCCGTTTCAAAGCTGAAGAGCCAGCACTTGTCCGAGGACGTCTCCATGGTCATGTGGCCGGCATGACTAGATGCCAAAGGTGCACGGAACACTGTTACCTTCCCACCGTAGTGGTCCCTATTTTTCTACTTGCATTTTTACATGCTTTCAAACTGCTAGGTTGGCAGAAGCTGGGACGAGTAATAGGCGCTCACTCTGTTACATGTCACTCGGGATTCAACCCGCCAAACTGCCGACCTTCTGAACGACAAGCTCAGCGTCCTAACCCACTGAGCCACCGCGTCCCTTAGGAAGTCATAGAGGAAATTAAATACAAAGATTATTTATTACTATTTGTTAAATTTATTTCCTGCCTATCTTGGTGTGCAGCTCCTCCAGGTGGCTTACAACAATAAAAAGGCGGAAGTGAACAGAGTGTAAACAGAAGTAAAACAATAGAACAATAAAATAAACGCTGAAAAGAAATGCAATGAGAATATATAACCAAAAGATGGACGGGAAGAGATCAGAGAGCAAGGGGGGATATGGAATCTGCCATCAATTCAGCAGCAATGTCCAGCATAGAATTCCTCAATCTGGACCCCAGGCTAACCGACAGAGCCACATCTTCAGTCTCCCATAGAAGAATAGAAGGGTGGAGGCATGTCACCTTGTATGGTAAGAAGTTTCAAAGGATGGGTGAGGAAGCAAAGAAGTCTTTTCTTCTAGACACCAATAGTTGAAGTTCTTTGACCAATGGGAATGATATAGATGTAGATATAATATAGATATGGAATGGGAATACCTGGCTTGGCAGCAACAGCATTTTCTTTGAGTGACAAGTTCAATATGAACTAGCAGCGGGACATGCTGGCACAAATGGCAAGCAGATGCCCCTAACTCAGGGGTCAGCAACCTGAAACAGTGAAAGAGCCAGTTGGAACCGGTTCCCTCACAAAAGGAAAAACTGGGAGCTGCAAAAAATGTGTGTGCATGTGTGTACATGTGCAGAACAGGGTTTGACTGAAGAGTGGAGCCAAGGCGAGATATGCACCTACCCTGCATATTTGAATTGATTGGTTGAACTTTTTTAGTCCCCCTTTTTTGGGGGGGACTGCACATGGCAGAGGACTGGGAGCCGCAGGAGATGGCTGAAAGAGCCGCATGCAGCTCCGGAGCCGCGGGTTGCAGACCTGTGCCCTAACTGATGCTATTTTAGGATGATCCAATAGAAACATCAATTCCAAGTACTTCTGTGACTCTATTTTGCACGGGTTAAATTCCCAACTTGCGAGTGGTATCCACCTCTAGCCCACACTTTAAGAAAGATTCAGAGAAACTGACAAAAAGCTTGATAAGGAGCTTGTAAATGAAATTCTATAATAAGATATCAAGGGAACTGGAAATGTTCTGATCTGTTTTCTGTAGTTCCAGAATGCAGGATGTGGAATAATGGATTTAAAATATAGGAAGATAAGATTTGCTAGTGGAACCAATTACCTAATCAGGTGATGGGCTTACCTGCACTAGATGCCTTCAAAGAGATGTTGAATCGATCAGATATGTTTTCATTTGATTTCTGCACTTGGCAAGGGGAAGGACTAAGAACCTAATTCTTCCACTCGATTATTTCAAATGAATAGAGGGATCGTTCCTTTTTATCCAAAGCACAGAAAAGTCATTAAAAATGAGAACCACTATAGTATAGTGATTATATTATAGAAGTTAACCTAGGAAGATGCAGATTATTGACCATAATGCTCATTTGATGATTTTGGACCGGTCAGTGACCCAACCAACTTTATCTCAAAACATTGCTGTGGGAAATAAAATAACAGGAATCCTGAAGATAAACCAACCTGAGCTCTCCAAAGAACAGTAACATAGAAGGGCAATAAATCATCCCCAGAGAGTGGTTAGTTGGCTGCAGTGAGTTGTCCTAGACCAGGGGTCAGCAACCTGAAACAGTGAAAGAGCCACTCGGAACCGGTTCCCTCACAAAAGGAAAAACTGGGAGCTGCAAAAAATGTGTGCACATGCACGTACATGCATGCATGCGCAGAACAGGGTTTGACTGAAGAGTGGAGTCAAGGCGAGATATGCACCTACCCTGCATATTTGAATTGATTGGTTGAACTTTTTTAGTCTCACCTTTTTTTTTTTTTTGGACTGCACATGGCAGAGGACTGGGAGCCGCAGGAGACGGCTGAAAGAGCCGCATGCGGCTCCGGAGCCTCGGGTTGCAGACCTGTGTCCTAGACTCATGCTCCATTGCTGGAGTTTTTTAAGAAGAGATTGGACAACTATTCATCTGACATGGTAACAGGGTTTCCTGCCCAAGCAGGGGTTTGGACTAGAAGACCTCCAGGGTCCCTTCCTATTCTGTTATTCTGTTCTGTTCATTCTAATGTTGTCTCACATAGGGAGGATAGTCCTATTTGATCAGGTCCCAGAAGGAATCACTAGAAGACCTCAAAGGTCCCTTCTAACTCTGTTTTTCTGTTATTCTGGTTTTCAAGGAAATTACTGGGCCAGTAATTTCTGTGGAGAAAATACAACTGAGAAGAATTACATTGTTGTAGGATGTAATAAAATAAAATAAAATAAATCAGTTAGAGTTATCCAGCCTTAACGGAATCTTCTACTTTTCACTTTCTTAAAATCATCCTGCCAGCATCCTACCCTTCCTTGTGCCTATCCTGCTCTGTTAGTCTTGGCCCAATCTTCCTTCAAGTTATTTTAAATGCCAGTAAAGTGGTTGGTAGAACCATAGTCAAGGATCAGAGATAGACCTACATTCAACCTATGGTAAAGCATGGTTTAATGTTACACTGGAATAACTGGAGACGCCAATGACAATATTTCTCGGTGTGAAAAGGTATGAGAAATTCATTCTGTAGTAAGCAGAATACAGAGCAGAGTTGTATTCCATTTGTCCTTTCTGCATGCTAATCCTTGGTGGTACATTACTTCCAAAATGCAGAATAGTTAATTAGTTAGATTCCATTGAGTCAGGCTTAAACTCTGGTGATTGCATAGACAAATGTTTGCCATCTTAGCTTCCCTCCAGGAACAAGCCACAATTCTTTCAAGGACATTCCAATAACCTCTCTTTCCTTTCATCCACCTTATTGTTTTCTCCTACTTCTATTTCTCTCAAGTCCATTTTTTTTGCCCATCATCTGTTCAAAGTATCTGCTGGCTGATTAGCACTTCAATAGAGTAGACAATTCTTTGTTTGGTCCAGGAATTATTGCGTGGTTCCTCTTATAATCCGTAGTACTTTTTAGTATCCATCACCAGAATTATAATTCAAAGTCTTGTATTTTTCTTTCCTTTGCTATTTCAGGGTGATGTATCTAGTTTGAAACACAAGATAGTTTCTGATGATCTCTCCTAAGAGTTATAACATAAAACTATTTTCAGCTGGGGAGTTTCCCATGGAACAAATATTTCAAATGTCACCTTTGTCTTACGTTCCAGGTCCACTGGAGAAATTGCTCAATCTGTGGGCTTTGATTTCAACAAGTCCAGGGAGTTAAACATGGAGCATGACCAGGATAATAATAGCAGACAGTTATTTACATCCCCATTTCTACTATATTGTGTTTAGCACTGTCAAGATCAAAGCAGAGCAAAACTGTGTCTTTTTTTGCTACTTTGCCACTATCCTTTACCCTTACAGGCATGAAAATGGAAATTATTCTCTGTTATGGAGAGATAATGTTGCTATGGTTATAATTCTGTAAAGGTAAAATAGATTTATCAAAATAATTGGAGGCATGTACTGCCACTAAGGTCAGTGATTGCAAAGACAGGCTGACATGAAATGACTTAACTTTTAATTTGCTTCCTCTTCCCTCCCATTTTTTTTTCATCTCTGCTTTCTGAAGAAGGATCATGTGCTGACAGGAGTTTAACACAGGAACTCTGACTTTGGTCTACAATCAGAAACATGAATACAATTAATTTCCTTTTTTGAAGGCAAAGGGACTCCATTGACATCAAAAGTTAGCTGTTTGGCTCCACATTGGCAGGATTAAAAAAAATGGAATTGAATGGAATGGAATAGAATGGAATGGAACGGAATGGGACAGGACGGGACGGGACAGAACAGGACAGGACAGAATAGAAGCATTCCTCAACTTATGACCACAATTGAGCCCAAATTTTTGTTGGTAAGTGAGCCATTTGTTAAGTAAATTTTGCTCCATTTTATGATCTTTCTTGCCGCAGTTGTTAAGTGAATCATTGTAGCTGTTAAATTAGTGAATCTGGTTTTCCCATTGATTTTGCCTATCAGAAGGTAAAAAAGGGGGATCACATGACAACAGTCATAAATCTGAGTCAGTTCCCAATTTTGATCACATGATCATGGGGATGCTGAAAAGGTCATAAGTGTGAAAAATGGTCATAAGTCACTTGTTTCAGCGCCACTGTAATTTTGAAGTAAATGAACTGTTGTAAGTTGAGAAATAGAATAGAATAGAATAGAATAGAATAGAATAGAATAGAATAGAATAGAATAGAATAGAATAGAATAGAATAGAATAGAATAGAATAGAATAGAATAGAATATTCTTTATTGGCCCAGTGTGATTGGACACCCAGGACAGCTGCCTTGTTCTGGATCAAATCTGACATTCACATAGTCTAGCAATTTAACAGATTTTCAGAAAAGTGTTTTTTTCCTTCCCCCACCAACCTATCTGAACATATTAAGGATTGGCATTAAAGTCTTTTACATTCAAAGTTTAGGGATGTTTCAGGATTTTGTTTGGACAGCATTTTTAAGAAAACTGCTGAGATCTGCATTTCCTGAATTAATCTGCGTATCAGAACAGGATTTTCTTTGGGGTATTTCACAGCTCTGAATTTTGTAACATTGTTGTCAACTCCACTCAACTGATATGCTTAAAAGGGTCTAAAATGCATACTTGATGACCTGCATGCATGTATAGTATACATACTCATCATGCTACTAGCTTTAGAGATAAGTAACATTGTACACAATGCAGAAAAGAAAGGAGATGCATTTTAAGACAAGGGATAAGATGTAAGAAAAGAAAATCAAAATATATCCAGCTTTCACTAGCTCCATTTAATGTATCTCTACATATTCCTCTTTGTTATACTGCTGTTTCTACTACACTGCTTCATCATGGATTTTTTTAATACTTTAAACATCCCCTCTATGTTTTGCAATTCAGTCCACATTCATTTTTCTAATGGAACAAAATATCTTGGTATACTTCTTTCATAGCAGCAATCTAGTTTCTTTCAATATATTTAATCCAAATAGATAAAACAATAAAGAGAAAAGGAAAGGAGAAAGAAAAGGGGAAGGGGAAGGGTGAAGGGTGAAGGGGAGGGGGTACGGGTAGGAGTAGAGAGAGGGGAAAGGGAATAGGGGAAGAGAGGAGAGGAGAAGAGAGGAGGGGAGGAAAGGAAAGGAAAGGAAAGGGAAGGGAAGGGAAGGGAAGGGAAGGGAAGGGAAGGGAAGGGAAGGGAAGGGAAGGAAAGGAAAGGGAAGGGAAGGGAAGGGAAGGGAAGGGAAGGGAAGGGAAGGGAAGGGAAGGGAAGGGAAATCTATCTGGTACCTCAGATCACAAGTTAACTGTTTTGGGGCAGAACTGATATTACTTTATCCTAGAGTATTGGAGCGACTTATCTGAGCCTATCTTGTCTCATCTAGATCCTGACAGATGCCACATTCTGTTTCAAACTTTCCATGGCAGCCCTGACTGAACTTTGGATGGTGATGTAGCAACGCCCCTGCCCGAGCTTCTCGACGTCCTCTCAGGGTTGACGGTTGAGTTTCCCAGACTTATAGTTCTGGGCGACTTTAACCTGCCTTCTCTGGGAGGGTCGTCTGAGTTGGCCCGGGAGTTCATTGCCTCCATGACAGCCATGGACCTCACCCAGGTAATTCAGGGTCCGACTCATGGGGGAGGACACACTCTCGACCTAGTTTTCTTATCTGGGCAGTGGCTTAATGATCTGGGAGGGGGCTCACCAACTATTATCCCCCTGTCATGGTCCGATCATCACCTCCTGCGGTTGGTCTTCCACTATGCCACCCCCCGCTGCTGGGCTGCGGAACCGACCAGATGGTTCTGCCCCAGGCGCCTAATGGATCCGGAACGGTTCCACACGGCGCTTGGGTCTATACCTATCCCCCCTCGCTCACAGCCCAGCCGACGCCTTGGTGGATGCCTGGGAAAGGGCTGCCACCGAGGCGCTCGACCGTGTTGTACCCTTGTGACCCTTGACCCAGCGCAGATCCCAGTGGGCTCCATGGTTTTCTGTGGAGCTACGGGAGATGAAGCGTCCGAGACGAGGTCTAGAGAGCTGTTGGAGATCCAGCTGGTCTGAGTCTGACCGGTTGCAGTTAAGAACCTTTACAAGGTCTTATCTCGCAGCAATGAGGACAGCGAAGTCTAATTACTTCGCTGCCCTCATCGCATCCGCAGATAATCGCCCGGCCGCCCTGTTTAGGGTGACTCACTCCCTCCTTAATCAGGAGGTGAAGGAGGAGCCCTTGCAGGGGCGAGCCGAGGAGTTTAGCTATCATCTGACGGACAAAATCGCTCAGATTCGAGCTGGTTTGGATTCTGACTGGGCAGAGACTGACGGGGAGGAATCGAGCGGTCTAGAGAATGTTACCTGGACTGAATTTGATCCTGTGACCCCAGATGAGGTGGACAGGATCATGAGGAGACTGAGTTCCGCCACGTGTTTATTGGACCTGTGCCCCTCCTGGCTGGTATATGCAGCTCGGGAGGAGACACGAGGCTGGTTCCAGGCAGTAATAACTGCTTCCTTGAGGGAGGGTACCTTCCCTGCCGCCTTGAAGGAGGCGGTGGTGAGGCCCCTCCTCAAGAAGCCTGCCCTGGACCCAGCTATTTTGAACAACTATCATCCGGTCTCCAACCTTCGCTTTCTTGCAAAGGTAGTTGAGAGCGTGGTGGCACTTCAGCTCCCTCTGTTCCTGGAGGAAACTGATTATCTGGACCCATACCAATCGGGCTTCAGGACCGGTTGCAGCATTGAGACGGCATTGGTTGCACTGGTGAATGATCTCTGCCAGGCTCGGGACAGGGGTTGTTCCTCTGTCCTAGTCCTATTAGACCTCTCAGCGGATTTTGATACCATCGACCATGGTATCCTACTACGGCGTCTCAGGGGGTTGGGAGTGGGGGGCACTTTTTTACAGTGGTTCTCCTCCTTCCTCCTGGGCCGCTCGCAGTCGGTGTTGACAGGAGGGCAGAGGTCTGCCCCGAGGCCTGTCATTTGTGGAGTTCCTCAGGGGTCGGTCCTCTCTCCCCTCTTGTTCAACATCTATATGAAGCCGCTGGGTGAGCTCATTCGTGGTTTCGGGGTGGGGTATCATCAGTATGCTGATGATACCCAGCTTTTTCTTTCCACCCCGAACCAACCCAGTGATGCCCTCGACGTGATGTCCCATTGCCTGGAAGCGGTCCGGGTTTGGATGGGGAGAAACAGGCTTCGTCTCAATCCTGCCAAGACTGAGTGGCTGTGCATACTGGCATCTCAGACTAACCAATCTTTTCCATTGTTAACTATGGGGGGTGAGGTGTTACCCCCGTTGATAGGGCCCGCAACTTGGGTGTCCTCCTGGATTCACAGCTCAGTTTGCAAGATCATATAGGAGCCGTGGCCAGGGGGGCTTTTGCCCAGGTTCACCTGGTGCGCCAGTTACGGCCCTATCTGGACCGAGATGCCCTACGCACAGTCACCCATGCGCTCATGACCTCCCGGCTAGACTACTGCAATGCTCTCTTCCTTGGTCTGCCCCTGAGGACCACTTGGAGGCTTCAGCTGGTGCAAATGCAGCCGCGTCAGTTGTGATGGGAGTCTCTCGATACTCCCATGTAACACCTCTTCTCCGCGAGCTGCATTGGCTTCCAGTTGCCCTCCGGGTGAGATTCAAGGTGCTGGTGATGACCTATAAAGCCCTAAATGGCATGGGCCTGGATTATCTAAGGGAGCACCTGCTGCCAGCGACAATTTCCCATCGTCCTGTGCGCTCCCACAGGGAGGGCCTCCTCAGGGTACTGCCGGTCAAGGATTGCCGATGGGCGATCCACAGGGGGTGGGCATTCTCTGTGGGCACGCCTACCCTATGGAATCAACTGCCAACGGAACTCCGGACTGCCCCCGACCTTTGTTCATTTCACCGGGACCTAAAAACCTGGCTCTTTGAGCTATCTGGTCTGGACTGAGGGGTTTAATGTTTTTAAATTGTGATTTAATTTTTGTGGCTAGACTTAATTTAATTTATTTTAATTTTATATTGGATTGTTTTTAAATTTTGCCTTGTAAACCACCCTGAGTCCTTTGGGAATAGGGTAGTATATAAACCAAATACATAAAATAAATAAATGTCTCCAGTCTGTTTGATAACTTCCCCAAAGCAACCAGTCAACTTCCTCAGAGGATGTTAAATAGCATGGAAGAGAGCCCCAGGCCCAATGCTCCCCAACACGCTTCAAGCTCACCTCCACATGCTCAAAAGCTAGGTTGGATCAAACCAAAATCCTACCAAAGCTGGCGTTCTATTCACCTAGCGTTCAACCAGCTGTCAAGTACCAAATGTGTAGTCAGTCAGAGACTTCACAGGGCCTTAAGTAGAGAACTGTGACTGGCTCTATGTGCAAGGTTGCAGTTCCTCCCATATCTCCCTGCCACTGGCTGAATGCCACTAATCCTCTTGCATTTCTAATATTTAGTTCAAAGTTGGAAAATTCCTTAGCAGATGGTAAGCAAAACTGGGCACCTGATATGGGATGTAACTAACCAGGAAGTAGGAATGGGTAGGTTGAAATAGGCATATGGTGGGTCTTCTGAAAGTCAGTAGAGATAACTTGGTGGACTTGCCAGAGTTTATATTTGTACTTTTATGCCCCACTGATTTGAAATAATATTTATTTATTTATTTATTTTTATTAAACATATATACCGTCCTTCTCCCGTAGGACCCAGGGCGGTTCACAAGGCAATTAAAGCAACATTACAATACAAAAATTAATAACAATTAAAATAGATTAAATTTTCCTTAATTAAAATCTAAAACCCCTATAACTCTGATTAAAAACCCAATTAAAATAAGTTAAAAAATTTTTTAAAAAATCCTCAGTCCTGGCCGGAAAGCTCAAAGAGCCAGGTCTTCAGGTCCCGGCAGAACGAACAAAAATCAGGGGCAGTCCTAAGCTCTATGGGTAACTGGTTCCAAAGGGCAGGCGTGCCCACAGAGAAGGCCCTCCCCCTGGGTGTTGCCCGCCGGCAATCCTATGCCGGTGGCACCCTGAGAAGGCCCTCCCTGTGGGAGCGCACAGGACGAAGGGAACTTGATGCTGGCAGCAGGTGTTCCCTCAGATATCCCGGACCCAAGCCATTTAGGGCTTTATAGGTCATCACCAGCACCTTGAATCTCACCCGGAGGGCAACCGGAAGCCAATACAGCTCACAGAGCAGAGGTGTTATATGGGAGTATCAGGAAGCCCCCATCACAACTCGCACGGCTGCATTCTGCACCAGTTGAAGCCTCCGAGTGGTCCTCAAGGGCAGCCCCATGTAGAGAGCATTGCAGTAGTCTAACCGGGTGGTCACGCGCGCATTTGTGACTGTGCGCAAGGCATCTCGGTCCAGATAGGGCTGCAACTGGCACACCAGGCGAACCTGGGCAAAAGCCCCCCTGGTCACGGCTCCTATATGATCTTCAAGGCTGAGCCGCGAGTCCAGGAGGACACCCAAGTTGCGAGCCCTATCGACGGGGGAGTAACACCTCACCCCCCATCATTAAAGATGAAATAGAATGGTTCACTCGAGATGCCTGTACACACAGCCACTCAGTCTTGGCAGGATTGAGTCTGAGCCTGTTTCTCCCCATCCAAACCTGAACCGCCTCCAGGCAAGGGGACATCACGTCGAGGGCATCACTGAGTTGGTTTGGGGTGGAAAGAAAAAGTTGGGTATCATTGGCGTACTGATGATACCCCACCCCGAAACCATGAATGATCTCACCCAGTGGCTTCATATAGATATTGAACAGGAGGGGAGAGAGGACTGACCCCTGAGGAACTCCACAAACGAGAGACCTCGGGGCGGACCTCTGCCCTCCCATCAACACCGACTGTGAACGGCCCAAGAGGTAGAAGGAGAACCACCGCAAATCAGTGCCCCCCACTCCCAACCCCCTGAGACGTCGCAGCAGGATACCATGGTCGATGGTATCAAAAGCCGCTGAGAGATCTAATAGGACTAGGACAGAGGAACAACCCCTTTCCCGAGCCCGCCAGAGATCATTCATCAGCACGACCAATGCCGTCTCCGTGCGGTACCCAGGCCTGAAATCCGATTGGTACGGGTCAAGATAATCAGTTTCCTCCAGGAACAGAGGAAGCTGATGCACCACTGCACTCTCATCTTAACTTCCTTATCTAGAAAAGAATACTATCAATTTGGAATAAATGGACAGATGAACAGGCCGATAACAATATTAATGTTCATAGAGTCTTTTAAATGCTCAGTGACAGCATAAGGAAGCCCTCTATAAACCAACAGGGCAAAGATATAAGGAGCTTAAGAATGCTGTTAGAATTTCATTGACAAAGCACTCAGAATCATTTGAATAAGAATCTCAGAGCTGTGTCCTCCTCCTCAAACTTGCCACACTCTTTTACCATCTTCCATTATAAGAGGCAAAATGCAGTGCTGCTGCAGTGATCACAGATCTTTTCATGATGATCAAAGCTGGGAGAGAGAGAGAGAGAGAGACGGGGGAATAAGAAGAAGTAGACAGCATAAATAAGGAAAATACAGAGAAATGGAGTGGGGTGAAGTGAAAGGCAAGCCATCTCTTTCTCAAGCTTTTATATATTGATCAGTGTCAGGATGTATCATTGTCCATCATTTCCATCTATTTGGTAATGGAGCACAGGGGGTGGGTGGGAAAGGAGAGATTATTGCTGACACCATTTTGATGCCCAATAACTACACTTAACATGCAGGAGAAGGAATGGGACTGTGAAAAGGACAAGGTGGGTAGGGCCTCATCACCCACTTTAGGCAGGATTTGGGAGGAGGGAGTATGCTATAGTGTTTTTAAAGGATGATACGTCTGTTTTAGAACTTACCCTATACGCTTCCTGTATTTCTCATCTTAGAGTGCCAGCAAATTCTCCTGTCAATTTTTAGCAGTTATGAGCAAATAGGCCTCTAAGGGTGGAAAAATAAGGTGTTGGGGAGATTATAACAAACTGTATTTTTTTTATGAGGCTAGAGTAGGTCACAATATTTCAAGAGAAGATACCAAGATACCAGTTCTTCACAGGCATACTTCATAACATATTTTGTATGCACTTCTTCCAAAATACTACAGATATTTATGTAATGTATAAAAAGAAGGTCCCGTAAAACTATAATCGCCATGATATTTTTAAATCCCCGGTTTATCTGTATGATATTCTTTTATTCTTGGCTATGTTTTCCCTTGTTACTTGTTTGTGTATTTTTGGTAAAGTATTTAATTAAAAAGAGGGAGAAAAAAGAACAAAAAGGTAAAAGAGCCTTGGTGGAGCAGTGGGCTAATGCCTCCTTAAGTAACACCAGCTGCCTGCAATTAGTGCAGGTTCGCATCCCACCAGGCTCAAGGTTGACTCAGCCTTCCATCCTTCCGAGGTAGGTAAAATGAGGACCCAGATTGTTGGGGGCAATTAAGCTGACTTTGTAATAATGCCGCTTGGGGGGGTGTATGAAAGCCCTAATAAGCAGGCATATACATAGAATGAAGGCTAATGCTAAGCTTGTAAAGCCGCCCTGAGTCTTCGGAGAAGGGCGGGATATAAATGGAATTAAAAAAAAAAATCAGATCTGAATTGAAGTTAATGTCATTTCAAAAAAGAATATAAAACCGAAACAACTTCCCCAAAGTGACTATTTTATACAAATGTATCCTAGAAAAAAATGTAAACAAATAATAGGGAGGAGAAATATAAAATAATATTACATGCGTATTACCGGTTAAAAATTCAGTTTTCACCATGCAAAGATTATAATGTACACATTTAGTAAGATAGCTTCTGGCTAGTGAAATTGTAGGATGCAAAAATTATGACATATTGGTAGCATCTTGATTCTTAATCTACTTTGATTTTAAGTCAAAGTACACTTCCAAGAGTTGTATGTGCTTGATGTGTACTGTATCTTATATTTTTACAATTCTATCATGGTGTGACATAAATATGAAATAAATGAAGGACCATTTTACATCTGCTTAATATTTGTGGGGTAGATTAATCTGGGAGACAGCGACTGGCTCAAAATCATTAAAGATCTTTAATGACAGAGAAAGGACCTGAATCCCCATAACCCATCTAGCATTTTAATTGTTACGTCAAGATTTGAGTTAGGACTTAGCTGAAAGTGGGAGAACAAACGCTAACTTCGCAACCAACTTCACAAGTTCTAACTAGACAAATTTAAGATTGCATGCTAAAATCTGTTTAAAAGGTTAAGTTAGGTCTAGGTTTGCAGGGTGTATTTCAGAATTAAGAACTCCAGGAGACAAGACGAACACTTTGTTGTTGGAATATTGAACTTTTTAAAGTCCTCCATAACTTTTTGATGGGTTCCTCCAGGCAACCAAAACCAGGCTTGAATATATTACCTTTTAGGAGGAGGTGTATCATCAATGCAGGATTCTCACTTCATTGAACATGGCTGTTGGGGCAACTGTGCAATGATAAACAACGAATAAGTTTTTCTTCGTAAAGGAGATGGAAAAAGAACTGATAATACAAACCTTTAGCAATGAAAGTGAGCAAGGAAGGCCCTCTCCATCCATCTGTGCTTCTTTCAATTTATCCTGAAATTAATGGCTTCCCATCTCAGTGATCCCGAGCCCTCCCATTCTGGCACCTAGAAGGAAGAACACAACTCAGTCTACTTTCTCCTGTCGCTATGTAACTTTAGAAACCTCTGCCATGATCCCATATTTTGCCAAATGCAGGCTGAACCTGATAAATGAGTGCTCTTTTTCATCTCAAATTCATCTCAGAAATATAAAGTGTTCTCCAATGGAAGGAATGCACCAATTTAACCAGCCCTGAGCATTGAGGATATGATCAGATTGGGGTGAGAGTAAAGGGATGCCCTGTCCTCCTTTCTACTTGGTTATTAAGTACAAAGGAGAAGAAGGCGAGAGATCTTTGCATTACCTGTTCCGCTTGAAACTGACTGTCAGTGTTGTGTTAGAGGAATAAATGTTGAACTAAGAGGTAGCTCTGCCATTCTCTCTGTGCAGGTCAGCACAGTGGCACGGATTAAATAAGTCTCACAGGAAATCCAGAAATAATTTTAATTGAGTCCAAGCCTCACAGCACAATATACCTTTCCTAAAATAGATGCTTTCTTAATGCATGAAGGTCTGTAATAGTTGGGGGGAAAAAAGAAAAAAAGTAGCTGCTGTTTCTAGCCCTAGCTGCAAAAGAAAGCCTTCTGTTCTTAGTGGTATTTAATCTCCATCTCTCTAGGTGGTTACGTCGTACATTTCTTTGTCCCCTGATCCCTTTATCATCCTGCTTGCAAAATTGCTATCTCTACCTTTCAAATTAAATGTATGGTTGAGCTGGGGGAAAAGTTTGAAAAAGTTTTTTTTCCCCACCCAGGTCCAATGCATAAAATTCAATTTGAAAAAAAAAAGCTTCCTTTTGTACTTGCTGTGCCCCAGGCATACCTCTATAAATATGGTTTTCATAATATGAACCTTTTTTTTCTTTTTGCAGACATATTGTCCCATATGTTGCAAATGATTTGAAGGAATTTAGTCAGGATGCCAAAAAAATCAGTTTTGCTAAGAGGAAGATAGATAGATAGATAGATAGATAGATAGATAGATAGATAGATAGATAGATAGACAGATAGATGATAGATAGATAGATAGATAGATAGATAGACAGACAGATAGATGATAGATAGATAGATAGATAGATAGATAGATAGATAGATAGATAGATGATAGATAGATAGATAGATAGATAGATAGATAGATAGATAGATAGATAGATAGATAGATGATAGATAGATAGATAAGAGAGATGAGAGAGAGATGAGAGAGAGACACACACACACAGAGAGACGGATAGAAAGATTATATATATGTGTGTGTGTGTGTGTGTGTGGAGAGAGAGAGAGAGAGAGAGAGAGAGAGAGAGAGAGAGAGAGATATTTCAGTGTTAATAGATGTTTATGTTTGCATTGTCTAGTGCAGACCTGGGCATTTTACAGGACCTGGGCCTCTTCCAGTCCTTTGGCTGCCCTTGTATGGCCTTTATGGGTTGCTTTATTTTGAAGGTGACTGTTATTTTTCCAGTTTACATATGTGTGGCTTTGCATGTGTGTGTTCCTTCACAGTCCTATTCATTTAGCCCTCCACAATAGTCCCAGTTTCTCATGTGGTCCCTTGGGAAAATTAATTGCCCACCCTTCATCTAGTGTATAGTGTAGAGTTTGTGTGTGTATGCTTGCATGTGTGCATGTATGTTTATTTGTGTGTACATATACACAAACACACATTTTGTGAATTTGTCTGTATCCGTTTGAATTTTCCTTGAATATCCAGTTTTATGCAAGGTGCCCTTAAATATCAAATTTGATACAAGTTTACTTCAAAATAAATCCAGTGTTACTGATCTGGATGTACCCCTTGGTTAATACTGCAGAATTCCAACCTGCAACTTTCAGGCATACATATTTCATAGAGAATGTGTTTTGCAGCCCTTTTACTCTGAAGGCAGATGCTGTAGGGCAGAAGCCCCAATAGACATCAACCCTTAAGTAGGATACAACTTTCTAGGAGAAAAACATCAATATTTTATGGAGTTTATAGCACACCCAAGCATCGCCTGCAAACTGAGATTATACCGAAATGACAACACTTGTGTCAGGACGGATATACTATACTGCATCTTTGTATCCTGATTCAAGTGTAATAGTCACAATATGTCATAACAATGGTTTTGAAATTTTCCCCTCCTGCTCATGATACCCATAACATCACACACAACTGTTATTGAACAGTCTGGTTAAAATAATGTAATGTGGTTTTAGCAAATATTTTATATTTTTAGGGAAAACTAATCAATAAAAGAAAAATATCAATATGCAGTAGCATCGAAAGGATCAATGTGGCTTCAGAATGGCTAAGCATGGTAATTGTTAAAAAGGGAGGCCAGAGAAAAGGTCTGGAAATGATGTTATAAAAAAAAATTAAATGCTATAATCCTTCTCAAAATATTTCTGCTCCACAATTCTCCTCTTCCTTGCCCATTTGTGAAAAAAGAGACTCAAATGTCTTTAAAGAACATATATTAACAATGCATTGCAATGCATTGTTAAGCAATGAGTTTTGTGTCCTTCATATACGGCATTTGTGTACAAAATTTTCTTTAAGAGCCTGATGATATCATCCCCAAATGCAGCAATACTAGGACCAGGCCAAAGCATATAGATTAATTCCTTTAAACATGTATTTTTTATTAAATTGCAGAATCAATCATTAAAATACAAACTAACATAAAATTTTTAAGGTACATTTTCAAGAGCAGGGTGGTCATAAAAATCCCTTTATGAACACAAAGTTTTCTTCCTCCACCTCTTCCTCTTTTTTAGATTAGAATTTTTTTAAATCTCACCTTTACTATCTGTCCAAGGGATGCGGTGGCTCAGTGGGTTAGGATGCTGAGCTTGTCGATCAGAAGGTCGGCAGTTTGGCGGGTCGAATCCTGAGTGCCGCGTAACAGAGTGAGCACCTATTACTCGTCCCAGCTTCTGCCAACCTAGCAGTTTTAAAGCACGTAAAAATGCAAGTAGAAAAATAGGGACCACTACGGTGGGAAGGTAACAGCGTTCCGTGAGCCTTTGGCGTCTAGTCATGCCGGCCACATGACCACAGAGAAGTCCTCGGAAAAGCGCTGGCTCTTCGGCTTTGAAACGGCTGTTAGGCTTTTAAATGGGACATAATCTTATGCAGAATTGACTTGGGAGGCCGGTGTGTGGTGTAGTTGGTTCACATAGTGTGGTGGGATGGAGGGTTTGTTATCACTGTGTGTTGGGGGGAGAGAGCACAGGGGGAGGCTCAGCTAATCTCAATGTACACATGTTGTACTTTGACAATAAAGGTTTATTATTATTATTATGAGCACTGGCCCCTAGAGTTGGAAACGACTAGCATGCATGTGCGGGGGAACCTTTACCTTTACCTTTTTTTACTATCTGTATAAATAACAAGACAGTGAAATATATAATATTCTTCTTCTTTTTCCCCACAAAAAGAACCCTGTATTCCTGTAATGTGTAATGTGAGCCTTCCTCCTCCTCCTCCTCCTCCTCCTCCTCCTCTTCTAACTGTATTATCATTTTAAGATAGCACAAAATTCAATTCAGATTGTTTAATGCTTACTAAAGAGAGAAGCAACTTGGAATTAAGGAGAAACTTCCTAACAGTGAGGACAATTAACCAGTGGAACAGCTTTTGCCTTCAGATTGCCTCCATCACTGGAGGTTTTTAAAAAGAGACTTGTCTGAAATTGTATAGATTTTCCTGCTTGAGTAGGGGGCTGCACTCGAAGACCTCCAAGGTCCCTTCCAGTTCTATTCTATTCTATTCTATTCTATTCTATTCTATTCTATTCTATTCTATTCTATTCTATTCTATTCTATTCTATTCTATTCTATTCTGTTCTATTCTATTCTATTCTATTCTATTCTATTCTATTCTATTCTATTGCAATCCTCCATTGGTGAAGAAAGATAGCACATTCAAGCTTATTATACCAAAGGTTAGAAAAATTATATCACTTTCAACAATGCCCTATAATGGTACCACAACCCATGGACTGTAACCATTTTAAATCCTAAATGCAACAGTTGCTTTTGGACGAAATAAAGCCAAACAACCAATGTTTAATACATTGCTAAGAAGCACTTTTGAGTAAATAAGAGCCTTTTTTTTATTCTGAGAAATGTGCGTTTCTGAGTTACTAATTAAAAATTGCTCCAGTTAGGTCATCTGAGAATTATGAGTCCATTGCAGACAAGGATTATATTAAGTGGGTGATGCATATCAGTAGGACTTGAGTTTGGGCTGGAGTTTGGAGCATTCTTTTTCTTTTAACTGTGATGTGCCTAGTTTAAGGGTTATGCACAATTTTAATTGGCTTCCTTCCTCAAAATAGCGAGAAACTGTTCAGTGACATTGTGAGCGTGATTTCCCATAGTGGTGGAAGTGAATTCAGTTACCAAAATGGTGAACAGATGCAAACCTCTTCCCCTTCACAAAACAGAGAAGGCTCTATTCTCTGCACAGAAAAAAACAAATGAGAAGAAACAAATGTTTATTAAACACCTAATAAACACCATTTACCTTCCTTCTAGTGCAGCCATGTCAAACACAAGGCCCAGGGGCCGGATCCGGCCCACGAAGTGGTTTCATGTGGCCCGCGAAGCCACCCTGGAAACAGTGAGGGAACGGCCCCCACTGCCTTGGCCCTGGCCCAGAGACCCTCCTCCTGCCAGAGACCCTCAGATCTCTCCCACTCCTGCCCAGGCCCCCATAGGCACCCTTGATGCGAACGATGTAGAGCTGGCCATGCCCACCCAGTAGGCCATACGCACTCTAGCCACGCCCACCCAGTAGGCCACGCCTACCCTGGCCATACCCACCCGGCCCCTTGAGGGCAACCGCAATGCTGATGCGGCCCTCAATGAAATTGAGTTTGACACCCCTGTTCTAGTGCATACGTCCAGTCAGAACTCTTGGGTTCTTCTTTCATGGATTAACTCTTTTTGGACTGTAAGGAAGGGAATTTAACTATTAAATTGTAATAAAAAAGGGTTATCCTGCAGATTTCACTCTGCTAGTTGTTGCTGACTATAGGGGTGGTGGTCATCTCTCTTTCAAGGCCATTGAGCCAGTCCTGCCAAAGACATTTCCAGTCATGTGGCCAGCATGACACCTTGGAGCACTATTACCTTCTAACCAAAATGGTACCTATTTATCTATTTGCATTTGCATGCTTTCGAACTGCTAGGTTGGCAGGAGCTGGAGCAAGGACAGGAGCTCACCCTGTCATTTGGCGCTCAGGTCTCAAACCTGGGCTGCTGGCTTTCCAGCCAACAAGCCCAATGTCTTAACTGCTGAGCTACTGTGCTGCCCTATTACTGAAATAAACCATTCATTTATAGAAGTCATCAGAGAGGAATCAACCTGTATGTAGCCCTGGACCTGAGGCTGGCCATACATAGCCTACTAATGCTTTTCCTTTCATTTTTTAATGTCCTCACTGATTTTTCTTTCTGCATTTCAATTCCATTGTCATTTCTTTAAGCCTGGTGACATATACTCTGAAGAGTATGGGAAGTGATTTGAACAAATGTATTTTATAAAAGTATTCTGAATGGGAGCATAATAAAGATTTGTAGCCAAAGGGCAAAAGCATGTTTTCAATATACCAGTTCTCCTCCATTAAAAGTTAACAAGTGCAAGATCTAAAAAAAACCTAATTCTGAGATACAGGCAGTTCTTTCATTAAGATGAAGAAGACAACATCTTCATGTGGTAGGTGATGAGTGTCATACAAGGATTATAAATTTGTTGTTCGATACTTAATTATTAGTTTATGCATTTTTGTTGCCAGGAGCTTAACTTGAGGTATAGAAGGAGACAGTGGTCTGTCCCCTATTCAAGCCATTACCAGAACCAGTGGTTTGAATAACCTCTGTTCAGCCTACAACCTTTGTTTTTTTGTGGAGAATGTGGTTGGATTACAGCTACAGAAGGTCCTGGAGGAAGCAGTCTATCTAGACCCCTTCTAGTGTGGTTTCAGACCTGGGCAGAGCACCAAGGCAGCATTGCTACTGCTTATGAATGATCTATAAGTAGACCGAGATGTGGGCGCTGCATCTATCCTGGCTATTCTGGACCTCTTAGGAGCTGTCACTATCTTTGAACATGTTATTTTTTTGAATTGATTCAAGGAATTAAGTGCAATGCATGTCCTCCTTCTTTCAGGATCAGTTGCAATGAGTGCTGGAGGGGCAGAAGATATCTAAACATAAGATCTTACTTTGTGAGGTACCTCAAAGTTTTATTCTTTCCATTTTCCTCTTCAACATGTGCATACATGAAGCATTTTAGTGAGATGATCCATCACTTATAGGGTTAGGTATCATCAGTATGTCAATAGCACCCAAGTTTATATCTCAACCATAGACTGATTAGTTAAAACCAACTTAGTGTGTATCAGGTTATGGGGAAGAAAAGGCTCAACCCTAGCAAGACAGAGTGACTTCGGCCCACTTAGGGTGCAGAGATCTTCACTGTAACTTCTAGTAACAGGATCCGCACAAATTTGGGCTCCTCCTAGACTCTCAGCTCCTATTCAGAGAAGAACGTCATATAAATTCATCTTGTATACTAATTGCACCTATTCCTGGATCAAGAGGTCTTTATGACTATGAGGGAATGTTGAATTTTTGAAAACAGTTACCTGGCTATTTGTGGTTTATCTTACAGTTTTCACCTGTTTCCTGATGTGAAAATAACAGGAACCTTTGTCTTTGATTTTCAGAAATGATGGCCTAAAGGGTTCTAAAGACTGCAAGAAAAATCTCAGAGACCACATGCACTATTTTGAACTCCTTTTTATGATGATTTCCTGATCTAAATTAAGGCCCATTGCACTGAACTGTTATTTGTGGAACGATACTTTATGTTCACAAAAGAGAATGAGTAGAAATCAGAAAATTGAAAAGGAGTCGGACACTTATCATTTTGATTCTTTTAAAATGTATTTTCTTTAACTTTCAAAGTACTCACATGGGCAGTGGTACAATATGTGCAAGATCTTCTCCATCTCCTTTTTGTCCACAGACTGATCAATGACCATTGCATTAAATTTTGGAATCAGAGGATCATTGTGTGTGTTCTGCAAAGAAAGAAGGTGGAAGAAGAAATCAGTTGTGCTTCAACAAGCATGCAAAGGTGATCATTAAAAGTTAAAAAAAAAGACAATCAGCCATCCACTCCATAATCAAGATGTGGTGATCTTCACTTCCCTCAGTTCCTCATGGAATTAATTCATTTCCTTTAAAACAGAGGGAGAGGGAACTCCATTTCAGCCCTGGACTAGACTTATCTACTATAGCAGGGGTCTTCAAACCTGGCCCTTTTATGACTTGTGGACTTCAACTCCCAGAATTCCTCAGCCAGGCATGCTGGCTGAGGAATTCTGGGAGTTGAAGTCCACAAGTCATAAGAGAGCCAAGTTTGAAGACCCCAGTATTATAGGTTATTGTCAAGGAGATGCTTTAAATATTTGGAACTGCTTGTTCTGTAGGCTTTGTAGTTACTCTTCTATCATTCTGGCTATACAGCCATGAAGATTTTCTTGGTCAGGTGTCTTCTAAATGCCTTGGACAGGATTTTTTTTATTTCCCAATCCTGTGTAGGAATGATGGAATTGAAGTCCAGGAGTAGAACTTTGAGGAAAGCTTTTTGTACATCACAAAGACAGAATGCTATTGCAACATGTGTTCAGAATCCTCTGAGTTTGGATGAAGGCAACAAATATTAGAAATATGCCATTTTATTTATTTATTTATTTGTTTGTTTAAAAATAGGATTTGGTTGTTTTCTTATGGAATTTGAGAAGACACAGACTCGGGGGAAGAAATGAAGCAGTCAGAGCTCAAAGCACTTGATTAAACTTTTTAATATTTTCTTTCTCCTTTTTTGCCTTTTAAAAGCTTTCAAGTTTTAATCACTACCTTATGGGATTTGGTAAGAAATTGTTAAAAATAATTGCATATAATCACCACAGACAGAACCATACAAAAGCCAGTTCTAGCAAAGTAACTTTCTTTAAGCAAGGCTTATGGGAGCTATATTTTCTATCTGACCATGCAAGAAATATTATTTATTACTTACACTGAAAATAATCCTGGAGTTAGGATTTTTTCCCAAAAAACAGCCTAGGGAAAACTACTTCCAATTTTATGGAATAAATAGACCTAACAGAGCTTTAATATTTATCCTGGGATATTCAAGATTTAAAGCAGCCTTTTAAATCTGGCCTTCTCCAGTTGTATTGATCACAGTTCCCATAATCCTAAACTAGCATGATTACATAGATTGAGAATGATAGAAGCTATAGGTCAACACATTTGTAATTGTAGATCACAGAATGTCTAATTGCAGTCTGATTATTTTTTTAAAAAAGAAATGCTTTTTGGATTGTAACTATGATTATGACCTATGACCTATTATTTGTTGTTTATATGTACACTGTGAACTTATGCACTGGGGACAAATTCCTTGTGTGTCCAATCATGCTTGGCCAATAAAGAATTCTCTTCTGTTCAATTCTATTCTATTCTATTCTATTCTATTCTATTCTATTCTATTCTATTCTATTCTATTCTACTCTACTCTACTCTACTCTACTCTACTCTACTCTACTCTACTCTACTCTACTCTACTCTACTCTACTCTACTCTATTCTATTCTATTCTATTCTATTCTATTCTATTCTATTCTATTCTATTCTAATTCAGTGTGAAGTATAAATAAACTTAATCTCTAACCAAGCACCAAAGAATTGAGGCCTTTGAACTATGGTGCTGGAGAAGACTCCTGCGAGTCCCTTGGACCGCAAGGTGATCAAACCGGTCAGTCCTAGAGGAGATCAACCCTGACTGCTCTTTAGAAGGCCACATCCTAAAGCTAAAACTCAAATACTTAGGCCACCTAATGAGAAGGAAGCCTAATGCTGGGAAAGATTGAGGGCAAGAGAAGAAAGGGGCGACAGAGAATGAGGTGGCTGGATGGAGTCACTGAAGCAGTAGGTGTGAGCTTAAATGGACTCTGAAGTAGCCGAAGGACCACTCAGGACGACAGGCTAGTTAACTAAAAGGTTTATTTAGAGCAAGGCAAAACAGAATAACTCGCCCGGCTTTTATAGCCGGCAGCTGTCAGTGAGGGCCAATCAGGAACGTCCATTTTGGCGCCGCGTCTATCTGGACCAATCCGCGTCGTCTGTTCTTGACAGTTCAGGCTTCCGCATGGCTCGGTGTTTTGACAGCCGCGAGCTGTCAGCGGTTGCGCCTGCGCTGTGCGGGGAACTTTGACAGCTGTCAAAGTTCCCGCGTGTTCTCCTGTCAGATTTGCTTTTCCTCACGTATACGGTTTAATCACATCTAACTTAACTGTTTACATATATAATACACCCCTTACCCCTCCCCTGGAGCGTTTCCTCCCTCTCTGTCGTTGGAACCTGCCCACTGGTAGTCCTTTAGGTAGGTGGGGGCCCTTCGGTTCCTGGTGGAACGACGTGGAAGTGGGGCGATGTCTGGGTCTGCCGGTGGTGCGTCTCTTTGCTCCTCTTCCTCTTGGTTTGGTATCGGTAGTATTTCTGGAGGGGGTTGCAGGTTGAGTTCCGACGTTTGGGGTTCTGGGGTGTATGGCGGTTGTCTGGGTCTGAGTTGGTCGATATGGCGGCGTAGGTTGCCGTGAGTTTGTGTGGATATTAGGTAAGAAATGGGTCCTGTTTGTTGTAGCACTGTCCCTTGGACCCATTTGTTTTTATCTGAGTAAGATCGTGCCCATATCATTTGCCCTGGTTTGAATGTGCGGATGGGGGGGGGGTTTGTTCGTTTTCTTCCGGGTATGTGTCAGGATGCAGTCTGTCAAGCCGCGTTATCAGCCTCCTCCCCCATCTTAGTTCCGCTGGTGATTTGCCCGTTGTTGTGCATGGAGTTGCGTGTTGTGACATTAGGAATTGGCTGAGTCACCTTTGCCAGTTCCCCTTGACGAATTTTTTTAAAGCTTCTTTTGTGGAGCGTACCATAATTTCAGCCATCCCGTTAGTCGATGGGTGGAAGGGTGCAGACGTGACCAGCCTAATACAATTCTTCATAGCGAATATCTGAAATTCACGAGAGGTGAATTGAGGGCCATTGTCTGAAACTATGGTGTCTGGGAGGCCGTGTGTGGCGAATATTTTTCTTAGGGCTTGTATAGTGGCTCCTGACGTTGTTTTCTTAAGGGGAGTGACTTCTAACCATTTAGAATAACTGTCCACTACAATTAGGAAACTCTGTCCCTGGATAGGTCCTGCAAAGTCTAAATGTATGCGTGACCATGGGTTTTTTGTTGTTTCCCATTTGTGGATTGGTGCCTGGGGTGGTTCGTTCCGGGTTGCTTGACAGGTATAGCACCCTCCTACATATTTTTCTATTTCCTTATCTATTCCCGGCCACCAAACATAACTTCTGGCCATAGCTTTCATTTTGACCATGCCAGGGTGTCCTTCGTGTAAGATGTCTAACGTTTGATTTGTGTTCTTATTTGGTATTATGACACGATTTCCCCATAGCAGGCATCCCCTATGTGAAGATATTTCATTTTTCCTGTTGAAGTATGGTTGGAATTGGGGGTGTGGGTTTTTTGCTGGCCACCCTGTTGTGGCCCACCTGAGAATTCTGCTGAGTATTTTGTCCCTAGCTGAGTTGTTCGCTATAATCTTAGCAGAGAGGGGACAGTCTGGAAGTTGCGAAATTGCTAAGATCATCCCAGCTGGGGCTGGGTCTGGGTCATTGCTAGGGATTGGCAGTCTGCTGAGGCAGTCTGCGTGTCCTAATTCCTTCCCTGGTTTATGGATTAACTGATAAGAATAGGCAGATAAGAATGTGGACCACCGTAGTATTCTCGGTGAGAGAATCTGAGGTGTTATTTTATTCCAAGTGAATATCCCTAATAGGGGTTTGTGATCTGTGTATATAGTGAAGGGTCTCCCATAAAGATAGTCGTGAAATTTTTTGACCCCTGCAACTATTGCTAGGGCTTCTCTGTCTATTTGTGCGTAATTCCTTTCTGCTTTTGACAGAGTGCGTGAATAAAAGGCTATGGGTCTTTGGGTGCCATCCTTGTATAAATGACTTAATACTGCCCCAATTCCATAGGGAGATGCGTCGCAAGCGATGCATATTGGTGTATCTTCTCTGAAAAGGGTGATCGTTGAACTATTGCAAATAATCTTTTTTAGTGATTGGAAGCTATTTTCATGAATTTTGGTCCAGGACCAGGCAGTTCCTTTATCCAGGAGTCTATGCAGAGGCTCTGCGATAGTGGCTTTGTGGGGGATGAAGGCATGATAAAAATTTAATAATCCTAAAAAGGCTTGGAGTTCTTGTTTATTCCTTGGGCTAGGTGCTGTTTGAATAGCCCTTAGTTTGTCTGTGGTTGGGTGGATGCCCTGTCCGTCTATTTTGTACCCTAGGAACTCTGTGGAGGTGACTCCAATGGAGCACTTTTCCCGCTTAATTTGTTTGTTAATTTGTTAATTTAATTTATATACCACCCTTCTCCCTGGGGACTCAGGGCGGTTCACAGGGCATATAAATAAAAATACAATACTATACAAAAGTTAAAACAAAGATTAAATCAGTGCCCAATTAAAAAACAATAATGCAATCTAAAATGACAATTTAAAACCCAGCTCCCCCATCAGGCCAGACCGGCCAATTCAAACAAATGGGTCTTCAGACCACGACGGAAAGTTCGGAGGTCCGATGCCGTCCGGAGCTCCACCGGCAGTTGGTTCCACAAAGCCGGGGCACCCACAGAGAAGGCTCTCCCCCTGGGGGCCGCCAGTCGGCATTCCCTGACCGGAGGCACCCTGAGGAGGCCCTCTCTGTGGGAACGCACAGGGCGGAGGGGAGTTGAAGCCGGCAGCAGTTGAAGCCGGCAGCTTAAGTTTGAGGCCGGCTTCTCTGAGCCGGCTCAGCACAGCTGACAGTCTGTCAGCTAAATTTTCTTCATTTTCTCCGGCGATGAGAACATCGTTGAAGTAGGGGCAGACCCCGGGTATTCCCTTCAGGGTTTTCTCCATGATACCCTGGAAGATACCCGGGGCTGCTGATATGCCGAATTGTAGCCTTTTTATTTTAAAGGCACCGCGGTGGGTGACAATTGTCTGGGCTTCCGCGGTGTCATTAGTGACAGGCAGTTGCAAATACGCCTGCGTGAGATCAAGTTTGGTGAAAATGGCGCCGGAGCGGATGGAAGCAAAAACGTCCCTTACCGCTGGCACCGGGTAAGCATGGGGGCTAAGAGCTACGTTGAGGGTCGCCTTATAGTCCGCGCATAATCTTATTTCCCCATTAGGCTTAACCGGGGTGACTATTGGGGTCTCCCAGCTTCCCCCCTCTGTCGGTTCAAGCACCCCGAGCCCAACGAGGCGCTCTAGTTCCCTTTCAATTTTTTCTTTAAGGGCAAAGGGCACTCTCCTAGCTCTTATCTTAATGGGTTGGATGGCTGGGTTTAATTGTAAAGAGATGGGGGGACCCGTGTATTTCCCTAAAGTGCCATCGAAGACGTCTGCATACTTATTGCAAACGGCTTCGAGACTGGGTGATTGTACAGTATTTACCCCCGTTATGGCGATCCCTAACGGTCCGAACCAGTTCAGCCCTATCAGGTTGGTGCGATTTCCTGGCGTTACCAGTACTTCTAGGGGACCCTTGAAAGATCTGTACTCTACTTCCACCTTAGCCCTCCCTTCCAGAGGAATAGGGGTTTTCTGGAAGTCTGCTAGGTGGACCTGGGTTTGCCTCAGGGGAATTTTTCCCTTGCCTTGTTGACAGATCTCCTGATAAGTTTTAAATGAAATTAGGGAGACTGCTGACCCTGAATCCACTTCCATGAGGCAGGGCACCCCCTGAATTCTTACCCTGATCTTAACCTTTGAGCTTAGGCTGTTTACCCTGTCAATTGTTTCTACCAGGGCCCCTGGCGGTTTTTCTCTGCTGGCCTGGGTAGCTGGCCTACCTGGGGAGTTTGCCTCCAAATCATTGATGTTGTCACGGCCCTTGCTGCGGCACACCGGTTTGATGTGGCCGGTCTTCCCGCAATTGTGGCACTTAGCGTTTCTAAACCGGCAGCTTCCTCGGGCATGGTTGCCCCCGCAGCTGGCGCAGGCGGCCCGTTGCTCGCGGTGGTGGCGGAGGGGGGTTCCTGGACCTTCGGCGGTCCGAAGTGTCGCTTCTCCTTGGTTGCCTGCGTTCCATTCTGTGCTGCAGGACTTCTCTGTCGGTGAAATCCACCGACTCTTCGCTGTCGCTGAGGGTGGCGCTTTCTTGGAAGACGGTCGCTTGGCTCTCTGGGGTCGTGGTAGTCGGCTTCTTCTTGTGGTTGTACTCGTAGGCCATGATTTCTCTGGTCAGCTCTGCCAGGCTCATGTCGGTCTTGGATGTCAGCTTCTTCTGTAGGCGTTCGTCCCTCAGGCCGATCACCACCTGGTCTCTGATGCGGTCTTCTAGGTCGGGGAAACGGCAGTTCCGCGCGGCGTGTCGGACCCCAGCGATGAAATCGTTTGCGGGTTTGTCTGGGCGTTGTTTCTTCTGGGCGAATTGAACCCGCCAGTACAGTTCGGATCGGGCTGGCATGTAATGCTTCGTCAGCTGGTCTACCAGGTCCGCGTAGGATACTTTGGTGATGGGCACCGGGCTGAACAGCCCTACGGCAGCGTCGTAGATG
The DNA here is from genome assembly GCF_947247035.1 of Vipera ursinii. Taxonomy (NCBI): domain Eukaryota; kingdom Metazoa; phylum Chordata; class Lepidosauria; order Squamata; family Viperidae; genus Vipera; species Vipera ursinii. The sequence goes on from NC_139513.1 coordinate 227,258,549, forward strand.
GGGGGTCCGCTGATGTATAGCAGCGCCGCGGCCTTCGCTCGGTCATCGGTGATTTTTCTGACAAGGAGGAATCCCTCGACCTGGCCCAGGTGTGATTGCCACCTTTCGGGATGTCGGGTGTCGAATTCCCTCACGCGACCGAAGTTTGCCATGTCGTCCGGTCCTGGTTCTCGCTCCGTTGGAAGTTAAACTTCCGTGACAGCTCTGGCCGGGAACTCTCTTCCGCGGCCGTGACTTCAGCTCTGGAGCGATCCCACCTTCGTCGCCAGTGAAGTAGCCGAATGAGCACTCGGGACGACAGGCTAGTTAACTAAAAGGTTTATTTAGAGCAAGGCAAAACAGAATAACTCGCCCGGCTTTTATAGCCGGCAGCTGTCAGTGAGGGCCAATCAGGAACGTCCATTTTGGCGCCGCGTCTATCTGGACCAATCCGCGTCGTCTGTTCTTGACAGTTCAGGCTTCCGCATGGCTCGGTGTTTTGACAGCCGCGAGCTGTCAGCGGTTGCGCCTGCGCTGTGCGGGGAACTTTGACAGCTGTCAAAGTTCCCGCGTGTTCTCCTGTCAGATTTGCTTTTCCTCACGTATACGGTTTAATCACATCTAACTTAACTGTTTACATATATAATACAGACTCCAGCAGATGATAGAGCACAGGAAGGCCTGGAGGAACGTTGTCCATAGGGTTGCAATGCGTTGGACTTGACTTTGCAGCTAACAACAACAACAACAATCTCTAACCTCAATCCTAGAGTTAACATGCAACTGTCTTGTCCTCTCATTTAGTTACTCGGTCCAAGAATTTTAAGTATAGATTTGCTTTGATTGTTGATTATTTTTCCTATGGTAAAACTGAGCCACAGGATGAAGTTTTGAATTGTGCTGCTTTAACAGCATTATTGCAGAGCTGAAGGAGTAGAGGATATACGCAACTCCTCTTAAAGGCCACACATTTAACTATACTTCTGACAATAGTACAGTTTCTTGAAACAGAAACAGAACCAACACAATAGTGCTAGGTTAGTAATTGTACAATTCCAAACCACAGGCATGTGAAATATTTAACAGTAACAGTAAAGGAGTTGGAAGGGAACTTCAAGGTCACTAGTCCAACTCCCTGTTCTTACAGGAGACATATACTGATAGATAGCTGTCCAGTATCTTCTTAAAAGCCTCCAGTGTTTTGGCACCCACAATTTCTGAAGGCAATTTGTTCCACTGGTTAAATATTATCACTGTTGGGAATTTTCTCCTTAGTTCTAGGTTGCTTCTCTTCTTGCTTCTCTCCTTCTTGTTCTGCCTACAGATGCTTTGGTAAATAAGTTGCCCCCCTCTTCCTTGTGGCAGCCCTTCAAGTATTGGAGGATTGCTGTCATGTCACTTAGCAATAGCACTTAGACTTATACACCACTTCACAAGTGTTTTACCATCCTCTCTAAGTGGTTTACAGAGTCAGCATATTGCCCACACAACAAGCTGGGCCCTCATTTTACAGACCTTGGAAAAATGGAAGGCTGAGTCAACCTTGAGCCAGTGAGAATTGAACTGCCAAACTGCTGGCAGCCATTGATGTTACCTAGGTGGATAAGGAAACATCAGCAAGCAAACAACCAAGCTCAGAGAGCACCAAGGACCCAATGATTTAACCTTGAGCTACCTACTTTTCTTATTCTTTTCAATTACAGTAGATAATTTAGTGATGTATCAGTTCGCTCATTTGAGTTAATGGTAAAGGCTGTTTGACCTTTTGTCTGTTGTGTAATTTAGATAGTGAGCTTTCCCCTTCCTATTGTTTTTGAACTGAATTTTGGACTTTTTAAGAACCTCACAAACCATTTGAATGATGCTATGCAATGGCTTCAGCACCAGTGGCATGATCAACATCCAAAATCTTATTATGTTCTGATAAATTCACCCTTATCTTTCATTCAGATCTCATTGGGGTTCCCCCCCAATATTATGGTACTTCAACCCTTGAAAAATGATTTTAATCCTGAAGGATAGTGGCTGTATTTGAAGGGAGGAATATATTGGACTTCATTACCCAGTTCTGTTGTGCCCATGGAAATAAACAGAAGAGGATCCAGATAACTGTAGCTCAATTCTACTTTCTTAGTGACATTTGTACATCTTTTTTTTCCTCCTGCTACTATTTTTGCTCTTCTTAAAATAGCTTGCAAAGCAGAGATCCTAGCATCTGAAGATCAATGATTTGTGGACATTTGAAACTCTGGCATCCTCAAGAGACCTCAAAACATTAAAATGGTGGTCATGAGCATATGGTCCTGGCCATCACCTTGACTTTTTTGATAGCTCCCTACAGACACCCTGACTTTCAGTGGTATGAAGTCTACTATTGGCAGGCATGATTGCTCCTGCCCCATTCTCTGCTGCCCTTCCTGATTATCTGCCACCATCTCTAAGTTAAGCTACAGAATAACAGAATAGTAATAGAAAAACAGAGTTGGAAGGGATCTTGGACGACCTTTAGTCCAACCCCTTGTTCAAGCAGGAGATCCTATATCATTTTAGACAAACAGCTGTCCAATCTCTTCTTAAAAACCTCCATTGATGGAGCATCCACAATGTATAGAGGAAAGCTATTCCACTGGCTAATTGTTCTCACTGTCCTTAGTTCTAGGTTGGCTCTCTTCTTGACTACTTTCCATCAGGCCTTCAAGTGCTTTGGAGAATAGCTTGACCACTCTCTTCTTTATGGCAACCCATCAAATATTGGAACACTAGTAGAATGCAGGCCCTCCTCAATGCACTGCTCAGCTGGATTCTTACCATTCAAAACATCATCAGACCAATTTAAACCTTACAAAAGATCCTAGCAGGCCTTTTCATCCTGTCTTGGGAAAGCATCCTGAAACTATTGTAATTTCCTTGCTTTTGCAGTGACAGGAGTCGAAACAACGAAGTATGTTAATTAGACATTTATAGTTTCCAACTAGAGCATCCAGATTATAAGTGCTGTTGATATACTCCCACACTATTGTGACATAATTGATTAAAATAATGCTTAAGGTCCTCTCATTATGGGTATATTTGGTATTCATTAGAGTATCACTGATCATAATGACTTCATTGGGGATTCAAGAATGTCATCTGTTTCTCCATAGGTTTGTATGGACACCTTCAAAGAAATTGCTGTGGTTCTCCCTTAGTCCCTTTGATGGCATGCTAATGTGCAAGACATTTGTGCTAACACTTTTCCCAAATCCTTCTCCTGCTGCAAGAGCAGATCTTCTTTTATGGCATCTGAATTATTAAAAATAAAGAGGCTAAAGAAGTAGAAAGGAAAATTCCTAACAATAAGACATCCACTTCTTTCCCCCACTGGAAGTTGTCGGTACCCAGGGAATCTCACAAGTGATGTGAAGCACAATTGTTGTTTTCTGCTGGAAAACACAGATGTTTAAATTGTGCATCAATCTTATTGAGAGACAGCTTAGAAAAGAAGCTTTTCTCTTTTAAAAAATGGTAGATTAGATATTATGACTGCCGGGATACATTTATTTTGTCAGCCCTATCAAGTCAGCCATATCAAGTTGTGTGAGAGTAAATTACATCAAATCAAAATCAGTGGTGGGTGGGGTTTTTTTGTTATTGTTTCAGACTACAGGAGGAGTCTGCACCAGAATAATTTGGATAATCACCTGAACAATGCTAACAATCATATTAGCTCTCTGACTAAAACGTATTAGCATCACAGTCTGCATCACTTACAAATCATCCCTGTTTCAGTTTTCCAATACTTTAAAGGCAATTTTGAGCTGATCCATGATTGTCTTTATTTTCGCCAACCTCAGAGCACTGAAACTATTACTGTAGGTGCTGTAGGTATTGCTAGACAGGGAGAGAAAGTAGTTGGCAGCTGGAAAAAACTGGAATGAATGCCTATGGGAGAATAAAAAGAGCCCCGGAGCTCTGTAGAACTGCAGGGCTGCATGGGAAAACAACTTTTCTGCAGTTTCAGACACTACAACTGATCAAGCAAGTGTTCTGACTCGCAGCAAAGAACCAATGACATGAGATTATACCAGGGGTCCCCAAACCCTCGTCCATGGACCAGTTCTGGGCCTTGGCATGCCAGAAACTGGTCCACACAGACAAGCAAAGTCCCATCTGCAGATACGGGCAGCACACAAAACCACGCCCTCTCCAGTCCGAGGAAAAACCTCTCTCCACATAACCGGTCCCTGGTGCCCAAAAGATTGGGGACCTCTGGATTACATGGTTCAGGAGCAGAATTATGAAGCAAATTATGTCTGGTGCACAGACACTAGGTAGAAGTAGCCTTTTTAACAGTTAGAGCAGGGGTGTCAAACTGCCGGCCTGCAGGCTGTACACATCACCAGGAAACCACGCCCACCACATTGCCGGCAATGGGATAAAAGCTCTGATACATCATGGAACATCATGTGATGTCATATGTTTGACATGTCTGAGTTAGAGGTTTAATCTGCTTTTCAGATGATGCCCAATCATTGATCAGATGTCCATCCCTTCCCAAATTCAACTTGGACTGGCTCTTCTGACTGGGATCCTTATATTTCATTCACTGGTATGAAAAGGTTTCCAGTGGACCAAAGATTTTCACAGTGCCCCATGCATGTTCATGATACCAGATTAAAACATCTCCAAAGAGCTGTGTTCCCCTGCCAGCATAGGTTTAGCCCCATACTACTTGCTTTGCCATCTGGTCTTTCAATGTTATTACTGTAGTTGACGAGTTAATAGTCGTATGGCTCCCGACCTTCGCTCCTTCCGACGTGATCTAAAAACCTATTTGTTTGAACAAGCCGGCCTGGTCTGATGGGTTTGGGTTTTAATTATTGTTTTTAAGTAATTTATTTATTGTATTTGGGCACTATGGTTTAATCTGTTTTTAATTTTTGTATTTTTGTATTTTGGCATTTATTGCCCTGTTCACCGCCCTGAGTCCTTCGGGAGAAGGGCGGTATACAAATTAAATTAAATAAATAAAATAAAAAGAAATAAGAGTAAAAAGAAATGGAACATCCACAGTTATGCTGATACCATTGTTGAGTGTTCAGTTAGGCATTTTCCACAGTGTTTCCATAGGTTTGTGTTAGGATGCCAATGAAATATTAATTAGACCTTGAATGAGGCTAGTGAAGTTCAGCATTTGAATGTATTTGTTCTTTTTTGAGATTTAATTGTTCTGGTTGCATGCATATCTGTACGTGTCTGTTCAAAGTTCTACTTAAATAAATAGAATAACAGCCATACTATACAACCAGTTTTTAAAATACATTTCCACTCCTTTCTTTCCCATTTGGTCAAAAGGTAGCAATCTTAATACATTTAAACAATTGGGTTTTTTATCTTTTTGTCTAAGTTATAAGTAAAGGGCCTACTGCATCTACATTGGTTTCTTACTAACTGATTCATTATTGTATTAATTCAACATCACATATGAGAGAGAGAGAGAGAGAGAAAGTTGTCTTAGAGTACAGCTTGCCAATAATTTTTCTATTTTATCTTTTCTTAATCAAAGGGTAGTGTCAACTCTACAATGAGCCTGGCTGCAGCCATCTTTCTCTTTATTTCAGGTTGCCACATAGAACAGCGGGAGGGGGGATTGCCCAGGTGCTTCACTAGTCAAAACAATCTTCTGTCCCATGGGAACCAAGGTCATCTACTGCTCCTGTGATCAGGGACTGGGAATTGTATAAAGAAACCCCACCAAATGCATGTATTGGGGAATGTAGTGATGGCATAGTTTTGTGGGTGGGACATTATATTTTGTAACTGGGAAATTTTTAGTGGGAATTTCAGACTTGCTTTCACTTTTGATTGTGCCAATACTTTCTGACTAATAAACATGTTCTTTGAGGAATTTTCCAGCCTAGGAGTTCTGCTTTATTTGTCTCTGTCTGTTGGAGCCATGACAGGTAGTTCATTAATACAAACTGATTTTCCAATACTTGCTTAGTCTGAATTAAGAGATTTGATGTACATGTAAACCTTAAGGATTAAAAAGGACAGCAACTTTATGCCAAATCATGCAGAGTCTTAAAACTCTCATTCTTAAACTCAAGTTGACTAGGTTCCTTTGTACATAATTATTTGGAAATTCTCAAATGTATTTTAATCAGTATTTTCTATTACTAAAAAGGACTGAGGTAAGATCACAACAATTTCTTTTTTCAAAAAGTGGATAAGAAAACATTTTATTGTGACTACCTTTACACCAATCCCCCCCTCCCCGAGATTGCAATTGCATTGTCATAGCTCAGTATCATAACCTTGCTTTTCATTTCTTGGGATACAACCAGACAGCTGGTTTATAATGCTTTTTCCCCCAGTCTGTGTGGTACTCTGAACTGATCACTAATCTCTAGACCAGGGCTTTTCAACCTTTTCACCCATTGTACCACTTTTAGGATATGGCAACATTCGAGTACCACCAGTCACATAGCAAGGTGTCAAAAACTTAATGCCCCCCCCAAAGGAAAAAAAAAGTCATTAAGTACAGGTAGTCCTCGACTTACAACAGTTCACTTAGTGACTGTTTGAAGTCACAATGGCACTGAAAAAACTGCCCACCAAGCCACAGCCAAGCAAGACACCTGCCTGCCTGCCCAGTGGCGCTCTTCCTCCTGTCCAAGGTTTTGATTGTTGTGATCATTTCTGTTGAGGATCGGCAGCGGGGGTGGGGTGGGGGGGATGTTTGGTTTTTATTCCCCCCCTCTGCTGGGTGGTTGCAGCAAGTTTTGGTCACTTCACATAACCCTGGGACACTGTGACCATCATAAATATGCATCAGTTGCCAAGCATCTGAATGTAAATCACAAGACCCTGGAGATGCTGCAACATTCCAGCTGATTGGCGCTTCTTCTGGACTCAGCAGAAATGCCAGGATCAGCACCGAGCTCCAGCTGGAGCCTGGCACTGATCCTGGTGCCTCCGCTGAGCCCTGACAGCCCTACAGCTCCAGCCATCTCTCGCTCAGGCTTGTGGGGTGATGCCACTGGTTCAGCTCATTCCCCTCCCCCACTACTTTTCTAGGGTGGTCACGTACCACCTGCCAGGTGCCAATGTACCACAGGTGGTACCAGTACCACTGGTTGAAAAGCCCTGCTCTAGACTCTTTTAATATGAAGCCATTGAGTGTTGCCATCTTCATAGCTCTAAGATGGGAGAAGTTGAAGAAAGCAGTTGGGTAGATTTCCTCCAGTGGGAATCACAAAGGTCAGTTGCTCTCCCTAAGGTAGTGCAGAACTGAGACTGCAGAAGGAGTTGTGGTTTAATGGACCAGCAAAGATCAGATCCAGTTGGTGAGGAAGACACAGGCTTTCTGCCTGTCCTGTTTTACTAGGAAGCCCCCACTCTTCTTAGGAATCAAGAAATTACAACATCCATTGCAAATAATCCACTGTCGATCTTGCTCTCTTGTTTCTTCTTTTGCTCTCTTTCACTCCCTCATGCTCATCTTGTTCTTCCTCTCACTTTCTCTGTATCAGTCACTTTTGTCATTCTTTCTCATCTGCTGAGCTTGAAAGGAAACCTGAACTGAAGCTCTCTTTCTTCATCCCATAGTGGAGAAAGAGGAGCAGCATGAAGGCCAAGGTTGGGGCAGGCTGGAGCATATTATGCTCTAACATTACATGTTGCCCATTGCTACTTCATGCTTAAAGCCCAGGAGTTAGGGAAAAGTTTCCTTCCCCTCATCTTTATTCATGGGGAAAGTCACATACCTACACAAATACACACCTACACAACTATACACACAGACACATTCCTGCATGTTATAATGCTGAATTTAGGATGATGTACTGAATGAAAGTGATTTCTTGTTTATGAAGGATTAGGGTTAAGTTAAATTAGGCTCCTTGGACATCTGCCACCGCTTCCTTCCTTCCTTCCTTCCTTCCTTCCTTCCTTCCTTCCTTCCTTCCTTCCTTCCTTCCTTCCTTCTTTCTTTTCTTTTCTTTCTTTTCTTTTTCTTGTTTGTCTTTCATGGACAAAGTTGGGGGAGCAAGGGTGGCTAGGAGAGGATTCTACTCAGCTTAGTTTCTGTTGATTGCCCTTAAAAAAAGGAAACATAAACTACGACATGTTTATTGTCAATGTTCACAATTTTGTTTCAGTTTTTACCTTGTCGCTTATCTCCTAGGACAATTAACACAAAAGAGTTGCCTCTCTTGGTTTCAATTTTCTACCAGTTCTTCTTTATTAGTACCATTATAGATCACACACATATGAAATGAAGAGCTCAGCAGCACTTAAGCTACGTACTTGAAGCTGGTTTATTGTTCTTAAGAGCAGCTGGAAATTTGTATAGCTTAGTTTCTGGAATATTTTTTAAGGATTATAAATTATACCGATATTGTTTGAAAGCTAACTGAATATATATTGAACAGGTTCTTTCCTCTGAAATACACTGTTTCTTGAATAATAATTATTGGCATAAAGAAATTACACAAGAGGCCCAATTGTTCTACAGTGCTATAACCATTGAAAAGAAATATTTTTTATGAACAAGGTGAACAGTTTTTTTGTCTTGGTATACCATTTTATTTATAAGATTATTTTTTGCTTGCAAACTCTTAGTCCAGGTGTGCCTTTGCACATGTTCCCCCCCAAAAAAAACCTGTTCATTGTATAAAAACAACACAATTACTTTCAGTACTAACTTCACTCTACTATAAACACTCAGGATATGAGTTGTAAAATTCAGATATTAAAGAATTTATAAGAAGACTGTCAAGGTGATGATTTAAGAGCTGACCAGCTGATGCAATGATGGGAATGAGTCAGCAGGTTCTTTGGCTGTTGCCTCTTTAAGAGCCTGTGTAAAAAAGGGGAGGCTCTGCTAGTGTGTCTTCTTTTTTTCCCCCTTTCCTGCTCTATTTGCTGTTTGTTGGGTTCTGCTCATAGCACGTGTATGTATATTGTTCCTAGTGATACTTGTATAACATTGTAGATATTGTAGATAAACCATCATTTGGTGCAAACCACTGTTTGCTGTGCCAGCTCCTGTGTCAGCGATAGGACTGTGCAATGAGAGCTTGCCCCAGGGCCAGAGGGGTTATACTTCATGGTTTGTTTGTGGTTAGTGGTGGTTAGAGGAAGTAGGAAAAATGGACTCTGTCAGCGTAATGGGAGGAGGTTTCCTTCGACACCAGCATAATCATTCTGCCAGCAGACAAACGCAACGCCACGGTGGTAATGAACTCATCTGACTACCATATCAAATTATCCAACCTACTCCGAGACTCCACATACAAACTCCTCAAGACAGATCCCACCAACTACCTGGAAAAAACCACAAAATCCAAAATAAAAGCCACCCCCATCAGTGAAGAGATCCAGCAAACAATCATTCCCAGAGAAAAATCATCCAGATGTCCTAAGCTCTATGGTCTACCCAAGATACACAAAGAAGGAACCCCACTCAGACCCATAGTCAGCTCCATAGGCTCACCTCTACAAAATCTAGCCAAATTTCTTGCCAAACAACTACAGCCTTACGCAAATTCCATCACCTCACACATACAAAACTCATTCCAATTCATAGAGATCATAAGTAAACTAAACTTACAGCCCTGTGACCTACTTGTTAGCTTCGATGTCGTATCCCTCTTCACCCAAGTGCCAATCAAAGAAGCCTTGACAGCTATCCTAAATAAATACAACCCCCCAAAACACATCCTAGATCTGACCAACCACTGCCTATCTAACACATACTTCATCTACAATGGACAAAGATACAAACAAATGGAAGGAGCACCCATGGGATCACCCCTTTCACCTGTCATCACAAACCTCCTGGAACACTTTGAAACCCTCGCTCTAGAAAACTCCAACCACAAACCCAAACTCTGGCTCAGATACGTAGATGACACCTTTGTAATCTGGCCACACGGCAAAGAAAAACTGGATGACTTCCTCACACACCTCAATAGCCTACACCCCAAAATACAATTCACCATGGAAACAGAAGCTAACAATCAACTTCCCTTCCTTGATGTCTTAGTCTACAAGAAATCCAATGGCTCCCTAGGACACACTATTTACCATAAAAAAACACACACAAACCGCTATCTGAACGCACTCTCACACCACCACCCAGCACAGATCAACCCCGTAGCCAAGACACTCATCTCCAGAACAAAACACCTAGCTGACGAACAACACCTAAAAACTGAACTACACACTCTCACTAATGTACTAACTGCCAATGGATTCCAAAGAAACACAATTACCAACTTAATCCGAAGAGAGACACCCACAAAAACCCAAGACAGAGAACAAGAAAATGGCAAAGCCCTACTCCCATACTTAAAAGGGACCACAGACAGAATCAGCAAGGTCCTCCAAAAACACAACATCAAAACAGCATTCTACACAGACAGAAAAATATCCACCATCCTAAGAAACCCCAAGGACATAATTGGGTTAGAAAACCAAGGAGTATACGAAATCCCATGCACCACCTGCCCCACCACATACATCAGACAGACCAACAGAAGAATAAGTGCATGCATTGAAGAGCACAAAAACTCACTCAGAAAGGGAGAACAAACTTCATCCCTGGTCCAACACTTTGAAGCCACGGGACATGAAATTGATTTTAAAAAAACCAAAACTATCGCCAAAATTGAACATTTTAACAACAGAATAATCAGAGAAGCCATTGAGATAGAAAAACGCCCCCACAGCATGAACAAACGAGATGATACCTCTCGCCTACCAGCCATCTGGAAACCCGCCTTGATTGACAGACGAGGCCCAACCACCAAGAATGATACCAGACCCAAACTCATGATAACATCACATGACATCACCACCACACAACCATTCAAAAAGCAAATCCGAACCCACAATGATAACGAGGCACAACCACAAAACAGAAACCTAACTACAGCTGCAACATCAGCCACTTTAAACCCCTCCAAACCACACAATAAGCAAACTGACACCCACTATAAAAACATGGCACCACCACAAACACGAAGCCGAACAAAAGCAGCACAACTCACCAGCTCAGGTCTGGGGATGGCAGCTGAGACCAGCCCATCTACTCAGAACACCCACCCACCCAATCAGAACACACCCACCATTCAAAACACACTCCCACCCAATCAGAACACACTTGGTCCCCCACCCAATCAGAGCACACCTCCACCCACAGAACACACCCCCTCTGGCAGTTTAAAAAAGAGGAACAAACAGCCACATGCTTCTCCCAGAAGAAGGAAGCTAAAGCCACCAGCCTGATGATGACGGATGGGATTCCGTCGAAACGTTGCACCTACACCTTTAGTTCTACGCGGGGAAAAAACCCGAATAACCAAAGATCCATACACACACACACACACACACACACACACACACACACACACACAGAGTCATGCTCGAAATTGTTGGCACCCCAGAAATTTTTCCAGAAAATCAAGTATTTCTCACAGAAAAGTATTGCAGGAACACATGTTTTGCTATACACAGGTTTATTCCCTTTGTGTGTATTGGAACACAACAAAAAAGGGAGGAAAAAAAGCAAATTGGACATAATGTCAAACAAAACTCCAAAAATGGGCCGGACAAAATTATTGGCACCCTTTCAAAATTGTGGGTAAACAAAATTGTTTCAAGCATGTGATGCTCCTTTAAACACACCTGGGGCAAGTAACAGGTGTGGGCAATATAAAAATCACACCTGAAAGCAGATAAAAAGGAGAGAAGTTCACTTAGTCTTTGCATTGTGTGTCTGTGTGTGCCACACTAAGCATGGAAAACAGAAAGAGGAGAAGAGAACTGTCTGAGAACTTGAGAACCAAAATTGTGGACAAATATCAACAATCTCAAGGTTACAAGTCCATCTCCAGAGATCTAGATTTGCCTTTGTCCACAGTGTGCAACATTATCAAGAAGTTTGCAACCCATGGCACTGTAGCGAATCTCCCTGGTCGTGGACAGAAGAGAAAAATTTATGAAAGGTTGCAACGCAGGATAGTCCAGATGGTGGATAAGCAGCCCCAAACAAGTTCCAAAGGAATGCAAGCTGTCCTGCAGGCTCAGGGAGCATCAGTGTCGGCGCAAACTATCCGTCGACATTTAAATGAAATGAAACACTATGGCAGGAGACCCAGGAGGACCCCACTGCTGACACAGAGACATAAAAAAGCAAGATTATAGTTTGCTAAAATGTACTTAAGTAAGCCAAAATCCTTCTGGGAAAACGTCTTGTGGACAGATGAGACAAAGATAGAGCTTTTTGGTAAAGCACATCATTCTACTGTTTACCGAAAATGAAATGAGGCCTACAAAGAAAAGAACACAGTACCTACAGTGAAATGTGGTGGAGGTTCAATGATGTTTTGGGGTTGTTTTGCTGCTTCTGGCACTGGGTGCCTTGAATGTGTGCAAGGCATCATGAAATCTGAGGATTACCAAAGGATTTTGGGTCGCACTGTAGAGCCCAGTGTCAGAAAGCTGGGTTTGCGTCCGAGATCTTGGGTCTTCCAGCAGGACAATGACCCCAAACATACGTCAAAAAGCACCCAGAAATGGATGGCAAGAAAGTGCTGGAGAGTTCTGAAGTGGCCAGCAATGAGTCCAGATCTGAATCCCATTGAACACCTGTGGAGAGATCTTAAAATTGCTGTTGGGAAAAGGCGCCCTTCCAATAAGAGAGACCTGGAGCAGTTTGCAAAGGAAGAGTGGTCCATAATTCCGGGTGAGAGGTGTAAGAAGCTTATTGATGGTTATAGGAAGCGACTGATTTCAGTTATTTTTTCCAAAGGGTGTGCAACCAAATATTAAGTTAAGGGTGCCAATAATTTTGTCCGGCCCATTTTTGGAGTTTTGTTTGACATTATGTCCAATTTGCTTTTTTTCCTCCCTTTTTTGTTGTGTTCCAATACATACAAAGGGAATAAACCTGTGTATAGCAAAACATGTGTTCCTGCAATACTTTTCTGTGAGAAATACTTGATTTTCTGGAAAAATTTCTGGGGTGCCAACAATTTTGAGCATGACTTATAGTCATGCTCAAAATTGTTGGCACAAATATGCATATATATATGCATATATATATGCAAATTATTCAAATTGCTAATAAAGAATTTGGGAGGCTAAGGGACTTCCGGTGGCGGCGCGGCGCCGAAGACAGCCTCCCCTGGCTGCCCGCGGCTCAGCTGTTTGTTTTTTCGCCCGAAACAGCGCCGATCAGCTGTTCGGGCGAAATTGAAGCCCCCTCCTCGGGAGAAGAGGAGGGGGTGAGGCCCCAGGTAGGGGTAGAGTTCTCCGAGGCCGCCTGAGCTTGGAGCTTGGGCGGCTGAAGGATCGAACTCCCCCGAAGCCTGGGTTGCTCCCAGCTGGCCGTCGTCTCTGCTCCGAACTTCCTGGAGCAGAGCCAGGCATCTGCGAACCATCCCTGCCTGAAGAAAGGACTATGATTTAAAGGAACAGGCAGAGCGGTACAAGAGGAAAAGGTGAAGAGGACTATTTTACTGTACTCTCTAACTTGTTGGACTTTTTAAACTTTAATTGAAAGTGCGTCATAATTGAGGATTAAAAGATGGCGGCTAAACCTCCCTCTAAAACTCTTCGGAGTGGAGGATCCTCGCCGGTGCAACAATCATCACTACAGGCATTGCATCCTCCTGAAGTGCTGACATCGAAGGATTTGCGAGATGCCTTGGATAAACATGCCCAGGTACTTTTGGAATCAATTAATCAATCAATTGCTGATAAATTTGCACAGATGGAGGAGAAATTGGAGAAATTTGAGGAAAGAATGGAAGAGAGGATGGAACAGAAGTACAGCGTGATGAAGGTAGACATTTTGACTTCAGTGCATAAAGTGGCGGAATGTGTGGAAGATTTAGATGAAAAAGTGGATGATTTGGCTCAAAGGAATGCTATACTAGAAGTAAAAGCACGGGAGAATGAAATTGAAAGAGGCAAGTTGGAAAGGGAGTTAAGCCATGCCCAATATTACCAGATGCAGTTTGCTGTCAGAATTAGAGGCTTAAAAGAGAATGTTAAAGAAGATTTAAAGCAGCTGATCTCTGAGGCTCTCGAAGGGGTATTGAACCAGCCAGCATCTGAAATAAGAGCAGCTATGGATAAAGTGTTTCGGGTGAATTCATGGATTGCCAGACAGAGAAAGTTGCCTAGAGATGTGGTGGTTTATTTTGCAAAAAGAGAAATTAGAGATCAAGTTATACAAGCTGCCTATGATGCTAAGGTTGTGATTGCTGAACAAGAAGTCTTGGTTTTAAAAGAAATTCCTCCAAGGATTTTAAGGGGAAGAAAGGACTATACATTTCTTGTGCAAGAGCTCAAGCAAAGAGATATAAGGTTCAGATGGGAGATTCCAGAGGGGCTGATGGTGATGTATGAAGGTAAAAGGTATAGGCTGATTACTGTGAAACAAGCACGTGATTTCTACAATAATGTCTTAAAAGCAACCCCATTAACGCTCCTGGAAGCTGGAAAGGGATCTGGAGAAGAAGAACAACAAGAGGAGGAAACAGAGGAAAATGGTGCTGGAGGAGATCAAGCTACAATCTCTTTGGATGATCCTGGAGAGCAAAGAGTGACGCGTGCTGCTTTAAAACGAGCAAAGAAAATAAAAGAACAAGATCAGCAAAAGTCTTCAGATTCTTCACAACGCATTCATAGCCAAGCTGTGGGAGGAGCACGGCCTAAAGTAACCAGTCCTATCAAAGCTGTGGTCCAAGAGCTTTTCGGGGATATACATGGCAACTAAATTTTTAACCTGGAATGTTAATGGACTAAACTCACCGCAGAAGAGGAAGAAAGTTTTTCAATATTTAAAACAATTTAAGATAGATGTTATATGCCTGCAAGAAACGCATATTAGAGTTTTGGATCAAAAGTATTTATTGAACTCGAGGCTGGGTACGCAATTTGTTGCTTCTGCAGAGAATAAGAAAAATGGAGTGGTTGTTTATGTTAAAAGTGCCTTAACAGCGGACCTAATTGAAGCAGATAAGCATGGAAGATATGTTATAATCGAGCTGTTGTTTGAAGGTAAAAAGACGCTTTTAGTTGGATTATATGCTCCAAATCAACAACAAGCTGACTTTTTTAGTTTACTTCATACAAAGCTTACCCAGTTGGATTATAAATCCTTTATTTTTATGGGGGACTGGAATGGAGTTATGGATGTACAGTTGGATAAGGCTGGAGCCTTTAAGCGCATTCCAAGTCACGCTAGACTGCCTAAATCTTTTTTTGAAATGATGGATGACCTGGAATTGCGAGATATTTGGCGTGAGAGACATTTGCAGGAGAAGGATTATACATTTTATTCTGATAGACACCAATCTTTTTCGAGGATTGATTTTATTTTGTTGACTAATGATTTTCTTTTGAGAACTAAAAAGGTGAAAATCTGCACAAGAATTATCTCTGATCACAGTCCAGTGTGGTTGGAGATTGATAAGGAAAGAGGAGATAGACGCTCATGGCGCGTAAATGAGAATTTGTTTTGAAATCAGAGAAATGTGGAAGAATGCAAACAGCGGATGAAGGATTTTTTTGAGATGAATATGAATAAGGGTACCTCTATGGATATGGTTTGGGATGCTAGCAAGGCCTATATGAGAGGGGTGTTGATATATATGAATAATAGACATAGACGTGCAGTGGAAACTAGAAGGAAAGAACTGGAGAATGAAATAAAGGAAAAAGAAAAGGCTTTGATTTTGAACCCAGAGGAGGTGAAGATCAAGGAGGCTATTAGACTGTTACGAGGACAATTTGATAAATTAATGGCTGATCAAGTGGCGACCAATCTGCGGTTTGCTAGGCATAATACTTTTTGCAATGCTAATAAGCCAGGCAGATGGTTGGCTTATAGACTGAGGAAAAAACAAAGGGCATCTAATATAGATAAGATTGAGTATAAAGGAAGGGTTGTGTATCAACAGAATCTTATTAAGGATGCCTTTGTGGATTTTTACTCGAAATTATATACTAAAGAGGACATTAATGCAAAAGATATTGATACATATTTGGAGAAGGCTAGCATCCCGGTTCTTACGCAAGTACAAAAAGAGGGGATTAACCAACTGATTACAGAAGAAGAAATTTTTACAGCTATTAAGGAATTGAAGGTGGATAAAGCACCAGGCACTGATGGCTTGACTGCGGCCTATTATAAAAACTTACAATTAGAGATGATAAAACCGTTAAAGGAACTGTTCCAGACAATCCAGAGGGGGGGAAAGGTGCCCCCGTCTTGGAGAACAGCTTTTATCTCTTTGATTCCGAAGGAAGACCAGGATGCTACTTTAGTTAAAAATTACAGACCGATATCGCTTTTAAATACAGATTATAAGATATTTGCTAAGGTTTTGGCTAATAGACTGATGAGGGTTCTGCAACAGGTGATTCATGGGGACCAAACGGGGTTTATTAGTGGAAGACAAATGAAAACTAATGTGAGACATATAGTTGATGTGTTAGAGTTTTTGGAAAGGCACAACCAGATCTCTGCTGCGCTAATCTTTTTAGATGCTGAAAAGGCTTTTGATCAATTGAACTGGCAATTTTTGTTGAAAGTTTTAGACAAAATGGATTTTGGGGAAAATTTTTTACAACCGATTAGGGCATTATACCAAAAACAAACTGCCCGAATTATAGTTAACAATAGTTTGAAAACAGTATGTAATATTGAGAAGGGCACAAGGCAAGGGTGTCCGCTATCGCCCTTGTTATTTGTATTAACATTAGAGATATTATTGGTTAAGATTCGGAATTCGGAAAAAATTAAGGGGATACAAGTTGGAGATCAGGATTACAGATTGAGAGCATTTGCAGATGATCTGGTTGTTACAGTGACCCAGCCAGAGAACTCTGTTGTGGACCTGATGGAGATAATAACACAATATGGGAAGGTTTCTGGATTTAAAGTAAATATACAGAAAACTAAAATTTTGGCTAGAAATATGACAGTTTCGCAGAAGGCTCTCCTAGAAGGATTAACTGGATTTGAGATTGTTAAAAGGGTTAAATATTTGGGGGTGATTTTGTCGCCCTCTAATACAAAGCTATATAAAAATAATTATGAAAAGTTATGGGGGAAAATTCAAAAAGAACTGGAGAGTTGGGAAAAATTGCAATTGTCTTTGTTGGGACGGATTGCAGCAGTGAAAATGAATGTCCTGCCCAAATTTTTATTCTTATTTCAAATGATACCGATTCTTAAGAAAGACTCTAACTTGGAGGAATGGCAGCGTGGTATCAATAAATTTGTGTGGGCAGGGAAAAAGCCACGAGTTAAACTTAAGATTATGCAGGATACTCGTGAGAGAGGTGGCCTTAAAATGCCTAATTTTAAATTATATTATGAAGCTGCTGCACTAGTAGGAATAAGTGATTGGATTAATTTGACACAATCGAGGTTATTAAATCTTGAGGGCCATGATCTGTTGTTTGGCTGGCATGCATATTTGTTGTATGATAAGAAGGTAGATACTGTGTTTAGGATGCATATTTTAAGACAGGCATTGCTGAGAGTTTGGAAGAAGTATAGACATAAGTTAAGCAGCAAGATACCATTGTGGGCAATTCCAAAAGACGCAATAGAAAATATACATGCTGGTTTCAAACATGATGAGACTACTTACAAGGAAATTTTAAGTTTGGAAAGGAATATTTGGTGCTTGAAATCATATAGTTTCTTGCGAGAAGAGAAGGTTGTTCAGACTTGGTTTCAATATATTCAGTTACAGGCCAGGTGGAAAGAAGACCAAAAAAATGGATTTGCAATGATTGATGAAAATTTGATAAAGCAAATTAGAAATCAAGGACCAGCACATATTAAACGGATATATCTTGCATTGATAGAGATCGATTCAGAAACAGAGCTTGTTAAGGATTGTATGATAAAATGGGCCCAAAACATTCAGGAAGTTATTACAATGGACACGTGGGAAAAGATCTGGGTGAGGAATGTAAAATTCACTCAAGCTCAAAGTCTAAGAGAGAACTTTTACAAAATGTTTTATAGATGGCATCTAGATCCTAAAAAGCTTGCAAGTATGTATCCGAATTATCAGCCTAAATGTTGGAGGTGTGGTGATGAAGAGGCAACATATTTTCACATATGGTGGACATGTAAAAAGGTCAAGGCTTTTTGGATAAAAGTCTGGTGGAATATGCAGAAGATTTTTAAACGGAGGATAAAGTTTTGTCCGCAATTTTTTTTGTTGGGAATAATTGTTGACGCTACAGTTGTGGACTCTAAGCTGATGTTGAATTTAGTTACGGCAGCAAGACTTTTGATAGGTCAATATTGGAAGAAAGAGGAACTGCCGACTATACAAGAGTGGATTTTAAAGGTTTCCGACTTGGCAGAGATGGCGAAGATTTCGGCCTATTTGAAAGATTACTCGCAAGAACATTATATTATGGAATGGAGAAAATGGATTGAGTTTATCCAGAATAAGTATAGGGTCAAGAAGTTTTATCTAGCATTTGAATAAGTCTTCTTTCGTTTTCTTTTTTCTTTTTTTATTTTGTCTTCTATATATATTTAATAATGCTAAGTTTTGTTTGATCCTATATAAGTTAGAGAGTGATGGATTTTAGAATTTATAGTTGTTAGTATATGGTTGTTTATGATTGCTTTTTTATATATATATACCTTGTATTTAGCTCTGGGAAGTCCGGGGGGGGAGGGGGGTTGGGGGGAGGTGGGGGGGAGGAGGGAGGGGGGGAGGGGGGGGAAGGGGGGAGGTAGGGAGGGGAGGAGGGAGGGGGAAGGGGGTTTTTTAAAGGAAAACTGTATTTTTAAAACTTTTCAATAAAAAAAAAAGAATTTGGGAGGCTAAGATGATCATTTCGAACTCTTTATGTTCTCATCAGTTAGTCATACCCTTTATCTGAGATTCAGGTATGACTAACTGATGAGAACATAAAGAGTTCGAAATGATCATCTTAGCCTCCCAAATTCTTTATTAGCAATTTGAATAATTTGCACAAATAATGAGCTGTCATAAGTTGACTATGTCCTGTGGATAAGCCCTGAGTCGGGCCAAAACAGGAATGAAAGAGTTAATTAGCAAGGTCCACTCAAAAAGCCTTGACAAATATATATATATATATATATATATATATATATATATATATATATATCTATATCCCCTTCATGGATTACTGCCTTGTCGTGGCGAAGGGGCTTGCGTAATTCAATGAAGCTATGAGCTATGCCATGCAGGGCCACCCAAGACGGACAGGTCATAGCAGAGAGTTCTGACAAAACGTGATCCACTGGAGAAGGAAATGGCAACCCACTCCAGTATCTTTGCCATGAAAACCCTATGGACAGTACCAAAAGGCAAAATGATATGACGCTGGAAGATGAGCCCCTCAGGTCGGAAGGCGTCCAATATGCTACTGGGGAAGAGCAGAGGGCTAGTACTAGTAGCGCCAGAAAGAATGAAGCGACTGGGCCAAAGCCGAAAGGACGCTCAGCTGTGGATATGTCTGATGGTGAAAGGAAAGTCCGATGCTGTAAAGATTTTTTCTCCATAGGAACCTGGAATGTAAGATCCATGAATCAAGGCAAGCTGGACGTGGTCAAACAAGAGATGACAAGACTGAACATCGACATCTTAGGTATCAGCGAACTAAAATGGACAGGAATGGGTGAATTTAATTCAGATGACCATCAGGTATACTACTGCGGGCAAGAATCCCTCAGAAGAAATGGAGTAGCCTTCATAGTCAATAAAAGAGTAGGAAAAGCAATACTGGGATACAATCCTCAAAATGACAGAATGATCTCAGTTCGAATCCAAGGCAAACCATTCAATATCACAGTAGTCCAAGTCTATGCCCCAACCACCGGTGCTGAAGAGGATGAAATTGACCGGTTCTATGAAGCCCTACAGCACCTTATAGAACTAACACCAAAAAATGATGTCCTTATCATCATGGGGGATTGGAATGCTAAAGTAGGAAGCCAAAAGATAACCGGAATAACAGGCAAGTTTGGCCTTGGAGTACAAAATGAAGCAGGGCACAGGCTGATAGAATTTTGTCAAGAGAATACGATGGTCATAGCAAACACTCTTTTCCAACAACCCAAGAGACGGCTCTACACATGGACATCACCAGACGGTCAACACAGAAATCAGATTGACTATATGCTCTGCAGCCAAAGATGGAGAAGCTCTATACAGTCAGTAAAAACAAGACCAGGAGCTGACTGTGGCTCAGACCATGAGCTTCTTGTTGCAAAGTTTAGGCTTAAACTGAAGAAAGTAGGGAAAAGCACCAGGCCAGTCAGGTATGAATTAAATCATATCCCCGTTGAATATACAGTAGAGGTGACAAATAGATTTAAGGAATTAGATCTGATAGACAGGGTGCCTGAAGAACTATGGACAGAGGTTCGCAACATTGTACAAGAGGTAGCAACCAAAACCATCCCAAAGAAAAAGAAATGCAAGAAAGCAAAATGGCTGTCTGAGGAAGCTTTGCAAATAGCTGAGGAAAGGAGGGAAGCAAAAGGCAAGGGAGAAAAAGAAAGATACGCCCAATTGAATGCAGAATTCCAAAGAATAGCTAGAAGAGATAAGAATGCCTTCTTAAATGAACAGTGCAAAGAAATAGAAGAAAACAATAGAATAGGGAGGACCAGAGATCTTTTCAAGAAAATTGGAGAGATGAAGGGAACGTTCAATGCAAAAATGGGCATGATAAAGGACCAAAATGGCAGGGACCTAACAGAGGCAGAAGAGATTAAGAAGAGATGGCAAAATTACACAGAAGAACTATACAAGAATGAGCTTAACGTCCCTGATAATCACAATGAGGTGGTCGCTGACCTCGAGCCAGACATCCTAGAATGTGAAGTGAAGTGGGCCTTAGAAAAGCTGAGCAACAACAAAGCTAGTGGAGGTGACAGTATTCCAGCTGAGCTATTCAAAATCTTAAAAGACGATGCAGTAAAAGTGCTACACTCAATTTGCCAGCAAATTTGGAAAACTCAACAGTGGCCACAGGATTGGAAAAGATCAGTTTACATTCCAATTCCAAAGAAAGGCAGTGCCAAAGAATGTTCCATCTATCGCACCATTGCACTCATTTCTCATGCTAGTAAAGTTATGCTTAAAATCCTACAAGCTAGACTCCAGCAGTATGTGAATCGAGAACTACCAGAAGTACAGGCAGGATTTCGAAGAGGCAGAGGAACTAGAGATCAAATAGCCAACATACGCTGGATCATGGAGAAAGCTAGAGAGTTCCAGAAAAACATCTACTTCTGCTTCATTGACTATGCTAAAGCCTTTGATTGTGTGGATCATAACAAACTGTGGCAAGTTCTTAAAGAGATGGGAGTACCAGAACATCTTATTTGTCTCTTGAAAAACCTATATGCGGGCCAAGAAGCAACAGTGAGAACTGGACACGGAACCACTGATTGGTTCCAAATTGGGAAAGGTGTCCGGCAAGGCTGTATACTGTCGCCTTGCCTATTTAACTTATATGCAGAGCACATCATGAGAAAGGCAGGGCTAGAGGAGTCAAAAGTTGGAATTAAGATTGCTGGAAGAAATATCAACAACCTAAGATATGCAGATGATACCACTCTAATGGCAGAAAGTGAAGAGGAACTGAAGAGTCTCTTGTTGCAAGTGAAGAAGGAGAGTGCAAAAGTTGGGTTGAAACTAAACATTAAGAAAACCAAGATCATGGCATCCGGCCCTCTCAATTCCTGGCAAATAGATGGGGAAGAAATGGAGGTAGTGACAGATTTTATTTTCCTGGGCTCCAAAATCACTGCAGATGGGGACTGTAGTCAAGAAATTAAAAGACGCTTGCTCCTCGGGAGGAAAGACATGGCAAATCTAGACAGCACACTAAAAAGCAGAGACATCACCCTGTCAACAAAAGTGCGTATAGTCAAGGCTATGGTCTTCCCAGTTGCAATGTATGGCAGTGAAAGTTGGACCATAAGAAAGGCTGAGCGCCAAAGAATTGAGGCCTTTGAACTCTGGTGCTGGAGAAGACTCCTGCGAGTCCCTTGGACTGCAAGGCGATCAAACCGGTCAGTCCTAGAGGAGATCAACCCTGACTGCTCTTTAGAAGGCCAGATCCTGAAGCTAAAACTCAAATACTTTGGCCACCTAATGAGGAGGAAGGACTCACTGGAGAAGAGCCTAATGCTGGGAAAGATTGAGGGCAATAGAAGAAGGGGATGACAGAGAATGAGGTGGCTGGATGGAGTCACTGAAGCAGTAGGCGTGAGCCTAAATGGACTCCAGAAGATGGTAGAGGACAGGAAAGCCTGGAGGAACATTGTCCATAGGGTCGCGATGGGTCGGACACGACTTCACAACTAACAACAAATATATATATATATATATATATATATATATATATATATATATATATATATATATATATATATATATATATATATATATATATATATATATATATATATATATATATATATTGCTTTGTGGTTTTCTTTCTTGAATACACTAGATCACATTTTACCATAATCATCTGATAAGATGGACTGAGATTTTTTTTTTAAATAACCACTGAAGATCTTCCCTCATAAACGGATCAGCAAATTAATGAACAGAGGAAGAAATAAGCAAGAACAACACAAAATTGTGATGACTACAGTTATGTGCATTTTGTCTGACCAGTTGAAAGTAGTATTCTCCTAACTGATTCATTCCAAAGGTGTTCATTTTGTGTCTCCTATAATTCACAGTTTGGTTTAATATGTAATGATAATTGATAATGTAACAACCTGCTTTGTTGAAAGCTCAGATTGTGGGATAATCTTAACAGTGATTATCTAAAATACACCTTTCCCCAGGAAATATGACCTTGCAAACTCTTTAGTGCCTTCCTATGTTAAGCTTTTGAAGCTGAGCTATAATTTGCAAATATAAGTCTTTCATCTAAGTTATTAAAATGCAGCAAGTGTTTTTCAGACTTTCACTGTTCAGGGATTTTTTTTGTTCAGTATAGCCTCTATTGAACATGAAGCACTTTTCTTCCTTTTTGTCTGGATTAATTTAATTCCTATATTTTCAACACTTTGTCTCTCAAAGAAAAAACAAGCACTTCTGAAATGCCATTTTTAAGACTTATGAACAATTTGTTAGAGAGTATGATAATATTCTTGATACTCAAACTTTAAAAAAAAACTTCATTTCCTTGATCCTCACAGGTTAAATTTTTTCCAAATGAAATAAAACCATCAAGCTCCCTAAACAAAGAGTACAATGGAATGTTAGCTAGAAACAAGGATTTCAAATAATGAAGGATAGGACAGTGTTACCGTCATGAAATTAAGACGATGTAATAAAATTACTGAAACGAGCAAAAACTAGAGGAAGAGGATGGGACAGAAATTTTTTAAAAAATATTTCACTGTAAAAAAAAATAAGAGAAAGATTGCAAATTTGAAGACCAAATAGATTTAAGCAATACTGAAAATCAAGTCTAGAACTGCAATGTGTTTATTATAGTTATATTTGTTAAGTGCAAAAGACCAGGTCCGCATATGAAGGTTCAGTTATACTGGTTTATTGGTAATCATGACTTTGTATGGGATTCTTCCCATGTAATGGTCACCACCTGTTATATAAGGATCAAGAGCACCCAAAAGGGGTTGAACTTAATTCATTTGTGGCTATGTAGGGATTCTAGGCTGATACTTCTTTTCACTTCACCCCCAGGTTTTGCCATCTCTTCTCATACCATATTAGAAATAAATTTAACTAGAGGATATCAGGATTACTAGATCATAGCCCTTCTATGATATCATCCCCAAGAAATTCATCTATACATTTAGCTTCCCTTCAGCCCTTCCACATATCTCTCAGTTATCTGCTAGCTTTCAAAGGATTTGTGATACCTCTGCAGTAAAGATAGAGATCGCTGGAGTAGGAACAGAGAGGCAACCACCAGCAAATTTTCATATATTTTTTTCCTGGCCTTTTTGAGAGGTGGAGGCATCAGCCCAAGAAATTGCCTTTGCTTACATGCAGTGATGAGTGGCGGGGAGGGGGGGAACCTGTGCATCAGAACAAGGACAATGGTTGATTAATCAGCTTGGACATCAACAAGGACAATAGCCAACATAAGCAAACATCCCGGGATTTCCCACCAACTGAAGCGAACAAAATGTACAGGGAAATGAGAATGAGAATGAGAATGAGAAAGTTTTAAATAGAATTTCATCTGGAAATGCCTGGTATCTACAGCAGATTTCTTAAACAATATAGAATCCTTGTCCATGAAGGGTATTTCTAAGTATCCATTCTAGTGCATCTTTTATATATATATAATATAAATTATATTTAAATATAAGCCAGTTTGATGTAACAGTTAATGTGGTGGCTAGAAACTGGGAGACTATGAGTTCTAATCTCACCTTAGGAACAAAGCCATCTAGGACTCCTTAGGCCAGTCACTCTCTCTCACCTGATGAAGAAGGCAAGAGCAAACCACTTCTGCCAAACTTGGCAAGAAAACTGTAGGGACTTGTCCAGGCAGTCATCAGAAGTCACATAATGACACACAGAATGATACAAAGGAGAAAATATATATTCCAGATCTCAAATTAAAGTGAGAAAAAACCAGATTGTTTGTAAAATAAGAAATTCTACTTAGGGAGACATTTCTTAGTAACTTTGTAGATATTGCAAGTACCAAATATCTCAAAGTACCATGAATGGGAGAGAGGGAGGGAGGGAAGGAAAAAGGGAGGGAGGGAGGGAGGGAGGGAGGGAGGGAGGGAAGGAAGAAAGAAAGAAAGAAAGAAAGAAAGAAAGAAAGAAAGAAAGAAAGAAAGAAAGAAAGAAAGAAAGAAAGAGAGAGAGAGAGAGAGGAAGGAAGGAAGGAAGGAAGGAAGGAAGGAAGGAAGGAAGGAAGGAAGGAAGGAAGGAAGGAAGGAAGGAAGGAAGGAAGGAAGGGAGAGAGAGAGAGAAAGAGAAAGAGAAAGAAAGAAAGAAAGAAAGAAAGAAAGAAAGAAAGAAAGAAAGAAAGAAAGAAAGAAAGAAAGAAAGAAAGAAAGACTTCACAATTGTTTGTTTGCTGAGCTGTCTCAAGATCCTGTTCCATTTTCCTGTTATAATGTGCATGTATTTAACCTGTCATGGAATTAAATATATTGTCACTCAAGGTCTAATTTGAAGGCTAATTGAATGATAAACAACAGTTGTATTTTCTAACAGATTATCTTTTGAAAGGAATGACTCAGCCTATTAAACAATTAAGCTTGGGAAAGGGCACTTAAGAGTGCTTTGAATAATACTATAGAAAATGAAATAGCAGGTATGAATGTGGTACAAGAAGGAGCTCCTGGATGAAGAACGGAAATTTTTCCTTTTCTATTCTCATTAACCAAAACAGTTTCAATTACTTTCATTTTCTTAAATATATTAAGCTTCATTTCACATTCATTTCTATTTAAACCTGTACATTGAGAGTGAAATTGTGTATTACCTTGCTTGGAAAAACATACTGTGAGTAAAATCTTGCAGAAATGTAGGTTGCAGCTTCTTCTACTGTTGCACCTTTGTTCTCCTGCCATTGTCAGCATTTTCAAAAGTCCTTTGGATCATCCCTAGAAAGTCCACTCCTTTGCCACGAAAGCTGGAGAAAACTCACCTGTTTCCCCATGTCTTCTTTGTTTTCTTTGCTTTGTTTATGGGAACTGAAAAAGGATGGAGTTGATTGACAGGCAAATGGACCAAATTCCACAACTGGGTCTTGCCAAACCTGAATGTCGCCCTTCTGCTGAGCTCCCTGGCAACCTACCAGTAGATTTAGCAGGAAGGCTTACATTGGATGAAGAAAAGAAAGGGGAAGAGGGAAGAAGAAGAAAGAGGAAGGAAAAATGAATGTAAGGCCCTTAAGCATCTAAAATAAATCAAAATTTATATTAAAACTAATAGGAGACACAAAACGAGTCAGGAGAGAAAAATAATAAATAATAAAAGGCACGGGTGGTGTTACTGAAAGGCTCCTGAAAACAAGATGTGTTTTTGACTTCTTAACTTCTTTTAACTTCTTTAAAAGCTACCAGGAAGAGGGCTGATCTAATCTCAGGATGACTTCATTTCCTAGTATTGGCGCTGCAAAAGAGAAGCAGCATCTTCCAGTTTGGGCTATGCCAATTTTATTTATTTATTTTCTATTTATTCATATACCACCTTTATTATTTTTTTACAAATAACTCAACAGAGAACATATCCAGCACTCCTCTTTTTCCTCCTCTTTTTCCTCCCAACACCAACCCAGTGGGTTGAGCTGGGCTAAGAGAATGTGATTGAGCCAAAGTCATTCAGCTGGCTTTCATGGCTAAAGGAGAACTTGAACTCATGGCCTCCTGTTTTCTAGCCTGGTGCCTTAATCTCTAGACCAGGGGTAGGCAACCTCGGCTCTTTTATGACTGATGGACTTCAACTCCCAGAATTCCTGAGTCAGCATAGCATAGCTGACTCAGGAATTCTGGGAGTTGAAGTCCATCAGTCATAAAAGAGCCGAGGTTGCCTACCCCTGCTCTAGACCAAAATGGCTCTCTAATATCCTGGAAAAGTCATACAAGGAGCTGTGTCCCACATGACCTTCTTTAGCTCCAGTTGGCCAAATCA
The DNA here is from genome assembly GCF_947247035.1 of Vipera ursinii. Lineage (NCBI taxonomy): Eukaryota > Metazoa > Chordata > Lepidosauria > Squamata > Viperidae > Vipera > Vipera ursinii. The sequence continues at coordinate 227,285,197 of NC_139513.1, forward strand.
TCCTAATGCAAGCATTTTAAATCTACCTGGAACTGAATCAGGACCTGCAATATACTGTAGGTATAATATGGACCTAATATCAGGAGCTATTTAAGTCACAAATTGCTGCATTCTGGACTATTTATAATTTCCAGATAGTCTTTAAAAGTGGACCAACAAAAAGTGCATTACTAGTGTTTATAAGTAATGATGAGCTATTGTCACCAGTTTCTCCTGTATCAGGTAAGGATAATAGAAAATAGAAAATAACCAAAGACCTATTCTCTTCACTGTCTTGCTATACATTGTCTCTGAAGGTAAGGGGACTCCAGTCTTCCTTGCATTTGGCAAAGCAGTAAAAACTTTCCTATTCTGAAATGGTATGGGAACAGATAGTGAACCTGGGTTGCTTTTTTAATCATTGTTTCTTAACAATTGTTTTAGTTTTATACATAAATGTCCTCGAGTTGCAAGAAGTAAGGACATTAGATGCCCCTTTGGCTGAGGAAATTTACAGTATTTATAGGCTAAGATTTCTTTGTTAAATGATGTCCTTATTAACAAATGTTGATCTCTTTTAATAATGTATATGTTCTGTTTTTTATTTTTAAAGAAAATTTCAGAGCAAGATTAGGAGAGAAGAAAAAATTAAGACATTTTTTTCAAAGTTCAAAATTATAATAATTCATAACAATTTGTAAAGGGTGTTGATCATAACTGCAACAGTTTCACCCAGGGCTGGAACTGAAGATATCTCATTCTGTAGTTCAAAAGGAACTATGCATTTTTTTAAAAAAATAAATAAAAATATTCATAGCTATGAGGAAGAGTAGGTGTGTTCTGCTTTGGCAAATGTTTTGTGTTGATACCCCCTCTGCCTTGATGCTTTGGTTAAAAGTGTTAAGGGGGCTCTTTTTACAACCTCTAGAAAAGGGGGAGGGGTTGCTCATGTTCCTTAGAAGTAAAAGTTAAGTTCTTGTTTTGTTTTCTGAGGCACCTAAAGAGAAACATCTTCATCAAGCATTCATTCAAAGCATGCATATACCTACATTATCTTTGATCCAGTTTTCCCAACCTGGAAATATTTGGTGGATAGTTTAATTTGAATTCCTACACTGAGGAGAAATTTGAACTTGGTGGCTTAATCTGTCTGGCTCCTTGACTTTCTGGCTTGGAATTCCAGAGCATGAATGAAGGAATGAACCTTTATTGTCAAAGTACCACCATGTATACATTGAGATTGACTGAGCCTCCCTTCATGCCCCCCCACTCACAGTGACAACAAACCCTCCATTTTGTTACACCATGTGAGCTAATTGCACAACACACCGGCCTCACAAGTCAGTCATACATAAAATTATAAAATTATTTCCCGTTCAAGAGCCTAACAGCCCATGGATAAAAGCTGTTCTTCAGCCTGTTGGTACGGCTGGCTATACTCCTATATCTCCTACCTGATGGTAGGAGAGTAAAGAGATACCGACCAAGGTGTGAGTCGTCCCTGAGAATTTTCCTCACTCTTCCAAGGCAACGAGCCCTGGCGATGTCATCCAGTGGTGTCAGGGAACAGCCCACAATGTCTTGTGCTGTGCTCACCACCCTCTGTAATACTGCCCAACATTCCAGGCAGGATATTCCTCTAACAACTATAAGACCCCATCAAGAAGCAATTTTTGGATGAGATCTATGGCAATAAACTAATAAACAAGCAAACATTTTCAAGGGCCCTCCCAATAAGGGAAGTAGCTGACCACTTGAATAGTATGATATTATGTGGATTTGATGAAAAAGACAAGGTGGCATTGGAGATGAAGAAGTCTGTGTGTTAATGAATGAAGAGGGAGATGGAGATACTAAAGAATCCCATGAAGAAAAGGCCTGGTTGTGAGAGACACAAGTGCTGAGAGGACAGAAGCAATGGTGGCACATTTGGCTAAAGAAGAGCTCCTCAAAGCCCTAGAAGGACAGCAGCAATACCTACCAACAAGACTAGAGGATGGTAGGTCCCAGTCACAGAACCCAGCAGAAGTCAGCTCTGATAGCTAAGATAGAACAACAGGGTAGAGAACAAATTACAAAAGCTAAGTTATAGCTTTATTATTTACTACTGTGTAGACCCAACCACATGTCATCTAAGTGACTTTGACCAACCAGGAAATGCTATGCAAGCAACTCTGAGAAGTTCAGATCATAGAAATAATTGTAAGATTTGGAATAGAACCTATGGCAGTGCACAAAAATAGAAGATAAAACATGGATATTATCAAAAAGGAGGGGAGGGAGAAAAAAGAGAGAGATTACACCTTTGTAGATAAACATCAATACTTATTTAGCATCTTCCTTTTCTGTAACATTTGCCATTCTTTCCACAGGAGTAGGCCTGCATCTTATCTGAATCTGTACTATTCTGAAAACTATGGCAGAGGTATGTGGGCAAATGGGGAAATGATGTGCATCTCCTATTTTCATTCCAATTCTAAGCGTGCATTTGCAGAGCCTTAAATACAGATGACCAAATCACCCTACATGGTTTTTCAAGAGTGGAGATTGATGAATTCTCTCTCCTGCTTCCTCTCTTCTTGCTGACCAGTGGAATTCTAGCTTCTTTGACCAGGCTCCACCATTCCCAATAGCTTTGTGTGCTCCTTTGGACTGTCAGTTGCAAATTTACCACTTGGTGTGGCACATGAATGAAATATTACTTTGAGTACACATTAGAGCCGTGGTGTCAAACTGCCGGCTGGATGCATCATAGGAAAACCGCACCCACCTCATTGCTGGCAATGGCAAAAAAAGTCACGATATGTCAAGACATGTCATGTAACATTGCGAGTTTCACACACACACACACACACACACACATATATGTATGTATGTATGTATGTATGTATGGGTAGGCAGAGATTTATATATATCAATGAGAGATCCACTTATGAATCTATACTTTCCTTATTAAATGGTCTTTTGATACTTTCTTGATGAAAGCTAGGTTTGTGTCATTCAATGGGATAATTGATTCAATCAATAATACGTTCAGCATGGAGGGAAACTTAATCTTAGACTATATATAATGCCCCAAATAATCCTGGATGGTGTGAAGTAATTGATCCTACCATGGGTGCAATTGTCTTTGCTCATTATAAAACTTGGAGGGTTGCATTTTAATTGATCCTCTTTTTAAATATGAAGAGCTGTTACAGGATTTTAAGGGACTGGAGTTCTTATCTCAAAAACAACATTGCTAAATGTCATGGAAACTACTGTGGAAGTAATTAAGTTGGTCAGGACTTTTCCAAAAAATATACATTGTACAGATACTGAAAGCATTTTGTTGAGTTGTCAAAAAGCCACAAACTATTACAATTTTGGTCTTGGTTTAAGTACAATTGTTCAGACATTATTATGATACTTCATAAAGGATTATGGTCAATGTTACCATATTTACACTCTACTCTTAAGTTAATTAGTGAATAAACCTATTTTCTAGGTTGACATAAATTACTGAATCATAAACTTTCACCACACTCTGTACTGAAGACGGATGTGGCAATGGCCAAATAGAGAAAATGACTAGTGGGGACATGACAGCAATATTCCAGTATTTGAGAGGCTGCCACAAGGAGAGGTCAATTTATTTTCCAAAGCACCAAAAGGCAAGACAAGAAACAATGGATGAAAATTAATCAAGGCCAGAAGCAATTAAGGAATTAAGGAGAAACTTTCTAACAGTGAAAGTAATTAACTAGTGGAACAACTTGCCTTCAGAAGTTGTGGGTGCTTCATCACTAAAGGTTTTTAAGAAGAGACTGGATGGCCACTTGTCTGAAATGATATAGGGTCTCCTGCTTGAGCAGTGGGCTGGACTAGAAGACCTCCAAGGCCACTTCCAGCTGTATTCTGATTCTGAATAATTAAGGTTTAAAAAAACCATGGTGAATTAATGCCTAGAAACCTCCAGCCACTGCTGCACTACAACTCCCAGCACCCTTACTGTCATCATGTCTAGTAAGGGGAATATAATGTGGAGAGCATAAGTTCACCATACCCAGGCCTTTTTTTGTTATAGAACGCCCAGAACGGAGTTTCGGCACCTTTTTTGGATGGAACCTTGTAGGGTAGGCAAGGCGGGTTGTATGATGTGTGTGAGTTCCAGCATATTATTATTATTATTATTATTATTATTATTATTATTATTATTATTATTATTATTATTATTATTATTATTATTATTACAAAAAAAGCACTGACCACACCTAACCATTAGCTGCCATCTGTTTTGTTGTGTTTGAATTTACAGGAGCCATTTTGTGTAATTTCAATAACAATGATTCAGGAAAAAAACAATTAAGCTTGCTTATGATAATGGGAATTATGTTATCTATTCCCAATTTACATAATTCCTAATATAAATACATCTGAAAAATGATCACAAATCCAGTCTTCCTAAGATAATCATGGAAAAGATAAATAAAGGAGTACCATAAGAGTAGAAAAATGGAATGTAAAGTAAAATGTATGCATGTATGTATTGTATGTATGTATGTATGAATGAATGAATGAATGATTTTAGTATTTGCCAGTCATACCTGGAAATTGATATAATTAAATATTTATTTTGGCAATCTTCCTTCCTTCCTTCCTTCCTTCCTTCCTTCCTTCCTTCCTTCCTTCCTTCCTCTCTGTCTCTTTCTTTCTTTCTTTCTTTCTTTCTTTCTTTCTTTCTTTCTTTCTTTCTTTCTTTCTTTCTTTCTTTCTTTCTTTCTTTCTTTCTTTCTTTCTTTCTTTCTTTTTCAATAGTCATGTCATGATAGCACTGTTTGTCTAGGACTGGAAGGAAAGTGATTGCACACTTGTTGCAACTGCTTCTTTCTGTCACCATCGTCGTCAATGCCATCATCATCATCATCAATCATTATCATCATCATCATCATCATCACCATCACCATCACCATCATCACTATCACAATACACATTATGCCAGATTGGACAGGGGGTGGAGGGATGGGATGGATGCTTTATTAAACTTCTATTAATACATCCTCCCTCTCATTGTCTTTCCCTTGGGTTCATTTCTGATCCCAGGATTTTTCTTTATCTCAATTAACTCAAGATTTCTCTTTATCTCAATCAATTAATGTGTAAGGTGAGTGGGTGCAAGTCCTTAGTGTGCCTGCATTTAAATATGGGTGCATTGGTAGCCTATGTACACCTGCCTGGGTCCCAAGGCAAACTTGTCATCTGGGTCTCCTTGCTCTAAAGAATGATGATGAACTATGAACTAATAATATGGCTATATATACAACTAGCAATTTCCTTCCCATATTAGAACGTCTTTTTGGGGCATGCATACATTTTTTTCTAGAAGCATCCATTATTGCATAACCTAATAAAGTACATATTCTATTTAGACCAAAAGGCATCAGCTATGAATACAAAGGTGAGGTTACCATTCTTTTTTTAAAAAGGATATAAAGGAACTTTTAGAGAAGAAATTAAGGGGATAGAAGAAAAGGAAAAGATCCAGACAGACAGCATTGTTTCATTTGTTGGGTTGGAAGCTGAGAAAAGTGATGGTGTAGAATATTGGAAAAAGACATAGCTGAATGATGCAATGTTGAATGAGAGAATTCAGTATTGCAACACTGAGTTATGGGCTCCCCTTGTAAGGTAGCATAGCACTGCAACCTGGGACATCAGGTTTCTGCCTGCTAAGATTTAGACCAGGGGTGCCCAACCTTGGCAACTTTAAGACCTGTGGTCTTCAACTCCCAGAATTCCCCAGCCAGCATGGGGAATTGTCTAAATTAGGGGTACCTAACCTTAGTAACTTTAAGACCTGTGGACCTCAACTCCCAGAATTCCCCAGCCAGCATGGTGGGCTGGGGAATTCTGGGAGTTGAGGTCCACAGGTCTTAAAGTTACTAAGGTTAGGTACCCCTAATTTAGACAATTGCCAAATGCACAGAGCTTCTTCTTCAATTCCCTTGAAGACATCATCATCATTCTTCCTCAATCAACCTTTGAAATATTTACAAAATAGTTAAAATTGTTAGTAGAAAGTCAGGCAGTCAGCTTCAAAACAGAAGTAGGATTAGAACGTCCATATTTCAGAGGAGCATGCTAGGAAATAATGCCCTTATATGAAGTACATGCCCTTTTAATGCCTTCAGAGTTTCTCATAAAAAGCAGATAGCCACAATGACAGATGCAATGCATGCTAATAAAACTAAATTCATGAGGATGACACAAAGAAGCAGGAAGTTTCTAATTACATGCTATTTTAGAAAAAAAATAGCCATTGTTTTATTTATTACAGAACATCCCCCTCTCTCCCTACCAAATACCTATGTGAAAACAATTTCTGATTAGTAAGTTCCATATTCTGTGTGTCTTAGGCAATTACTTGTCTTTATGTCAGAAATGATCTCCCCAAATAGTTTGACATTTCATCTATTGAAATGACTATAGCACACATGTCTCTAAGCAAGATAAAAGCCTTTTATCTCACTAATGCAACAGTAGTGTGTCATTTGGCAAATCTGATATGTCCCATTGTGAAAAGAGAGTTTCCTTTGGCATAGCTTATGATTTGAAGAAAAGCACTATGTTGAAGAGAATGAAAGTGAATCCACGCAAATGGGGCTCTAGCAACCCAATCCAGGACTTTTTTTCTCTTTGCAAAGAAAAAAAAAAACAATTTGGGGACTCTATATAGGAAAAAAATCATTTCAGTCAGAATAGAAACTTTTGTAATTAAAAATATTGGAGTACTAGATGGATATGCACAAGGATATTCTTGAAGCTGAAATTCAAATACTTTGGCCACCAAATGAGAAGACTCATTGGAAAAGACCCTGATGTTGGAAAAGATTCAAGGCAAAAGGAGAAAGTGATAGCAGAGGGGTCCTTTTGGTGCTCTTTGAGCTTGGTTTTCTTGCAGATATCTCATTACCCAACTAGGTAACATCATCAGTGCTAGAAGGGAGTGGGATTTGTTCAACCCTGAGCTACAAATATTCTCCTTTACTGAGGATGAGATGGTTAGATAGGGTCATCAATGTGGTGAGCCTGGGTTTGGGTGAACTCCAAGAGACAGTGGAGGACAAGAAGACCAGGTGTGCTGTGGACCATGGGGTCCTGAGGAGCCGGGCATGACTTAGCAACTGAACAACAACAAGGATATTCCTATTAATGATATTAATAGAACATTAATTGAATTATTATTCTAGGCTTTATGGTAGGCTTTATGGAATTAGAATATGATGCAAAGGACTTTGAGAAAAAAACACCATCACATTCATTAAATAAACTTTCTAGAAAGCGAAAGATAGCCTAAAGAAGATAAAATGTAGAGAAAGATGAGTAAGACAGTCAAATATCATTTGCCAGGAAACAGGATGGAGTGGGACATATGCTGCATTCTTGTTAAAAATAAAGAGAAATGGTACAAATGAAAAGAAATAGCTTGGAAGACCTGAAGCTTCTGCAGAATGGAAAGTTAGAAAGTGAATGGTACATTATCACAGCAGATGAGCATTAAGCTACAATTGGAATACTTGGAACAATTATGAAGTGTGTTTTCACAGAGGAAACATGATGTAACAGCAGTCAAGATGAGGAATTATCTCATTACTGGGATGACATTGTAGAATGATTGGTGGAGACCAAATGGCATTGCAGAGAAGGTTAGAAATCAGGAACAGAGATGAGCAGAGAAAGATAGCAAAGATACCACCTTGAGAAATTTGTAGACAAAATCCCTTGCAGAAAGCAGTTCCTACCCTCTTAACTATTTTAGCAATTAGACAAGAAAAGTCTTCGTGGTAGCTTCAAAGCTAATAATGTGGTAAAAGTCAGAAAAATATTAATTTTACTATAAGGCATGTAGTTATCTAACACAGATAATCAATCCTTACTGGAAATTTGGTGGCACAATATGTTGACAGTGGTCAATTAATACTCTCTCATTCTACAGGATAGGGCCTATCTACAATCATCATTTTGTGTAGATGCTAAATTACTTGATAAAAAAAATGGAATTGACCAGAATTCTCCAGACCATTGCGAAGGAGTAAAGCTTGCTGGAAAAAAAGTTATTGTATATTGTATATTCCCCTTGAACTGTTAAATTTGCACCTATAGAATAGAATAATAGAGCTGGAAGGGACCATGGAGGTCTTCTAGTCCAGGGCTTTTCAACCAGTGGTATGCGTACCACTGGTGGTACTTTAGAATCTGGCAGATGGTACGCAACCTAGACAAGTGTAGTTGGGGGGGAGATGAGCTGAAGTGATAGCAGCACCACTCAGGCCTTTGGGGTGAGAGAGTCAGCTGGAGCTGTAGGGCTGCCAGGATTGGTAGAGGCCCCAAGATCAGAGTGTGTGGCTCCAGCTGATCAGCACTTTGTGCAATGGCCAGCTGGGAAGTGGATGACCCCATTGGGAAGTGAGACTGGGGTAGCGACCAATGCTGCACCCAGAAGAGAAAAGGAGAGGAGGGGGAAGAGAGGAGAGGATATAAAAGGAGGAAGTTTTGGTGGGATAGGGAGAGAAAAAAAAGACAACAGGGAAAGAGAAGGGGACAGAGAGAGAGGGAAAAGAGGAGAGGCTTCTATGAGACAAGCAGAGGGATCAACGAAGGAGTAGAGGCTGTGAAATGAGAGCCCACCAGGTAGTGAAAAAGAGAGAGAGAGGAGAGGGAGAGAGGAAGAAGGGCAGACTAGCCACCTGACCACCAAGGTAGTGGTGCATATTGATAAATATGGATACATTCATCATGCATTCATCAGTGCAAAGGGAAAGTGATTCAGCAAAGGAACTGCCACTGAAGAAATTAAAACCGGTACTTTCCCCCTTTTTTTGGTCATCACGTTTTTGACAGCTTGCTAAGCACTGGGGGTACTTGAATATTATCATGTCCTAAAAGTGGTACAATCTGTGAAAAGGTTGAAAAGCCCTGTTCTAGTCCAACCCCTTGCTCAAGCAGGAGATCCTATAGTCTTAAGGATAAGTGGCTGTCCAATCTTTTCTTAAAAACTTCCAGTGATGAAGCACCCACAACTTCTGAAGGCAAGCTGTTCCACTAGTTACAACTTTGTTTCTAGATGTTCACAGATATGTTTTTTGATTATTTTTCCCAATATTTTCCCAGATAGTGATGTTAGGCTGATTGGTCTGTAGTTTCCTGGATCTGTTTTTTCTTTCCTTCCCTTTTTTGAAGATGGGAACTACATCATTTTTTTTTCCAATCATCTGGTAGTTCCCTGGTGCTCCAGGATTTTTAAAAGATATGATACAATGGTTCTGAGATAACATCTGCCGGTTTCTTCAGTAGGATGTAATCTAGTAGATCTCAGTGATTTATATTCATCAAGGTCAGACAAGTGTTTTCTTACCATTTTCTTGCTTATTTTAATTTTTATTTCTAGTCTGTCTTTTACAGTTATGTTTTTGGTAGGTTGGACTATAATTTCTTTTTGCATGAAAACTGATGCAAAGAATGAGTTAAGCAGCACTGCTTTCTCTCTACTGCCTATTACTTCCTTGCTATCTTCTCTCTTAAGTGGACTGACTGTTTCCTTGTCTTTTTTCTTGCTATTTATATGTTGAAAGAAACTTTTTTATTATCTTTGACTTTAGTTGCAAGTCTTCATTCATTCTGAGCCTTTGCTTTCCAGATTTCACCTTTGCAGATTCGGGCTATCTGCTGATACTCTGCCTTGGTTATGTCCATTCTTTGTACTTATCTTTTTTGTTTTTTAGTTATCAGAGAGATCTTTGTGAAACCATGCTGGTTTCTTCTTGGATTTCTTGTTTTTCATGTTCAGTGGTATTGTGTTGGGCTGGGCTTTTATGATCATATTTTTCAATGTTTCCCATATTTCTTGAGTTGTTTTCCCCTTTAGGATTTTTATCCATGAAATTTTGCTTAGGCTCTCTCTGACTTTGTTAAAATCAGCTCTAGATTATACTCTATTGCTTGTGTATGCGTTATATTGAATTTTAATCTGACGTGGTCACTCTTGCCCAAGGTTCTAGCAACTTCATCTCCCTCTATCACTTCTTCTCTGCTAGTAAGAATTAGGCCCAGTATAGCTTTTTCTCTTGTTCCATCCTCTACCTTTTGGATGACAAAGTTGTCAGCTAAATTGGTTTGGAATCTGTTCGATCTCCCACTTGCTACAGAGCTTGTCTCCCAATTGATATCTGGATAGTTAAAGTTCCCATTACTACTGTGGTGTGTTTCTTACACAAAGTTTTAATTGATTTGCATAGAGTTCATCTATTTCTTCTGCTTGGTTGGGTGTCCTGTAGTATACTCCTATAGCAATTCCATTTTTTTCCTCCCTTTATATTGAACCATATGAAAACCTAGGAGGTTTTCAAATAATGTGGAAAATAGAATCCTTCTATTCTTTATGGCAGCTGCTTAGATATCAAAAGATGCTTTCATGTTACCTGTGGTCCATTTCTTTATTAGATTGGACATACCCAGTTCTTGCAACTGTTCTTTATGTGTTTTAGTCTCCAGTCTCCTAATAATTTTAGTTGCTCTTCTCTGCACTTTTTCTAGACTCTCGATATCCTTTTTGTATTGCGGCAACCAAACTTCTCTGTCACATTTTTAAAAATAAAACTCTTCTACTTCATTAATTATAAACCATTTAACCCTTGGCATATTAAGATTTTTACAGGATTCTATGGTACTCTTGTTAAATGCCTACTAGAGAAGGTAATTTTCTATTCACCTAGTCTCAAGAGGGTTCTTTTAACTTTCCAGTTTATCTTTGGCTTTATAGTTGTTTGTTTGTCATTTCTAGACAAGAAAAATGGACCGTAATAATTTCTTTCCCTCTGAAAGTCTGCGGAGATATGGTCACATGTCATAAAGACGTTTTGTGCCCCCCAAAAACACAGAGGACTGCAGCGGCCAAAATTAACCTCTGTATCTTTCAAAAAACACTATTTGTTAGTTTTCTATGACATAAATATAGGATTAATACCGCACTTAACAACAAGCTCATAAGATGAGCAAATTGAGATGTTTATTAGGGAAATTACTTACATGATGGCATAATGTGTTGCTTTTCAAATGGAAGGAGAAGATTGCTTAAATGCACGGTTCTCAGCTTAAATATGCTGAGTTGCAGTTTGTACAATACATGAGAGAGGTTTTTTCCCCCTCAACAAAATACTTTCTCAGTAATGTTTGCCTCAGACAAGACTTCCTTAAAACTCTAGTCAAACCCTCACCAAAAGGGACACAAGCCATATAACTTTAAAAAAATATCCTTCTGCTCTTAGTTCCTAGGATAATTATGTGTTTCAAGTCCTACTTATTGAAATGCTCCATGTCTTCAAGCAAAGGGGTTGTACTAACCCTACTTCAGAACATATCATCCTGCTTTATTCAGCTGTCAGCTGCATCAGCTGTTTTTTCAAGCAAGATTGCCTCTGATTTTAAAGCAGGGAGCTACAGTATATAGCTCTCTAATCAGATGTGTGCAACCTTGATAACTTTAAGACCTGTGGACTTCAATTCCCAGAACTCCCCAGCCAGCTTTCTGGGAGTTGAAGTCCCAGATTACTGATTCTTAGAATTCTGGGAATTGAAGTCCACAGATCTTACAATTGTCAAGATTGGACTGTCAGGTTTCCGACGTATGGGCTTTTCAAGTGACTCTGAGGCATTGTTTACCTTAAAAGTAAGGTTGCTGAAATCTCACAATCTATATCAGGCATATCCTATGGTGGTAGATGTTTGGTAATTGTAGTTTAATAACCAAATGGCCATAATATACCTATCCTGCTTCAAGTCTTCATAATTCTTCTCCAGCCACCATCTCTGGTCTTCTTCCAACCATCAGCTAAAACTTTTCTCCCATTAAGGCAGTTGCCTAATATACAATAGCAAAGCCAAGCTATTTATATTATAATCTTCTCAGGAAGTAACTGACAGAGTAATTGTTAGCAAGCATAAACAAACAAACAAACAAACAAACAAACAAATAAATAAATAAATAAATAAATAAATAAATAAATAAATACAGACTCTCTTCACATTTATTTATTTATTTTATTTTATTTTATTTTATTAAATTTATATACCGCCCTATTCCCGGAGGACTCAGGGCGGTGTACAGGGAGGATTAAAACAAACATACAAAAATTAAAATCAGATTAAGACAATTAATTAAATGAAGTCCCTGAAATTTAAAACTAAAACCCAGTAAAATTAAAACCCCTCAGCCTGGGCCAGACAGCTGAAAGAGCCAGGTTTTCAGGTCCCTGCGGAATGAGCGAAGGTCGGGGGCAGTCCTAAGTTCCATGGGGAGTTGGTTCCATAGGGCCACAGAGGACGCTCTTCCCCTGGGAATAACTCGCCGGCATTCCTTAACCGGCGGTATCCTGAGAAGGCCCTCCCTGCGGGAGCGCACGAAGGGAGCTTGATGCCGGCAGCAGGTGTTGCCTCAGATAACCTGGACCCAAGCCATTTAGGGCTTTATAAGTCATCACCAGCACCTTGAATCTCACCCGAAGGGCAACCGGAAGCCAATGCAGCTCGCAGAGTAGAGATGTTACATGGGAGTATCGGGAAGCCCCCATCACAACTCGCGTGGCCACATTCTGCACCAGTTGAAGCCTCCGAGTGGTCCTCAAGGGCAGCCCCATGTAGAGAGCGTTGCAGTAGTCTAAACGGGAGGTCACGAGTGCATGAGTGACTGTGCGTAGGGCATCTCGGTCCAGATAGGGTCGCAACTGGCACACCAGGTGAACCTGGGCAAAAGCCCCCCTGGTCACGGCTCCTATGTGGTCTTCAAAATTGAGCCGTGAATCAAGGAGGATGCCCAAGTTGCGAGCCCTATCAATGGGGGGCAACACCTCACCCCCCATCGTTAAAGATGGAATTGTCTGGGTGACCAAAGATGCTGGTATGCACAGCCACTCAGTCTTGGCAGGATTGAGACGAAGCCTGTTTCTCCCCATCCAGACTCGGACCGCCTCCCGGCAATGGGACATCATGGCGAGGGCATCACTGGGTTGGTTCAGGTGGAAAGAAAAAAAGACTCTTCTGAACTCAGTATGATCAGAAAAAATCTCAACTGTTTACCATCCAGAATTTGACCAGAGTCAAATTCCTGGCCATCCTATCATGATATAAACATGCTCTCTTGGTATAAAAGTTCAATCACTGATCAGTTCCTTTTATTAGTCTACATAGCTCAGAAATAGATAGTTCCACAGTTTCAGACATGGATATATATGGGGGAGCAGAGATTGATATCAGGGTATTATCTTTGACTCTTATGGATATTGATAACAGGATGGATTGTATAAGACAGAAGATATCCTACATGTGAGGTAGATCTTCTAAGTTATATTGCTCATATTGCACCACACTCAAGAGATATGTGATCAAAGAAGCAAGAGAACAAAAGAAACATATGCAACAAAGAGAAAATGAAGAACCAATAAAGGAGAATACTTGGAGCACAGGGTTGTTCTTGGTGCTCTCTGTGCTTGGTTGTTTTCTTGTAGACTTTTTCATTACCCAACTAGATAACATCATCAGTGAGCACTGATGAAGTTTGGGTAATTGTTCTGACCCAAGTCATGCTAGCAAGGCAGAATTTAAGTAAAGTCTGTTTATTGCACATTTAACACAGTGCCAAATGACCCACCAATGGTGCTGGTGAAGCTACACCCCAGGCCTCAGTTTTTCCTCAGTCTGAATTCCCTGATTTCATGAATTAAGTCCTAGCCAACTCATAAGGCAAAGAGGGAAGTCACAATATTCACAAGTACCAAGTCTGTAACACAAGTCCAGGATTTCAAAAAATCAAAGCATGGTCCCACCAGGCTCAAGGTTGACTCAGCCTTCCATCCTTCCGAGGTAGGTAAAATAAGGACCCAGATTGTTGGGGGAAATAAGCTGACTTTGTAATAATGCCGCTTGGGGAAGCCCAAAAGCCCTAGTAAGCAGGCATATACATAGAATGAAGGCTACTGCTAAGCTTGTAAGCCGCCCTGAGTCTTCAGAGAAGGGCTTGATATAAATGGGATTAAAAAGAGTCCAAAGTCAGAGAGCCAAGTCCAAAGTCCATAAACAAAGTCTGAAGTTCAGAGCCAAGAAACAAGATCCAAGATTCACAAGGCAGCATTCACAAAAGCTGGGAAGGTGCACATCAAAGGAAACAAATGTTCCCAACAAACACACTTTCCCCAAGCATCCAGCTAAATCGCCCCATCCCAGGTATTCCTTGTGAGAAGGGGAGGGCTGCTTTCTATCGAGCAACCTCGCTGACTTCCTCTCACCTCCCTCCACTCTGTGCTCCACACCCATGTATCAGGCATGGGAGGCAGCTGTTCCTCATCTGCAGCCTATCATTGCCACTGGCCCTCTGCAGCTGATCCTCTCCTGCAGGCAGCTCTTCACCCAGTTGGCCACCCCTCCCAATGCCAGATGGGCCTAGGATTTCATCATCCCTGGCCCCTGGATTCTCTGGGCATTTCAGGGGAGCTGTGCCATCCCTGCTGGATGCTCCCAGTTCCAACTCCTTCTCCTCCTCCTCTGAACTGGGCTCTGATGCAGCCATCACAGTAATGAAATGTCTACAAGAAAACCACCAAGCTCAGAGATCACCAAGGACCCATCAGAAAATGAAGTATCTAAGTATGCATTGCTGACTTTTGTCCCTTCTAAGCTCTATGTTCCAGATTAATGGGATGTGGGAGAGGTGACATGGGTCAAAGGCTACCATGTTCACAATGCAAAGGTCTTGTTATATTGAGGAAAGCTTTTTCTCCAAATAAAATGAAATAGAAGACTTAGAAAAATCTGTAAATGCTTATTGACCTTGCTCAGCTACGACTTTATAGCTTTATTTGGGTACTTGAACAAAACTCAATACAATTCCATTACATAGTCCTTGAAGAAATGTATCTATAAATTTGCAAAGTATTCTGCTTAGATATCATAGACAAATATGTTTTTATAATCTGTTCACAAAATCCATTAAGGACCAAACAAATCCTTATAGACCGAAATAGGCTGAATGGCCAACCTTTATCTGTAGGAGTTATACCCATAATTCTTATGAAATTTTAAAATACAATGGGATCCCTGCCAATAAATTAGCCTAACAGAAATTTTGCACCCATGTTGTCAAAATAATATGGGTTTTCAATCTAATCTGTTGCACTAATATTTTAAAATTAGCAACTACATTTCATGTGACGTTACAATTAATATCTATTTATTCTGCTCAATTTATCAGCTTCACACCAGCTCCTAATAGAAGTTAGTAATTCATGCATAATAGATGAACAATGATTCTTTCCAGGATTATAATTTATCTACCATTTGTTTTCTAATAAGGTAATTAGTTGCCATAATTGTAGAAGAAATATATAGACTGCTTAGCAGCTTTTCTACATGCCAAGGAAAAGAAAAGCTTGGCTGGGATTTTCTGAAATACTTCAGTCATTTAAACCCACATGTAGCAACCTAGGTGTGACTGTATTATTTTAACTATCTCCTTCATTTGAAGATAGATGAATAGAAAGTGCTGATAGTTGATGTTCAAAGGGATGATGGGTGGGGCTTAGCCTTGAGGCTCCCATTGATCTTAATGGATGTTTCTTGGCACTGACAGAAATCTCCTGCACCACTTTGAACAATTTTCTTTCCATCAAGTAGACTGCCATTAACCTTTGGGAGAGCAAAAGCATGGGATGTTGAAAGACATCTATCATTCCGCTGAGACCATCTATGGCATGAATGAAAACTACTGAGGGAAAAAATCTAAGTAGAAGGTCTTTCTTTTTGGGTTGATTGCTTGCCAGGGTGACTAAGCCCCTATGTAAAGATGTGGTTTTGAACGAGAAGGTACATTATAGTACCCATTACTGGATATTTGTAGACAGTGTTTAACAAATGTCTTTTTTGCTAACCCATTCAGGACCAGATGGTAGCCTGCTAGCTTCATTGGATTAAGTCTACCTTAAATGGAAGCAACATGAACTACTGTATCTGGTGAAATAATATGAGCTGCTGATATTTTGTTGGCCAAAGATTTGCATATAGTTAGCTTACTTATGAAGGTCTTCCTCTGAACAAAGAGAAAGAAATGATCATTCCTGTTAAGTCGTGGGCTCTGGAGAGCAGGAATGATGACACGAAGCTGAGTACAGAATAACTCATACTTTCATTCTTGCTGGAACTGTACTGAAGCTTGGGCAGCAACCAGCCACAATATAGAGTCTAGCCAATGGTGGCAGCCAATAGGTTTGAACCCACACTTGCCTCCTGGGGCTGACCAATTGCAGGACTGGAGACGGCCTGTCTGGGTTGCTGGAGAGCCGTTAGCTCCTCCAGCAATGCACGTGGTGTAATACCACAAGCCCAATACATAACAATTCCATTTGACATTTCTATACCTGCAATAGGTAACTTCTCACGTCTTATTTTTATAATCTCAGTTTAAGGGTTAGTTCCTAGCAGCAGACTTCTTTGACATATTTATTCCTTGATCAGTACCAAATGATGGTTTAATACTTTATAACGAGTGACCTAATCTTATGTTATAATAAGCAACATCTTTCCTTTTATCTTTAAATATCAATTATGTTGGAAATGAGTATTATCAAGAGGAGGGTTAATTCCTTTTCATAACCGGGATAAAAGCAAGCTAAGGCACACTGTAACTTTTGGCACTTGTATTTTAAATGTTACATAAATAAGAACAAAGCTTTTTATGTAAAGAAAGGTACCAGCAGAAGCCAATGTTTTATAGAAGATGCATTGATTGTTGTCTCCTTGAGATTTTGACCTCCAGGTAAATATAAACTTTATTTCTCGTTCCTGCCTTTTTTCCCCCTTTCCTATGACAAGTTCAAGTATTGAATAAACCAACAATATACGGTAGAACAGTGAAGTTGAATAATGAACTGGAATATCACCAAGGCAAAAAAAGCAGACTTTTAATTGCTTTAACTTCAGTTCTGCTAATAAAGGATTTTCAAGGTGATTGTGTGTTGAAAGGTTTCACCATGCCCTAAATTTTGAGTAATGCACTAAATAGAGTTGTAACAGCTCTGACTGTTCTTTCTACTGTGACCTTGCTAACATTGCTATTGATGATCTTGGGCTCTGCTTACCTAACCCCCTGACACCGTGGAGAAGAAGACTCACCCAAAGGTATTATTTTCTCACGGTTTCACAGAGCTGAAAGGGAGAAATAATTTATTTCAACTCCCCGTTCAGTCTCTTCACAAAGCATCTTATGGACCATAGCAAAAACTCATGGACCACAGCAAGCCAGAGTGCCACAATAAACAACCTGCAGTTAAATTTACCCCAGATTAAGCCAGCCAACCAATGAGCCAGCCTATTAAGTAAGAGAATATAGGAATGCAAACAAACCCTAATTTTGCATGGAATAGGTTTTAGTCTTGGGACTCTATGACTGTAGCCCAGGGGTCCCCAACCCCCAGTCTGTGGACCGGCACTGGGCCACAGCATGCCAGAAGCTCGTCTGTGCAAACAAGCAAAGCTCATCCGCAGGATGCAGGCAGTACATGAAACCATGTCCCCTCCAGTCCGCAGAAAAACCTCTCTCCATGGAACCAGTCCCTGGTACTCAAAAGGTTGGGGGCTTCTGCTGTAGCCTATAGAACTACGGTTTTTCATGAGCAGCATCCCAAATTATTTTGCATGTTTCCTTAGAAGAGGAATTAAAATAGTTGTCAGCTGGAGCAGTGAAAATGTGTTTAATAAAATAATGACTAGCCTCCATAAAAATATCCCTAGAGTTTCATGCATTCCCTGAAATATATGGTACATGTCTAAACTGCACTTCAAAGGCAGACAGGATCCAGGAACATTAACAGCTAAAATGGGTCCCATAAGTAGGGGGGCAAGCATTCATTTTTTTCCTCTGTCCCCAAACAAAACAAAAACAGTATACAAAGGGGCCTAAGTGTTTGGTTAAATTGACTATGGGCTAGGTTCTGAATACCATAAAAAAGTTTATAGTGGGCCACCAGTAGCCCATAGATCACAGCTTGTTTTCCTAAAAATAATCAGTGATCATTTTTTTTTCTACATTTACCAGAAATCCCTCAAATTGCATTGATGATGCAATGTTTCCTGATGTTTTGAGGTAGAAAATGCATGGAAATTGAAATACGTCTAACAAAGTCTTAACAAAACCCAAGAAAACTGGCAACCAACATTTTTAAAAACCTTAGCTTTTTCCACATATCCAATATGGCTCTTTACCCTTTGAAATCATCACTCTGCCCACTGCCATACCCCCCCAAAAAAAAACTATTAAATATGGCCCCTGACCACTAAACATCTATTTTGATGTCCTAAAAGGAAAGCTTTATATGATAAATGGCAGAAACTTTGACATTTATTTCTCAGGTTTGCTGACCTTCTTCAACTTCTGAAGATCAAAAGAGGTAGAAAAACAGATTTGAAGACTATATATAGAGAGTCACAATTTTTCAGTATACATTACATGAAGTATCTAGATTTAATGAATGCAGCACATGATTCTGATTGCAACATTTGCTTATTCCGCAGTGTTAAGCTTATCACACACAATCTCCCAACAATCTCCTGTCTTTCTTTGCCACTCTGAAAACCCTTGGGAAGTTCATATGTTAAATGAAGAGTGGGCAATCTGCAACCAGATCTCATTTATGCAAACCTCAAGAGGATCCCAAAATTCAGGAGCAAATTTTCAAGCTTTGGAGGCAAAGTAAAAAGGCAAAATACGTTCTTGAAGCCTTTCCTCCTTTCATTTTCATCCTTGTCTCTAGTTAGTGATGTCACTTCTATGCTGCTTCTAGCTCTTAGAACCCTAAAATTAGTTAATTGCTCAACTACAAGGAGCCATGGTGTCACGGTAGTTAGAATGCAGTATTGCAGGCTAATTCTGCTGACTGCCAGCAGTTTGATCCTGACTGGCTCAAGGTTGACTCAGTCTTTCATCCTTCCAAGGTTGGTAAAAAGGAGGACCCAGATTGTTGGGGGTAATATGCTGTTTCCCCCAACAGAGAGGGCTAAACAGTGGTATATAAGTCTATGTGCTATTGTTATTGCTATTGCTATTGCAATAACCTAAACATGGAAAGGTACTCATGTTCATAAAATTACCAGAAAACATCTATCTGTTTTTCTCAAAGGTAGTACAAGTTAGAAATGAGTAGTGTTTAGTGTTTTAGATTTAAAAGGAAAGAGGTATTTAGGAGCACTTACAACCCTTATAAAAACTTTTTTTTACAAATTTTATTGATTTTCTAATATTACATTCACATATTTGAAAAGCAACATGGTGGCCGGGTAGTAGTAATTCAATTACATACAGATATCATTAGTACAGATTTCAAATTGGTACCATAAACATTTCTTCTCTTTTCCCCTTCATATATCCTGTCTATTTGTAGATTTAAAGTTTTCTCCTATCAATCATATAGAAAATAACTTTCTTACATATATCCATAGTTTTTAGTTTACATATATTCTAATTGTTTTAACATACAATCTTTTAGACAATCAATGACCTAATAGATTTTTCAATTTTAATTTCCACTAACATTTAGATTTAACGTTTGATATTTATCATTCCCGAGATTTTTAGTATACCTCCAGTTCATCTATCACCGTTCCTCACAAAATCTAATATTCAAAATACACATCCCATTTACTTAACTTCTCATCCTCTATGTCAACAAATTAAGGATACAATATGATATCCTTCCTTTTTGTTAATTTTCAGTTGTTTTTTAAGTAGTAATCAAAATTTCTTTTTATTTCAATATTTAATACTTCCTCTCTTCCTCTTTCTATCTGCTATCTCTTGCTTAAGCTGATAATTTTCATTTTTAACATTCCATATAGACCTATTTATTACTTTCAACAATAGGTTTTTATCTTGTCTACATTATTCACCTTTACATGACCTTTATGCACAAATCAATATTCAAATTAGCTATTAATATTTATACTGCTAAATTTTAATGACCAAAATTTTTTCTTTATCTCAGTTCATAACAATGTCTTGTGTTCAACATACACATCTTATCTATTTAAGTAATTCTGTTTCAGATTTCAATAAGATGGTTGAAACTCCATTCTTCTTGAGTCTTATTTTGGCTTTTTTCCTTTGCCAAATCATCTTCCTGTCCTTGTTTTTGGGTCATCGAACCAATCTCCTTGTAATATCATGTATATTAATTGATATTGGCAAAACCATACGATCACCATTTTTTTAGAGGACTTGTAGGTCTGGTGGGTCGTCTCTTTATTCTTCCATATCAATGTAGTTGTTCTGAATTCTTTGTCTTCTCGTCCAACTGTTCTTTTTCTAGATCCTCTAGTTCCTTCTGAGTTGTATAAGAACCCTTCTCCTTTTTCCAAGTTGTCAATGTCTTTTCTGGATTTTCAAATATCAATATTTGTTTAATAGTAGATTCTTCTGTCATCATACTTGAATGTTTAATTTTTTCTATTGTATTTTGTATAGATGATTCTTTAGTTGTGGTTAAAGTTTGGGCTTTCATATCTGGTCTGTCTTCTTGTTCCTTCACATAGCCTCTTAGTATTTCATTCGTTGTGATAAAAATTTGGATTAGTGTTTTCAACATAGTGAGAGTTTGTTGATCTTCATCCATAAATAATTTTTGTTCCTGGTCTTCTTCCATATTGGTATTTTAAGCCAAAGGCTTTACATTTAGAAACTCCAGAAGAGAGATTTTTTTTCTAGGTAGAGAACTTTCACAGCTGTTGTTTCAAAGTTCTCAAAGTTATGTATCTTATCTATTTTCCTAGGCAATCAGCCAGGCCCCTTTTAAAGTTTCCCTTTGAGTCCCAAAGTTGTCTTAATCTTTTCAGTTTTCCTTTTTCTTTTTTCATAAGAAAGAATCCAGATTTCCAACAGAAGCAGACAATGAAGAATAGGAAATAAAAAAATCTTTCAATCCACATGCTTTGAGAAATAAAATTCCAATTGGGATTCAGTTACTTTTTCAACGTTTAAAACACCCCTGGGTATTTAGTCACTGCTCTTTCTGGAGGGAGGGCAAAAGTTCCCCCTTCCCTCACTGCAGGGGGGGAAATGCTTAGCAACTTAAGGAGGTATAGAAAGTAATTAGGGTGTAAAAGAGGTAGATCTCACCCAGTCTCTTCCTGCTGCTTTAAGAGTTACCTGGTGGAAAATGTGACTTCGGCTGTTCACAGCCTAGGGATGAGCCATAATGGCCGGTCCTTTTTTCCGCCGGTTTGGAGGGATCACCAGGTCTAACGGGAGAATTGCAGCTCTCCCACAATCCAACGAGCGCCCCTCCTTGCTGGTCACCTCTTCAGGATGACTTTCAGCTCTTTTCAGGGCTCCCCAGCGATGCGAAACTGGACGGGGGAGAGAGAGAGCAAGTCTCCCAGCCACCCATAGTGGCTGCGTGACAAACCGGAAGCCTCCCCTTATAAAAACTTTGCTGACAACTCATTAAAGCAGCCACCTCTATCCTCAGGCTTATGTAGCTACATGATCCCAGGAGATGTGTTAGGTTTAAGGAGATGCACTTTTCTCCTTCAAATCCAGCTCCAGTGTGCAAGGTGTGCAAGTTTGTGCAGCCCTGAAAAAACATTTTCTCTGGAAAAAAGCTGAAGCTCTCTCCCGAGCAAACTATCTTTAAAGGGGGTCATTGGGTTAAATTTAAAGTTATCACAATCTGGTTGCACGAGGCTAATTTAATTATTTCCATTAATTTCCTTCACCTTTACTCTCAACTAATTTCTTTTCCTTCCTTGGGCATTTTTGTCAAGGTTACCAACTATTCTGACTATATTAAGGTGAACTGAAAGGGAGGTGCACTTCTCCTTCTGAAACCTGCTATAACTCAAAACAGCTTCAACACTTCTAAATATAATATCCATTTTATAGCTCCTCATTTGCTGAATCTTGCAACAGGGTTTTTTTTTTTCCTATTAATTCTTTGCCTCTGGCCATTCTTCAACTATAATTCTGTTTTACTTAATTATGACTAAAAGGTTCTCTTCTGCTTTTGGAATAAACTTTACAAAAATTGAGCAGAATCAGAACTATTTCAAGTGCAGCTTAACTTTTTAATGCTGATAATACATTTCATGCCTTTGGTACTGTTTTCTCCTGCCTTTTGCTTTTTTAAACCTTTTTTAACCAGTGTTAGCAGGGAGAAAGGATAATAAGGAATCACAAACTATTTCAAAGTGTAGGGGGGGGTCTGCTTTGAAAAGTCATGTAGCACGATGGAAAACGTTGATGCTAAACTTAAATACTAAGAGGAAAACAACTCAAACTGTTCAGCCAAAAAGATCCACGGAAGTTCCTTGTTTTTGGAAATCCTTGAAATTTTGGCATTCTACAATCTCCCTTTGAACAAAATATCGAGATCAAAAGTTGTTGTAATTAAGGTTACCAAACTTGAACCAACCAAATAAAGAGCACAAAGTCTTTTTGAGTTTTTCTATGCCTCTTTGCTGGCATCCTCTAGCATTTTGGAGACTTGCATCCCAGATAGTTGTTATCAGAGTTACTGCCCTGGTTTACTAGCATTATTAAGACATAATATTTTTAGGCCTGGGGCATTGTGATGTACGAATCTATCCATAATAATTTCCTCTAAGCCATAGGCCAGATTATTATAATCTAATTTGCACAAATCACAACCATCTAACACAATACAGGCAGTCCTCGCCAACAGCAGTAACTGGGTCCAGAATTTCCTTTGCTAAGTCATTAAACATGATGTCATGTGACCATGCAGCTTAGTGACAGCAGTTCCAGCTGTTTCAGTTGCCATTGTTGAACAAATCCCATACCATTGTTAGGTGCAATGTCATATGGTCCCCATTTGTGACCTCCTGCTGGTTTCCCCATTGACTTTGCTAATAATAATAATAATAATAATAATAATAATAATAATAATAATAAAACCTTTATTGTCAAAGTACAACATGTGTACATTGAGATTAGCTGAGCCTCCCCCCGTGCTTTCTCCCCCCAACACACAGTGACAACAAAGCCTCCATCCTACCACACCATGTGAACCAACTACACCACACACCGGCCTCCCAAGTCAATTCTGCATAAGATTATGTCCCATTTAAAAGCCTAACAGCCCACGGATAAAAGCTATTTTTCAGCCTGTTGGTACGGCTGGCTATATTCCTATATCTCCTACCGGATGGTAGGAGAGTAAAGAGATACCGTCCAGGGTGTGAGTCATACCTGAGAATCTTCCTCACTCTTCCAAGGCAACGAGCCCTGTGATGTCATCCAGTGGTGTCAGGGAACTGTCCACAATGTCTTGTGCTGTGCTCACTACCCTCTGTAATACTTTCCTGTCCACGGCTGTCAGACCAGCATACCAAACCACAATACCATACGAGAGGACGCTCTCTACGGTAGACCGGTAAAAGAGGGTCATTAGCTGTTGTTCTACCCTGTTCTTCCGCAAGACCCTAAGAAAGTGAAGCCTCTTTTGGGCCTTTCTAGCCACCTGGGTTGTGTTAACTTTCCAGGTCAGATCTTCACAGAGGTAGACTCCCAGAAATTTAAAGGAGGAAACTCTCTCTACACAGTCCTTCCCGATGTAAAGTGGGGCAGGTTCCTCCTTTTTTCTCCGGAAGTCTAACACCATCTCTTTCATCTTGCCGATGTTTAGGTGCAAGTTGTTGTTACTACACCATATGGATAGTTTTTGTACCTCCACCCTATATACCGTCTCATCCCCACCTGTAATAAGACCCACCAAAGTTGTATCATCTGCGAACTTGATTATCGCAGTGGATGGGTTAGATGATACACAATCATAAGTGTATAAAGAGTACAGGTAGGGGCTAAGCACACAGCCCTGTGGCGTGCCGGTGCAAAGCTTCAGGGAGGGGTGGACAAAGCATACCCGACCCTCACTGTTTGTAACCGATCCCTAAGAAAGTCTTGAATCCAATCGCAGATGGCGGGGGAGAATTTCAAGTCAGTCAGCTTCTCGATGAGAATGCTTGGCAAAATGGTGTTGAAAGCATGAGAAGCATGTGAAGTTGGCAGTGAAAATTGGAAATAGTGACCACAAGACCATAGGGATGCTGCAACAGCTGCAACAAGGATCACTCATAAAACAGTTGTCGAATGAATATTCATTAGGTGAATACTACCTATACCAGGGGTAGGCAACCTGGGCTCTTTTATGACTCGTGGACTTCAACTCCCAGAATTCCTGAGCCAGCATGGAATTCTGGGAGTTGAAGTCCATGAGTCATAAAAGTGCCAAGGTTGCCTAACTGACCTATACAGATAGCCATAAATTACAATTTACTAGCATAATTACCTTGTGGTACCTTGAGTTACCTTGTGGTAAGATGGATGGTCAAACAAACAAACAAACAATAAATGTTCAAAGCTTCTTCTTCATATGTATGTGCCTTCTTGCTTGCATGTACAAATGAGACAGGGCTTTTATCATGCAGCCACAACTGCCATCTTGACTATTTTCTCTCACACACACTCACACCATACATACACACAACACACACATACAAACACACAAACACAAACACACACACACACACACACACACACACAAACACCCCTGGAAGTGTTCTGCCCTGATGATTCTAAATTGCTTTGAGATTGCTTTAAGTTGCTTTTCCTTTGCTGGATAGGTAGAGTTTACATTTAAAAAAAAAGAATAAAAGCACAAGAGGAGAAGAGTGTTATAGTTGAGGGTGGGTGCATCAGTGGGCAGTCAGAGTGTGTCTAATTTTATAGGTAGTGGAACATAATTTGGCTGCAGTTGAGGACACTAAAGCCTGTCAATCTGATAACAACCACTGGACACTGGTGTTTTAGGATCCATAGAGAATAGTGTTTCTCAATTATAGGGTCTTTAAGATGTTGGACTTCAACTCCCAGAATTCTCCAGCCACCCATAGCTGTCCTCAGTAAATAAAAAACTCAAGCTTGTGAGGAAAAAAACAATATCTTTAGCCAGTATGCTGTGAGACAAGTTCATGTATTCATTTTGACTTTAGTCAATCTTCCCTCCCTCCTGAAATCTACTTTTGGAATACAGTCTTTAGGAAGAGGGATAAAGATGTGCATTTTGAATTGATAACAGCAGTGATCAAAAGCTGTTGAAGAAGCATAGATTCTAATTAGAGTTGATAGTGACCTCAGAAGTAAGTGATGAGGGAGGAAAATGTAAAACAGCAACATTTATCATTTACTTAAAGCCACAATACATTCCCTGAGGTGTACAGGGAAATATTTTAGCTCCTATATTTATATAGCTTTATGTCTTTCGGATGGTTGTTAGTCCTACTTTATGGAAGATGGCTCTGTACAGTCCTCAGCTTACAACCACAATTGGAACCAGAACTTCTAATGCTAAGCAATGTGAGTCATCATGTGACACGCCTGATTTTATGACTTTTGTTGTTGTTGTTGCAGGCCTTAAACAAATCTGGAAAACTATTGATTTTGTGTGTCGGAAGCTGGCTGGGAAGGTCAGAGATAGTGATGACGTGATCCTGGGATGGTGCAATCATCATAAATACATGCTGGTTGCCAAGTGCCTGAATTGCATGTGACCGTGTGGAGGCTATGATGCTAATAAGTGCAAGGACCACTTACAAGTCCCGTTTTTTTTGCATTGTTGTAACTACAAACTAGCTAAATCTAGCTGGGCAATCTAGCTAAACATATGGTCATAAGTCAAGGGCTACCTGTTAGAGATATATTTGAAGATGATCAAAATTCAGGCCTTACGTTTTGAAGGCCTGTCTAGTTCAAGACCACTTTAAAGTTTATACAAAATAACAGTTAATATCAGGGTAATAGACACAGAATCACCTGCTCACTGCTATCTATGCTGTAAAGAGATGTCTTTTTCCTAATGAAATTAAGGACATAGAAAACTGTGTTTTATTCACTTTCATCACATAACTTAGTATTATAGGTAATGAATGGCAGCAATTGTCCTGCAATTCAGTCCGCGCTAGATATTGGAGTTCCTGGATATCTGGTGAAAAATGGGTTACAGGACTCAGGACTGTTGGCTGAGCAACCAGGGCCAGCAGCTGCAGAACTACTGGAAGAAAAGGTGTTTACCCATCGCAAATACACAATGATTGAAAACAAAGAAATAATGATCTGTTATTACAGATCAAGTCCAACAAGAAGAGGATATCTAAAATGAATGCACCAGTTCTGGAAAGAACAACATCCAGAATCAGATATAACAGAACAGAGACTAGCAGATCAATGCCAATTTATAATACGAAATAAAGTATTCACAGAAACAAAATTGGATGAACTGCAAAGGTTTACCCAGGGCAAAGAAATCAAAGCCTTGCCAGAAGTAATTAAGAATGTAGAGGCAAGCCAAGGGGAGTTGGCAGTGAAGGAATCCAGCAGAGATATACAACTGTTCTCATTTGGAAACCAGGCACCTCTTCCTCAGGAAGAACAAAGCCCTCTAACTAAAGAAATAAAAGAATTGAAACAAAGAATAACTGAGTATCTAGAACAGCAAAAAACAACAACAAAATAAGGCTGCCTGCACTGAACCTTGTTCCAAACAAACAGCTAGCACAAGCATTAAAAGATGCAAATACTGCAATATCAGGTATAAGCACCAATTCACTGCAAGAAACAAACCAACTAATGTACAGCACAGCTGCAGTTATAGCTGAATACCTGGATGCAAAATCAACAAAGAATAAAAACAAACAAACAGTGCACCACAAAAATGAAAGGTTAGACTAGAAAATAAGATCAGCAAGTTAAGATCACATGCAAGCAAGCTAGAACAGATGAAAGAAAAGAAGTTGAAGAACAAGAAGACCAAAGAATACCTAATCAAGAAATACCACTTAGAAACAAGGAAGATCAAGGAAATAATAAAGCAGCAAATAACAGCTATAGCCAGGAAAATCAATAGATATGAAGCTCGAATTGCAAATTATAGGCAGAACCTCCAATTTCAATCCAATCAGAAATGTTTCTACCAATCCATCAATGGAGAAACTGCAATGAATCAGTCAGTACCTGACAAGAAAGAAACAGTGCAGTTCTGGAAGCAGATATGGGATAACCCAAAGAAATACAACAAGGATGCAGCTTGGTTAAAAGAGGTGTATGCAAATAAAACAAAAGTTGAAATGAAAGAACTACTAATAACAACAAAAATGGTAGAAAAAAGAGCAAGGAAGATCAAAAATTGGTCAACACCAGGTGAAGATGAACTGCATGGGTTTTGGTTGAAACATCTAACTGTTATATACCCACTCATTGCCAAGCAGTTCAGTAATATACTACAAGGAGGAGAAATTGAAAAGTGGCTAACAACTGGAAAAACCTACCTAATAATGAAAAATCCAGCAAAAGGGGCAATACCCAGCAACTACAGGCCAATTACCTGCTTACCAACAACTTTCAAATTGCTAACTGGTGTGGTAGCTGATGCAGTACAACAGCATCTAGTTGAAAACAATCTCTTTCCATCCGAGCAGAAAGAAAACCGTCCCAATAGCAGAGGAACAAAAGATCAACTCCTAACAGACAAAATGACCTTGGAAAACTGCAAGAAAAGGAAGAGCAACCTGAATGTGGCATGGATTGACTACAAAAAGGCATTTGACTCTCTGCCACATGACTGGATAAGCAAGTGCCTAGAAATAACAGGAGTCAGTAGAAACATCAGAAAAATTGTGCAAAGACTGATGGCACAATGGAAGACACAGTTGCAGGTCAATGGTGAAAGACTGGGAGAGGTTAATATCAAGAGAGGAATATTTCAAGGAGATTCATTATCACCACTACTATTTATTATTGCACTGTTTCCTCTGTCAACAACACTGAATAACTCAGGACATGGCTATCAAACATCAAAAACATTTGCCAGATTATCCCACCTCTTTTACATGGTTGATCTGAAGCTGTATGGAAAAACATCATCTGAAATAAAATCGCTGCTGAATACTGTCCATATATATAGCCAAGATATTGCAATGGAGTTTGGCTTGGACAAATGTGCCACACTTACTCTCAAACAAGGAAAAATAGTGAAAACTGAAGGAATAAAGATGCCCCACAAAAATAACATTAAGAGTCTAGATGAAGAAGAATACTACAAATACTTGGGTATCCTTCAAGCTGACAACATCAAACACACTGAAGTCAAGAAAAAGATTAGAGGTGAATACATCAAGAGAG
Source organism: Vipera ursinii (assembly GCF_947247035.1). Taxonomy (NCBI): domain Eukaryota; kingdom Metazoa; phylum Chordata; class Lepidosauria; order Squamata; family Viperidae; genus Vipera; species Vipera ursinii. The sequence goes on from NC_139513.1 coordinate 227,313,440, forward strand.
TGAAGAAGATCTTAAAGTCCAAACTCAATAGAGGAAATACTGTGAAGGCAATCAACACCTGGGCAATTTCAGTCATTAGATACACAGCTGGAACACTGGACTAGACTCAAGCAGAACTAAAAGCAATGGATAGAAAGACCAGAAAAATAATGACAATGTGAATCATGCCCTTCATCCACACAGTGACATTGACAGACTTTATCTACCAAGGCAAATAGGTGGACGTGGAATGCTGCAAGTACATCAGATGGTTGAAGAAGAAAAAATGGCTTTGGAAGAATATCTGAAGGACAATGATGAAGATGCACTGAAATTAGTTTATCAGGAAGGCTTACTGACTACTGGAGAGACCCAACTGGCCTACAAGAAAGACCAAATGAAGAACAGAATAGAGGCATGGGAAGACAAAGCACTACATGGCCAGTACATTAAAAAAAATAGCTGGGAAAGCAGATAAAAACAAGATCTGGCAATGGCTAAGAGCAGGAAAGTTGAAGAAAGAGACTTGGCTGCACAAGGCCCAGCCTTAAGGACAAATGCATACAATGTCAAAATTGAGAAGACAGCAACAGACAGTAAGTGCCGCCTATGCAAAGAAGCTGAAGAAACAGTGGAACACCTGGCAAGCTGCTGCAAGAAGATTGCATAGACTGACTACAAGCAGTGGCATGACAAAGTAGCAACAATGGTGCATTGGAAGATCTGCAAGAAATATCATTTGCCTGTAAGCAAGAACTGGTGGGATCATAAAATAGAGAAAGTCATAGAAAATGATAAAGTTAAATTGCTCTGGGGCTTCAGAATTCAAACAGACAAACACCTGCAACATAACACCCCAGACTTAACAATTGTTGATAAGAAAGACAAAAAAGTCTGGATAGTGGACGTGGCAGTGCCTGGAGACAGCAGAATAGATGAGAAAGAACTGGAGAAGTTAACAAAATACAGTGACCTACAAATAGAAATAGAAAGACTGTGGCAAAGGCAAACAAGGGTAGTACCAATAGTAATAGGCACCTTGGGTGCAATCCCAAAACAACTGGAGCACCATTTGAACACCATTGGCATTGACAAATTCGCCATTAGTCAATTGCAAAAGGCGGCCTTACTAGGAACTGCTTCCATCCTGCGACGATATCTGTAATACCATCAAACATCCACATATGCCAATCTCAGGTTCTTGGTAAGGACTCAAAAGGGAGACAAAAATGCCAAATCCAGTCTGAACATCTGGCTGACTGTTCGAATAATAATAATAATAATAATAATAATAATAATAATAATAATAATAATAATAATAATAATAATAATAATAATAATTGGGGAGGCAACATGGTCCACAGTAATGTAGCTTGGACCTTCTCTTCAGTTGGCTTTGTAGAAAGTAAGTCAAGAAGGCTTCTGGGCCTTGTAATAGATATACCGCTCCTGTGTCATTTCCCCACTAAGGCAACATCTGTGCCACCAAACTAAATTGTAGAGACAGCTGACCAACATTTCAGCTCAATTCCTCTCTTTCATCAGGAAGAAGGAGATCTGCTTCTCTCTTGAAGCTTGAAGATGATTTCTCCTCCTTGCTCTGAAACATCTTTACAAGTAAAAAGAAATGAGATGTTTGAAGAGCAAGTGTGAAGAACATTCCTATTCATCTGAACATTAACCATTGCAATAGTTCATGTAGTTTTTTTTTTTTTGGTCAACTTAATTTCAAAGTCAGCTGATCCTAAATTCTAGAGGCAATTATAGTATATCAAATTGTACACCATCCCTAGGGGGTAGTTTTGAGATACCTTGGCACCGCGTCCTTTCTCCTGATTTCCCTTCTAACCTAGAGCTCACACATCCAGCAGCTGCTTTCTTTTTAACAATTCGTCACTCCCTTGAAAAATGTTTGCAAGCACTTTGGATAATTTCCAATTCATTCTTGCAGTAAATGAGGATTTGCTTCCTCACTTGGGATACCTGCTGCTAGGTTTATTCACTAATAAGCATGATAAATGTTTTAGCCTTTGATCAGTGCTAATTTAACAAGTAAGCTCCATAGGAAAAAAAAGTCTTTGAGGCTCAGGGGCTCAAGACGATGCATGAGTTGAAAATATGATTGATTGTGTAGCTGTGAGAAATTTCCATAAAAAATCTTTTATCATGCTGCTGTATTTTGAACAATTAAATCAAACGTGAAAGGTATCGCTACTTTACAATAGAGGGATAAATGAAAATGGAACTTCACACAACTTTGTTTCAAAACCATGTATATTGATTTTCCAGGTACATTTTCAATTTCTTCTTTAATTAATAGGTAGATTTTTGTTTTAAAAAAATCTATTGGTCTTTTTCCCCCTCCTGGTTATATTCTATTTTTGTTATACAAGATAAACACTTTTAATACTATAAGACAACTTTCCAGTCTAAAATAAGTGAATCTAAACCATCTCCTTAGTGTAAAAATGAGACTATATTGGTAAAAATCACTGACAATCATCAGTATTTTCTTGTTGCTGACTTTCTTGTGCCACATACAACAGCAGAAAAAGTGCAATATTTATGATTGGAAGAATTTCCTCTATGGATATATGGACTTTCATTACATACTGCTACCACCTTCTATTTTCAATGTTCCTTCCATTTATAAATTTCTTGCTTTATATCTTAAAAATGTATGATTTTAGATAAAAGTCATTAAGATATCATGGCTAAAAGATTGGACTGACAATAATTTTGAAATGTGTCAATAATCCCATTTAGCTACTGGAAGCTTTTGTTCACCCAAACCTAATTAACTATGAGCAAATTGTGACTTATAAAGACATTTTGAATATTGAAGGAAAACTAAAATCTAGACAAGAACTAGAAGAACAGGGTATCGATCTATCAGGGTGGCCACACCTGCAAATTCAAATAAGATATGAAAAAGATGCTAAAACATATGGATTCTATAAAGAACAGACAGAATTTGACCAGATACTATTGGCATCAGATGAAAAATTGATTAAGAAACTGCATAAGTACATGCTAAGTTCAAAGATGGAACAAGTTAAAAGAAACAACGATAACATGGGCAAAAAACTTTGGGCATAACATAGAGCTAGAAACCTGGCAAAGACTTTGGGAAAGAAATTCTAAAATAAGAAAGGCTTACAAAGAAAACCTATATAAAATGTTTTACAAATGGCACTTACCACTTATGAGGTTAGCAAAAATGTTTAAAAATACGTCTAGCAATTGTTGGAAATGTAGACAAAAACCAGGCACATATTATCATCTTTGGTGGACATGCCCTAAGGCTAAAAGATTTTGGCCAAGAATACATATATGGTTAGAGTAAATGACAAAAAAAAACCACGTAGATTTTAAGCTAGAATGATTTCTGTTGCAGAAAATTATGAGAAAGAATGTGTATATTTAATGTTACCAGTGGAGGAAGAGATAATCAGGAAAATTTTGGTCTTTGCAGAAATGGACAGACTTACATTGAAAATGAAGGAGAAAGAAGATTCAGACTATAGGGATAGACAATCTTGACTCATTTATGACTCGTGGACTTCACCTCCCAGCATAGCTGGTTCAGGAATTGTGGAAGTTGAAGTCCATGAGTCATAAAAGCAGTGCTTTTTTTGTAAAAGAAAAAGGTGCCGGAACTCACACATGTCATACAACCCGCCTTGCCTACCCTACAAGGTTCCATCCAAAAAAGGTGCCGGAACTCCGTTCTGAGCGTTCTATGAGAAAAAAGCCCTGCATAAAAGAACCAAGGTTGCCTACCCCTGCTTTAGAAGATGGGATACATTTTATCAATGGCTAGAAAAACGAGGTAGAGAGAAAGGAGTTTAACATGTATTAGTAAGCTAAATATTGGAACCCAGACAACATGTTGCTGATAAAATATTAAGGATTTGTGATTATTAAAAAAAATAATAAAATATAATTACAAAAAATAATAAAAAATAATCCCATTTAGCTACAAAGTTCAGATTATTGGGCCACTTTTCTTCTCTTTTTATCATTGGTCTCTTGTAAGCATAAAAGAAGAATTTAAAAAGGAAAGGAACCATTAAATCTCTTTGGAGTTCGGTATAGAAATTATACTGAACTATTATAATTATAAGGGACATGGTGGCTCAGTGCGTTAGGACGCTGAGCTTGTCGATCAGAAGGTTGGCAGTTTGGCGGGTCGAATCCCGAGTGCCGCCTAGCAGACTGAGCACCTGTTACTTGTCCCAGCTTCTGCCAACCTAGCAGTTCGAAAGCACGTAAAAATGCAAGTAGAAAAATAGGGACCACTTCGGTGGGAAGGTAACAGCGTTCTGTGCGCCTTTGGCGTCTAGTCATGCCGGCCACATGACCACGGAGACGTCCTTGGACAAGGGCTGGCTCTTCAGCTTTGAAACGGAGATGAGCACCGGCCCCTAGAGTTGGAAACGACTAGCACACATGTGTGGGGGAACCTTTACCTTTTTATTATAATTATAATAATTATAACTATTATAATAGAAAACACGATGCATAGCGAATGATCAGATAGGAGGAGAGGAGAGAACTGAGGTGAAGAGAAGAGAAGAGAAGAGAAGAGAAGAGAAGAGAAGAGAAGAGAAGAGAAGAGAAGAGAAGAGAAGAGAATATTATCTGTAATTCAATGTAATTACTGTAGAAGAATCCTACTATCCACATTCTGCACACAATTAGCTGAATCCTTATTTAGCCATATCTACAGTAAACCCACAGAAATCAAGTGAACTTCCACTCTGTAGGTTTACTTAGATACTATGAATTCTGGCCAGTATTTTCAATATTACTAGCCCTGCAATGGAAGGCAGTCCAATAATTCTTTTGGATATCATCAGTTACATTCTGGCCTAGAAAGTTTCTTCCAGCTCACTTCGCCAGCCAGCTAGCTTGACTAAATTCTCACTGCCATAGCACACAACATCCAGTCCAACTATTTTTAGAAGTAGTTCTTTCTAGCTCCTGCTTACTTCCAAAATATTTCTTAATATTTCTTACAGCCTTAGTTTGTCTACTCAGATTTCTTGTCTTCTATCTCCCCAAGCAGATTTTCTTGACTCCAAGCTGCATTTTCTATCACCTCTAATCCATGTCCACCTTTTTTTTTTTGCTTTGAGTGTGGTTTCTTCTGAAAATAAGTGTGTTTTAACTCTCTGTCTGATCCAGGAAAGAAAGGGTAGCTTAGCAAAATCATGTAATCTCTTCTGCATGTCTCAAGAATTTATTTCTCTCTCTTCCAGGTGTTTCTTCTCCTTGTCTCTTTTCCAGGTGATCTGCCATTTTTTGCATCTGCACCTATCTCTTTTTTCCTTCCTTCCTTCCTTCCTTCCTTCCTTCCTTCCTTCCTTCCTTCCTTCCTTCCTTCCTTCCTTCCTTCCTTCCTTCCTTCCTTTTAAACAGGAAGTGTTCCCCTGCTGCCTGGAAATCAGGATACCAAAAATGGCAAAACATTTGTTCTTTCTAGTCAAATGGGAGGGACAATGGATTGTTCCCACTGCTGCATTTGAGGACATTAGGAATTTACCTGTCCACTTGTTCAGATGTTTGGAATTTGTGTGTGAGCTATTTGGTTGAATGAGGTAAAGTGGGGAAAGAACTTTCCTATCCATTCCCTAAATGTAATAATAAATTCAGCTTTCCTACTAAGGTATGACAGCTTTTTAACTTGCTCTGTGATTCATAGCCGGTCCTGGAAACTGATAAGCAATTAACTTCCAAAATAATATCAAAATAGTAAGCTGAGGTAGATGGTAATTTATTATTACCTATGGTTATATTATTTATATAGCTATTTGGGTAAGCTAAGCATTTCTATAAACAATTCTTGATATAAGTACTCCATTGCAACATTCAAATAAATGTGCAATCCAATATTATCTCTGCCTCCGAAACTGTCGGTAGCCAACAATAGTAATAAAAAGTTTTTAATTTGTTTATTCTTTATATTAGTCTATTTCAAAACTATCTTAGTTTTGGAGTTTTAGATTTCCCCCAAGGAACATGTGCAATTAGATGGCTTAGGACAATTAATTGAAACTGAACATTTTCACATAGCTACATACATTCACCAGACTTCATATTTTGTAATATTAGTTTCTGTTTTATAATGCAGTAGAATTTTTGATGTCTGTGCACTTTCAACAAACAACAGTTCTCTATGCAAATGCACTACATGGATCTTTTCAAACAAGGTACTTAGTGCCACAGTGGTGACTGCTTTATGAATGATTGCTGAAAATGCCCTGTCAGTTCCTCTCCTAAAATTCTGCTATAGGCATACAACAGTGAGTAATTCTTGGAATGTATAGTTACTGATTTCCTCTCTGACTTGATGTAGCAAAACTGTGGTTAGAGCCATATAATAGATATCTGTCATACTTGATATCTGTTTCCAGCAGTGTATTTTATGAATAAATGAATATGATTCATATACATTTCCTCGAGTTGAAAGGACTTTTTTCAATCTGTACCTCAAAGGAATTCAAAGTGCCAAGTCTTGGGAATATCGAGGTTGCAGCAGCCTTTGTTTTGCATTGGATTAAAATTTCAAAGTACAAAATTACTATGTATCACATCTATGGCACTTTTTAATATACAAAATATTTTGCATTTCTTGGAGCTGGGTGATAAAAGCTCATCATATCTTGGGGGAAAAATACCTCTGTGATTCCTAACAAGTGCACATACAAGTTTTCAGCAAAACATAATCCAGACTGTTTTCATCCAGTAGGGGTGGGTCCTTGGAAACACCCGTGTTTTTTTTTCTCATTGACTTGAAGAAGATACTGTGGAGAAGGGATGGAAACTTTGTCCCCTTTACAACCTGTGGACTTCAACTCCCAGAATTCCTGCTGGTCCTAAAGAGGCCATAGTTGCCCACCCCTGCTGTTGTCCACCCCTTCTGAAGCAAATCACTAAGATCTTCCTGAAAACTGTGGATCAGGTGAATCTGTATGGAAATTTTCATCCACTAAATTTCTCAAGCATCCTAATTCATAGCTATCATTAAACTGAATCACCATGATAGATACAGCAGTTGAAAGCTAGTATGGAATACTATGGCCATCACCACCAAATGTTTCTTTGAAACCATGTGCTATGGTGCTATAGCCAATGACTAAAACACTTTCTTTTTCCTAACATACATCCTTGCTTCCATTTGTCGGAGTCAGCAATCTGTTAAATTATATAGTCATTGCAATGATTATATTCCTCGCATAGTCAGCCAGACATTCAGACTGGATTTGGCATTTTTATCTACCCATCAAGTCCCTCCCAAGAACCTGGGATAAGCGAATGTTGATGTTTTGTGTTCTGTTATTATTGTTATTATTTCATTTTTGTACCCGTGCAGCAGCTTGTATAGCAGCATCTAGAACCACTTCATGCCAAGTTCTTTGGCATGAAATAAGCACAAAGTAATGACAAGAGCCAATATCTAAATATGATCGGTATTCAAATCAACATTAGCAATGCCTGTAATATTTCCAATTAAAACATAGTCCATTAGAAAAGCAATCCAATACAATTTTGGAAGGCCTGAAGGACCAAACTGAACACATATCATCCTGAAGAAAATCTAGCTTTTCAGTCATTGTTTATGCTGTCTTGATTCCATTTAATCATTTAAACATATCTTTTGGATTCAGGATCCACGTTCATGCTAGCAACCTAAGTAATTTATGTTCTACAGAATACCTGTCTGAGATGATATAGGTTATCCTGCTTGAGCAGGGGACTGGACTAGAAGACCTCCAAGGTCCCTTCCAGCTCTGTTCTATATAGCTCCATTTGGAGGGGGGGTTGGGTTTTTTTTAGCCCAGGTCTTCAACAACAATTGTCCTGGAAGCCTACTGATTAAATAGTAATTGATGGATTTTTAACATTGAATTTGCACTATGGAGTGGGGAGATAATCGTAAATATTATCTTAGTGATTGATTCTAAATAGGATAGTGAAACATAATCCTACCCTTAGGTGTAGGATTATGTTTCACTATCCTATTTATGATGTAAACATAAATCTTAGCCAAGGTTTGGATCAAAGGTCTGCTTAAAGAGCACCAATCCAACAGAAAAGGATTTTCCCAGGGAAAGCACAGATGAGAGCTTACGGGAAATAAGTGCAAACAAGGAGTTTTGCATGACGCTGGGGCAAATCTACAAATGATCCTAAATCTTCTTATAAATGGCAGAACATAGAATGTAAAGGTGGGTGAAAAAGGAAGCTATGAGAAGTACGTGCACTACACTTTTCACTTGTTTCTTAACAGCTGAGGATTATCGGGGGTCCAGCCTGGATACCACACAGGAGGAAAATAGTGATGGGGAGCTTAAAATGACAACTGATGCCAAAAAGAAAAAAAAAACCAGATCTAAAGAGCCAGAAATTTCAAACGTCCAGCATTGGCGGTTATGCTGTGATTTGAGGCAGAATAGCCTAAACAGGAACTCTTAATCATTTTTTTAAGCCCAGCTGTTCTCACAACAGAAGAGTGAACATGGTTCCTTGCAAGGGTTTGTACAGTGTGCTGATACCTTGTGCCTGTCTAGTTTGTGTAGGCAGGCATGCAGTGGTGGGATTCCGCTGGTTCGCACCAGTTCAGCAGAACCAGTAGCTAACTTGCATCACGGAGACTTGGTTGGGCCCAGAGGGCGGGATTCCTCTGGTTGACCTTTGTCCACCAGGTTTCCGGGTGCTACACCGGCCTCGGGCTCAGGGTAGGGGTGGGGGTGTGGCTGTTGTTATGAGGGAGACCTTGTGTCTGCGGGAGGCCACCGTTCCCCAGATAGTCGGGTGTGAGTCTCTCTTTTTGAGATGCGGCCCTGGTGCGCAGTTGGGCTTGCTGCTGGTGTACCTTTCGCCTAGTCACGCAGCAGCAGCCCTGCCTGAGCTGCTCGATGTCCTCTCTGGGCTGGTGATTGAGTTCCCGAAACTTATAGTTTTGGGGGACTTCAATCTACCATCGTTGGGAGGATCATCCGAGTTGGCTCGGGAGTTCATGGCTTCCATGACGGCCATGGACCTGACGCAAGTAATTTTGGGACCGACACATGAGGGAGGCCACACCCTTGACTTAGTTTTTTTATCTGGATGGTGGTTAGATGATCTTGGTGGGGGCTCTCCAATTATTATGCCCCTGTCATGGACCGATCATCATCTCCTGCGGCTGGTCTTCCGTTTTGCCACCCCCCGCTGTGGGGGTATGGAACCAATTAAATGGTACCGTCCCAGATGCTTAATGGATCCCCAGAGGTTCCAGGCGGCGCTGGGGTCCCCACCTGCCTCCCTTGCTTACAGCTCGGCAGATGCCTTAGTGGAAGCCTGGGAAAGGACGGCCACTGAGGCTCTTGACCGAGTTGTACCCCTGCGGCCCCTGACCCGGTGCAGATCCCGTCGAGCTCCATGGTTCTCTGTGGAGCTCCGGGAGATGAAGCGTCGGAGACGGGGCCTAGAGAGCGTTTGGAGATCCAGCCGATCCGAATCCAACCGATTGCGACTAAGAGCCCACATTAGGTCTTATCTCGCTGCGATAAGGAAGGCGAGGTCTAACCACTTCGCCACCCTTATCGCATCCGCAGATAATCGCCCGGCCGCCCTGTTTAGGGTGACTCGCTCCCTCCTAAATCAGGAGGTGAGGGAGGATCCCTTGCAGGGTCGTGCCGAGGAGTTTAACCAGCATCTGTCGGACAAAATCGCTCGGATTCGGACCGGTCTGGACTCTGACTGGGCAGAGTCTGGCGATCAGGACACGGGCAGTCTTGTTGATACCACCTGGGATGAGTTTGATTCTGTGACTCCGGAGGAAGTGGACAGGATCATGGGGAGGCTGAGCACCACCACATGTTTATTGGACCCGTGCCCTTCCTGGCTGGTTTATGCAGCCCAGGAGAGGACACGCAGCTGGTTCCAGGTAGTTATATCAGCTTCTTTGAACGAGGGTAGCTTCCCCGCCGTCTTGAAAGAGGCGGTGGTGAGGCCCCTCCTCAAGAAGCCTGCCTTGGACCCAGCTGTATTGAATAACTTCCGTCCTGTCTCCAACCTTCGCTTTCTTGCGAAGGTTGTTGAGAGTGTGGTGGCACATCAGCTCCCTCTGGTCCTGGATGAAGCGGATTATCTAGACCCGTACCAATCGGGTTTCAGGCCCGGGCACAGCACGGAGACGGCATTGGTCGCGCTGGTGAATGATCTCTGGAGGGCTCGGGACAGGGGACATTCCTCTGTTCTAGTCCTATTAGACCTCTCAGCGGCTTTCGATACCATCGACCATGGTATCTTGCTGCGGCGTCTCAGGGGATTGGGAGTGGGAGGCATGGTCTTACAGTGGTTCTCCTCCTATCTCCAGTGACGTTTGCAGTCGGTGTTGGCAGGAGGGCAGAGGTCGACCGCGAGGTCTCTCGTTTGTGGAGTTCCTCAGGGGTCGGTCCTCTCGCCTCTCCTGTTCAACATCTACATGAAACCGCTGGGTGAGATCATTCGTGGTTTTGGAGTTGGGTATCATCAGTATGCTGATGATACCCAACTTTTCCTTTCGACCCCAAACCACCCCAGTGATGCCCTCAACGTGATGTCCCGTTGCCTGGAGGCGGTTCGGGTCTGGATGGGGAGGAACAGACTTCAACTCAACCCCGACAAGACTGAGTGGCTTTGCATACCTTCATCCCGGGTTTATTCGGACATTCCACCTCTTGCTATGGGGGGTGAACTATTACCCCCCGTAGATAGGGCTCGCAACTTGGGAGTCCTCCTAGATTCACGGCTCACCTTGGAAGACCATATAGGAGCTGTGACTAGGGGGGCTTTCGCCCAGGTTCGCCTGGTGCGCCAGTTGCGGCCCTATCTAAGCCGGGATGATTTATGCACGGTCACTCATGCGCTCGTGGCCTCTCGTCTGGACTACTGCAACGCTCTCTACATGGGGCTGCCCTTGAGGACCACCCGGAAGCTCCAACTGGTACAGAATGCAGCCGCGAGAGTTGTGTTGGGAGTCTCCCGATACTCCCACGTTACACCTTTGCTCCGTGAGCTGCATTGGTTACCGGTTGCCTTCCGGGTGAGATTCAAGGTACTAGTAATGGTGTTCAAAGCTCTCCATGGCATGGGGCCGGTGTACCTCAGGGAACATCTGTTGCCGGCATCAAGCTCCCTGCGCCCTGTGCGTTCCCACAGAGAGGGCCTCCTCAGGGTGCCACCGATCAGAGAATGTCGATTGGTGGCCCCCAGGGGGAGATCCTTCTCTGTGGGCGCTCTGGAGCTGTGGAATCAGTTACCGGTAGAGCTCCGGATGGCGCCCGATCTTCGATCCTTTCGTCGCGATCTCAAGACGTTTTTGTTTGTACAAGCCGGCCTAGCCTGATGGGGATTGGTGGGGTTTTTTATTTTTTGTATTCTTAATTTTATCTTTGGGGTTTTATAATTGAATAGTAATTGTTTTAAACTTGGGCAATTATTTAATTTCTTTTTAATGTTTGTATTTTGTATTCTACTTTTGCCCTGTGAACCGCCCTGAGTCCTCAGGGAGAAGGGCGGTATAGAAATATTATTAAATTAAATTAAAAAATTAAATTATTTTTTTGTTACCCAGGCCCAGAACGAACTTCCAGAAGTGGCATCCGCACAGAGAATTAGTTGTTCACATATTTGAATCCCACCACTGCAGGCATGGGGGATACATTGTTCCTGCTTCTTCTCTCCTTAACTGGTATTGGTAAAAGTTTTCCTTGATACTCCAGCCAGAGCTGGCTTAATCAGTTCCAGGCTTCTTACACTGTTTCACGTACCATACACACATGCATATATTCATGCTGGAGATTGGAATTGAGACAGGAACTTTTCAGTACACACAGACACAGTTACAGTATGTGAATGAACGAATGAATAGAAATCTCTGATACTCTGACAGGGAGCTGACAGAAGAGCTTGTTGGAATTTTCAATCACTATTCAACGTGCAGATTTGTAGTAGTAGTAGAGAGAATCAAATATTACACAACAATTATTCATGGTACACTCTTTTCACATTTGTCATATTTTTTACAGCTCTGTTTCCTGATCTGTATTACCTATTTGTCAAATCAACAAATCTCCATCTTTTTTTTCTTCAATTCACTCCTTTGGAAAGCGATTTTTACAAGTGTGAAGTCCTGAGCTTGGACAAATATTCTCCTGATTGGGTCAAAAATTCAGTTGTTCATCCCTGCTGCAATGCTATTGTAAGTTTAGAGTGATTCAGGATTCTAGAAGCTTACTGTGACACCTCTTTAAAATGATTTACCAGAGTTGGTCCTTTGTGCCATGCAGATAAAAATTAGCTTGGTTTTCTGCCAGACCTCATTACCTTGCAGGGCAAAAGCAATGGACATTGGCCTTATATCTTCAATGAAACCATCTATTTTGTGAAATATTTGAACAAGAACATGAATATTCCTCTCTAGGACTATGCATTAGCCCATGGAGTTAATCATCTTTCACCGTAAACTCAGAATTTAAGTTTGCTAAACATGAATGGGAAAGGCTACATCCTAAGGATCCCAGACCAGATTGTAAATTGGTAAAAGACCTGCATTGTTGGTGAGACTTTAGCTCAATGGCAGACTATATATATATGCAAAAGGCCCCCAATTTAATCCTTGTTATCTCCAGATAAGGTTGGTAATGTAGAGGTCCATTTCTAATCAATATTGACAGGACTGGCTTAGATGGGTGAATTATCTGTTGTGGAATAAGTTTCTGATATCCACATTTTTATTTATTATGTATCAGATTCATGTGCCAGCCATCTTGCCTGGAGGCAATTCATCCATATGCTTTGCAAACAGAAATTGTTGTTGTTAGTTGTTAAGTCATATCTGTCCCATCGTGACCCCATGGACAACGTTCCTCCAGGCCTTCCTGTCCTCTACCATCTTCTGGAGTCCATTTAGCCTCACACCTACTGCTTCAGTGACTCCATCCAGCCACCTCATTCTCTGTCGTCCCTTTCTTCTCTTGCCCTCAAACTTTCCCAGCATTAGGCTCTTCTCTAGTGAGTCCTTCCTTCTCATTAGGTGGCCAAAGCATTTAAGTTTCAACTTCAGGATGTGGCCTTCTAAAGAGCAGTCAGGGTTGATCTCCTTTGGACTGACCGGTTTGATCACCTTGCAGTCCAAGGGACTCACAGGAGTCTTCTCCAGCACCATAGTTCTAAGGCTTCAATTCTTTGGCACTCAGCCTTTCTTATGGTCCAACTTTCACTGCCATACATTGCAACTGGGAAGACCATAGCCTTGACTATACACACTTTTGTTGGCAGGATGCCTCTGCTTTTTAGTGTGCTGTCTAGATTTGCCAACACTTTCCTCCCCAGAAGCAAGTATCTTTTAATTTCTTGGCTGTAGTCCCCATCTGCGGTGATCTTGGAGCCCAGGAAAATAAAATCCATCACTACCTCCATTTCTTCCCAATCTATTTGCCAGGAATTGAGAGGGCCGGATGCCATGATCTTGGTTTTCTTAATGTTAAGTTTCAACCCAACTTTTGCACTCTCCTTCTTCACTTGCAACAAGAGGCTCTTTAGTTCCTCTTCACTTTCTGCCATTAGAGTGGTATCATCTGCATATCTTAGGTTGTTGATATTTCTCCCGACAATCTTAATTCCAACTTTTGATTGATCTAGCCCTGCCTTTCTTATGATGTGCTCTGCATATAAGTTAAACAGGCATGGCGACAGTATACAGCCTTGCCGGACTCCTTTCCCAATTTTGAACCAATCAGTGGTTCCGTGTCCAGTTCTCACTTTTGCTTCTTGACCCGCATATAGGTTTCTCAAGAGACAAATAAGATGGTCTGGTACTCCCATCTCTTTAAGAACTTGCCAGTTTGTTGTGATCCACATAATCAAAGGCTTTAGCATAGTCAATGAAGCAGAAGTAGATGTTTTTCTGGAACTCCCTAGCTTTCTCCATGATCCAGCGTATGTTGGCAATTTGATCTCTAGTTCCTCTGCCTCTTCGAAATCCTGCCTGTACTTCTGGTAGTTCCCGATCCACATACTGCTGGATTCTAGCTTGTAGGATTTTAAGCATAATTTTACTAGCATGTGAAATGAGTGCAATGGTGCGATAGTTTGAACTTCTCCATTTTTGGCTGCAGAGCACATAGTCAATCTGATTTCTGTGTTGACCTTCTGGTGATGTCCATGTCTCTTGGGTTGTTGGAAAAGAGAGTTTGCTATGACCATCGTATTCTATTGAAAAAAATTCTATCAGCCTGTGCCCTGCTTCCTTTTGTACTCCAAGGCCAAACTTGCCTGTTATTCCAGTTATCTTTTGGCTTCCTACTTTAGCATTCCAGTCCCCCATGATGATAAGGACATCATTTTTTGGTGTTAGTTCTATAAGGTGCTGTAGGGCTTCATAGAACTGGTCAATTTCATCCTCTTTAGCACTGGTGGTTGGGGCATAGACCTGGACTACTACTGTGATATTGAATGGTTTGCCTTGGATTCGAACGGAGATCATTCTGTCATTTTGAGGATTGTATCCCAGTATTGCTTTTCCTATTCTTTTATTGTCTATGAAGGCTACTCCATTTCTTCTGAGGGATTCTTGCCCGCAGTAGTATACCTGATGGTTATCTGAATTAAATTCACCCATTCCTGTCCATTTTAGCTCGCTGATGCCTAAGATGTCAATGTTCAGTCTTGTCATCTCTTGTTTGACCATGTCCAGTTTTCCTTGATTCATGGATCTTACATTCCAGGTTTCTATGGAGAAAAAAATCTTTACAGCATCGGACTTTCCTTTCACCACCAGATACATCCACAGCTGAGCGTCCTTTCGGCTTGGGCCCAGTCACTTCATTCTTTCTGGCACTACTAGTACTAGCCCTCTGCTCTTCCCCAGTAGAATATTGGACGCCTTCCGACCTGAGGGGCTCATCTTCCAGCGTCATATTGTTTTGCCTTTTGGTACTGTCCATGGGGTTTTCATGGCAAAGACACTGGAGTGGGTTGCCATTTCCTTCTCCAATGGATCACATTTTGTCAGAACTCTTTGCTATGAACTGTCCATCTTGGGTAGCCCTGCATAGCATAGCTCATAGCTTCATTGAATTATGCAAGCCCCTTCACCACGACAAGGCAGTAATCCATGAAGGGGGTAAGCAGAAATATGAGATATTTATTCTGGCAAAAGTGATCAGATTATAGGCTATGGGTAAGATCTCTGCGGGATGAACACTACCAGTCAGTGAGAGATGGCAAGATTGGACTAGGATGTCCAGTGTGATGTCTTTAGTTTGTCTTGGTGAAGTCTGGTGTACCATCTGGTAACTTGTATGAAATCAACCAATGATAGTTTATTCAACAAGCCGTGCTCAAGCAAGGCCTAGCTTAGGGCAATGTGAGAAGCCAGTCAGAGTCTGCTAAATTCAAAGGCAGATGTTTAAAGAAGGCATTAATTTTAAGGGTTTATCAGGAGGATTTTATATTGTTCTTTTTAAATGGCCAAGATGCTGCAGTGGCAGACCAAGCCCTTGAAAGACTGACCTGCCTGTTGAGTCCTTATCCAACAGGAGAATGAATATACGTGTGTGGGATTGAGATGCTGCCTTTGTATTTGTTCTTATGAATGGTTTTATAAAGTGATAATTGGATAGTCGCCTTCTGCATTCTGATTGCCAGAGGAGCTTCACTTCACTCTAATAAAACATATTAAAGTAACATAAGAAAAGTGCAGCTTTCTATTTAACAGCACAGACTGTATTGATTTATGTATTTAAGGGTGTGATTACTTTTTCTCAGAGTTTGAAACCACAACCTCCCCACCTTTAAAAAAAAAAAATCTATAGCCAGAGTGGAATTGCCTCGTGAAAGAGAGATCAACCACGTCTCTGATTATCTAGCTCTCTTCTCCACCATTCAGATTCTTCCCAACTAGATGACTTCTTCCTTCAAGGCAGGGGAGGGAGATTTGCAAATAAAACGGCAGGAATGACACCACACGATAAATCAAGTCTAACAGCATACTGGAAAATGGGCCAAAGACAGCTGGTGCTGTGACAAATACAGCTGACAACAAGTATATACATCTGCTTGGGAGGATTTATGAGAAGGGAATACAAATAAGGCCACATGACATTTGGGTCTGATAAGTTGTTTTAAGATCATTATTATTATGTGGTTAATAAGACACTATTTAAAATGCACAAACAAATACAAGTTATATCTTACTCTACACATATTTTAGCAAACCTCTAGAACTTGGTAACTCTTAGGATTTATTGGTAATTGTTAAGGTTATTTTTTTAAAGAAACAGGGAAAATGAGGATGTCAACACTTTTCTCTAAATCTCAAGGACAGCTGAGTGCTTCTTCTTAGTGCTTTTTGTATTCAAGAAAGGCTGATTTCAGTGTGAACTCTGTAAATCTCTTTTCTCTCCTGAGCTTATAATAATCCCTCTGTATCCTGAACCCCTCTTGTAAGTGCTCTGATTTCATTTACCAGTACAGGATATTTATTGTGGGACAACAGGAAATATAAGAATGGGCCATACAATTCTTACCACAAACATTTCTCTCATTAAGCATTTTGTAAAAAAAAAGGTGGGGGTGGGGTTGGAGGGAACAACCTAAAGCATCTTCATCAAAAATACATTGATTCAGAAACAGGATGCTTTTGCTGTCTTCTTTTTAACTATTTCTCAACTCCAGAAGGTCAGGTCCCTTCTTGGCTTTGGCAGCACATACTACATACCAAAATTGAAACAGCACAGAGAAGACTAGCATGGCCCCTGTGCAAGGATGACATGCAAATTCGTGAAGCGTTCCATATTTTTTGCACAACCATTTGTCTGAAATGGTTTAGGGTTTCCTGCCTGAGCAGGGGATTGGACTAGAAGACCACCCCCCCAAGGTCCCTTCCAACTCTGTTATTCTGTTTTCTGTTCCTTTTCTCCTCTTCCTCTCGTACCATTGTTAGGAGGATCTGGAAGCAAGAAACACATAGGAGGTTTCTAAGTGACAGACAAGCATCAATGCAAAGTGTCTATGGAGCTTCTCAGTCATCCAGGTCATGGTTGCTCCAAAGGTGATTTTTCAAGAGGCAACTGGACTTCCTTGTTTTTCCCTGAAGACATTTCGCTTCTCATCCAAGAAGCTTCTTCAGCTCTGACTGGATGGTGGGAAATTGAAGGATTTATATTCCTTGCAGACACCTGATTATGCAAATGGGCGTGGAACATTCTTGGAACTTGCTGAAAAACAGTTCAAATCAGCAGTTCCAAGAAGGCTGCACACCCA
Organism: Vipera ursinii; assembly: GCF_947247035.1. Lineage (NCBI taxonomy): Eukaryota > Metazoa > Chordata > Lepidosauria > Squamata > Viperidae > Vipera > Vipera ursinii. The sequence continues at coordinate 227,330,720 of NC_139513.1, forward strand.
TTTGCACTATTCAGGTGACCCTGAGGACAAAGGCAAACTCCCAAGTGGCCTCAACAATTCTCTAAAAGAATGCAAATGACCAGCTGTGTGCAAGGAATATAAATCCTTCTATTCCCCACCATCCAGTCGGAGCTGAAGAAGCTTCTTGATGAGAAGCAAAACATCTTCACAGAAAACAAGAAAGTCCAGTTACCTCTTGAAAGAGCACCTTTGGGACATTAATGCAAAGTGTTTTCCCTATGTAAGCCTGAGGTTCTCCAGCCTCCATAATGGGCGACTCCAGTCGGCAGCTTGCCTAGTCAGATCTCCTTACCGGTGTCATAGTAACTGGTACACAGTCATAGTAACCGGTCAAAGTTGCCATTTTGAGAATACAGAATCACTAACTTTTTTTTTTTGCAAAGATGTCACACATCTTCTAAGCTCTTGAGCTAGAAATGAACTTCTCAAGAATGCAGCAATGCACCTGGAAGGGAAGGGGAGATTTTTAAAGAAGACGAAAGGCAGCAGTGCCCTGATTTATATGGATTACTTATGTATCCACTTTAACTTTCCACAATCTTTCCCCTATATCCCCTTTGCCTATCCCCACCATCAGGCCAAGGCAATATTCAATCAAAGAGTCCTGACTCAAATGGACATTGAGTCACTTGAAATTTCATTTTCATGTATGCCAATTAGTGTACATTCAAAGTGACAATAAAGTTATTATTCTATTCTATTCTCATTGAAATGGCTGGCCAATAATAAAATGACCTTCCGAGCAGAAAAATGCTTGACAACAAGTTTGACTCAACATCATAGAACAGCCCTTATCAGAGTAGGATTCGATTAGTTTGAGTCTATGGTCAAATACGGACAATTCTATTGTCCGAATGATCAAATATGATTTGCCATATCTTAAGAGAACATGTGTTTCTGGAGCACCAGAAATAGAGTCATTGCACTTCTTTTATTCGAGTGTCAGTTATATGCTTTAGCAAGGGCTCAGTACTTACAGACACATCTTGACAGAACCATAGACTGGGACTCAAGCAAAAGGTTATCTTATTTCCTTCAGAGCACAAATATATAAGTAGTCATTAGAACTGTTTAAGTGTCCAACTGTTTAAGGCTGTCCAACAGAGAACAGGTTTTATAGAAAGCATAGTGGCTGCATGCAAAGGTGTTCAAATATTCACATAATCGCATACTGTTTTTGAACCCTTAAGATTCATTCCATCACATATCTTTGCATTCTTTTTTTTGCCTTACACTATTTTATCTCAGTCTTTTTAATCTATATTTTATCCACTCTATTTTAGTCTATTCTATATCAGCATAGTCTATTTTATTTCATTTCTCTGTATCTTACCTTATCTCATGTTACTGTATCTTATGTTGCCGATATTCATATTTTGGTGTGGTTAACTGATTAATCAATAAAGTATACTACTATGGTACTACTACATTGCTGATCCCTATCTAATGCCGTGCATTAAAACCTACAGAGAGCAGAAAGCAAAATACTGAATGAAAGGCAGAATAATCTCTTTCCCCCCCACCCCCAAAAGTGGTCATATTTCTTTCATGGAAGGCTTTCAATGTAAGAGAAAACCAACACCTAAAAAAGCCATTGTCCAAAATCACAGCAGGCTTAAAGGGGACGTTTCCTGTAAGAGGAGAGGGAGGGAGGGAGGGAGGGAGGGAGGGAGGGAGGGAGAGAGGGAGGAAGGAAGGAAGGAAGGAAGAAAGGAAGGAAGGAAGGAATGAAGGAAGGAAACAGAAGAAAAACTGTTGCAAGTAATTCAACGATAGAAAGCAAAGGTGGATCCACAGGCATCAGATATCTCCTGTCATCCCCAGAGATTTGATTTTTCTTAATCTCTGAAAGCCCCATGTAGATAAACTTTGCAGAAAAGTAAATTCTTTTCTTTTGTCCAATATCATGTTTCTGAGTAGACAGGTTTCTATCTCTTTAACTTTGAAGCATGTCACCTTATGTGCATGCATGCATGCATACTTTTGACTCCTGTTTACTACAAGGACAAGACCGTGTATTTTTTTTTTAAAACAGCTGCCTTCTTCCTAGGGCTAAGAGAAGTGACAAGTCAAAAGTCACCCAATCCTCTTTGTGACTAAGGCAGGACTAAAACTCATAGTGTCCTGGTTTCTAGCCCATTGCCGTCAACCATTACACCAAACTGGCGCTTAGAAATATTGTACTAATATTGTACTATTCCTGTCTTGCCCTCATTTCTAAAGAGTGGGCCTATAATTAAGGTGATTAGCTGCCTCAACTATTAGAGACCCTGCAATTTCTTGTGCATAATTCAGGTCCAGTAGAAATATAGCCATCCAATCAGCTTCCTTTGCTGGCCTTGAAGGGACAGCAAAGAACCAAAATGTTCTGTATTGATTTGTTGCCGTTTAGACATCATCCACATTTTTTGCCCTCCAAAGATGGCGGTTCTAGCCATGTGATTTTTTTTTTCTTAGACAGTAGAATATCTCTCCATCTTATTTTCCTTAGATGGTAGAATGCTCAATAGTGGCGAATATCTGTAGCTTCGGTATAGGATGAGGGAAAAGGTTCCTTCTCCGAGCTTGTGGGTTGGTTTCTGAGCATTTCCTAACCAGAGTTTAGGAAGATGTCAGTGTCAGCAGAGTTTAGGGGATGTCAGTGTCAGTGTTCTTCTGTGTATAAGGGCTTCAGATGTGAGTGTGTCGAGGGTGTGTGATGGGTCTCGTGATGGGTCAGGTGTGAGTCATTAGTGAGAAGCTTGTGATGGGTCTTGTGATGGGGAAGGTTTCATCAGGTCAGGGTCATTGGGAGTTGAACTGCTGGTGGGAGGGGAGAGGGGTCTTGCATGGTTTGGTTGAGGGTCAGTGCTGTCTCTGGTTGGCTGTGTGGTTGATTTGGATTCTGAGGGGTTTGTACGCCGGTTGTAGGCCAATGTCTCTGTCGATGGAATTGCTTGTGGAGTGCCAGGCTTTGATGAACTCACGACCGTGGTGGGTGGTAGCGTGGCCGATGGTTTTTGTGTTGCTCCAATCGAACTGGTGCTGTTTGGTGTTGGTAGAGATTAAGGATTTGGGATCCTGGCATTTGACTGGCAGCCGGTGTTCGTGGATCTGGTTTTTAACTGACGTGATGTTTGTCCCAGATAGAATTGGGTGGTAGAATATCTCACCATGGTACCTGGATGAAAGGAAATTCTAATTAGAAGAAGATAGTAAATGTCCGGAAGATGAAGGAAGGTTTTCTTTACATACAAAATCTTGTGTGAATTTGACAGAGAGAGATGAGAGAGGATTAAGAAGTTTGGAATCGGGCCTGGAAGACCAGATAGGCTGCTTGGGGCCATTCACCATCTCTCAATTTCAGTCATTCTCCCAGAGTTGTTATTAGGATAAAAGGAGGAAAACCACCACCTTATCTTCCTAAGAAAAATATGCCTTGCAGCATGGTAAATGTAACAAACTACAGGTAGTCCTTGACTTACAACCATTCGTTTAGTGACTATTCGAACTTGTAGCAGCACTGAAAAAAAGGAGTTACAATCAGTACTCACACTTTTTTAATCCCATTTATATTTTTTTATTTATTTATTTATTTATTTTAATCTCATTTATATCCTGCCCTTCTCCGAAGACTCAGGGCGGCTTACAATCTAAAGCACAAATCAATGTGCTTAGCAATAGCCTTCATTCTATGAATATGCCTGCTTATTAGGGCTTTCGCCCCCCCCCCAGCGGCATTATTACAAAGTCAGCTTATTGCCCCCAACCATTCCAGTATCTCCAGGGCCACATGATCAAAATTTAGATATTTAGCAACTGGCATGTATTTATGATGGTTGCAATGTCCCGGAGTCACGTGGTCGCCAGTCACGACCTTCTCTGCAGCCTCAGATAAGCAAAGTCAATAATGGGAGCTGAATTTGCTTAACAAATGTGTGATTGACTTAACTGCCAGGATTCACCTAACAACTAAGGCCAAAAAAAGGTCATAAAATTGTATATGATTCACTTAACAACCACTTCACTTAACAATGAAAATTGTGGTCCCTATTGTGGTCATAGGTCAAGGACTACCTCTACTTGATTGATTATGCACCATCCAATTTATGGGGACTCTTAGTGTGCACGTAGATTTCCTTAATTTCTCAATGCTCTACATTTAAATTGTAGAGTATTATTAGTTAATTCTCTCTAAGAATTAACTTAAATCTCTAATTAACTTAAATGAAGTTCTAGTTTCTATTTCCCTGCATGGAAAAGAAGGCAAACCTATCTCCTGTCAGTTACCTTTCTGCACCGCATTGATCGACATTTTAAGGTTTCACGATATTAGGAATTGGTCTTTTCCTGTTTCACCTTTAGAGGTAAACTACCTATGAGCTGAGTAGTAAATGAAAGAAAGTGGCAGTAATGTCTGATGGAAATTAGACTTTCCTCAATGTCTTGGGCTTCCCAAAGTGTATTTTATGTATAGGGGAAAAAATTATGCATGTTGCATGTCTCGCTTTCTTCCATCCAGATTACAAATGGGTGGTGCCAATTTGCATTTTGATTATGCGTGATGGTTCCATATATCTGATGAACTGATATTAAAACAATTCTTTAAAAAAGCATACTGATTAAAGACACATTGATGTTGCTATTTTTAACGCACCTTTTCTGCTGTAAATCAGAGTTTTAAATTCTCCTTTCATAAGGCTATCATAATACTATCCGTAGTGGGGAGAGGGGAAGAAAAGCTAATCCTCCAATTATTTTTCCTTTTGGTTTTTCTTCATCTTTTTTACTCTTTCAAATGACTTTACCAAAAACAGGGGGATGGGGAGGTGGTGATGGTGGGGAGGTCAGTAATCAAACTTTCTTCAATTAACTTTATCTCATGAAATAATCAAGGTGCCCTTCCTTTTGCAATCATGGGATCCCATCTCATTTGAAGTTTAGAACTTTGTATCTATTGCCTACATTGTACACTGCTGCAGTTTACAGCTCCCGAGATATTAATTCAAGGAGTAAAGCTTTAGTCTTTTCCCCAAAGCATTGGCAACAATTATTTGTTATAATAACTGCTGTGCGTTGTTTTAAATGGAAGATCGGAGCCATGATAGGTTAAATGGGAAGTCCATATAACAGACCTGCATTTTTCTGCTTCCTGAGCCATAAACCAAGCCTGAGCACTGTTTATATCTATTCTAGTATATCTAGTATATAGATATACTAGATATAGTATATATCTACTATATCTAGATATATACTATATCTAGTAGTAACTGTGAGAGGGATCTCGGAGTCCTAGTAGACAATCACTTCAATATGAGCCAGCAGTGTGCTGCAGCTGCCAAAAAAGCCAACAGAGTGCTAGGCTGTATTAACAGAAGGATAGAATCAAGATCACATGAAGTGTTAACACTACTTTACAATGCTTTGGTAAGGCCACACCTGGAATACTGCATCCAGTTTTGGTCACCACAGTGTAAAAAAGATGTTGAGACTCTAGAAAGGGTACAGAGAAGAGCAACAAGGATGATTAAGGCACTGGAGGCTAAAACATACAGGTGAAACTCGAAAAATTAGAATATCGTGCAAAAGTTCATTTATTTCAGTAATGCAACTTAAAAGGGGAAACTAATATATGAGATAGATTCATTACATGCAAAGCAAGATAGTTCAAGCCGTGATTTGTCATAATTGTGATGATTATGGCTTACAGCTCATGAAAACCCTAAATCCACAGTCTCAGAAAATTAGAATATTACATGCAATCAATAAAACAAGTAGTGTACATAGAACAATATCAGACCTCTGAAAAGTATAAGCATGCATATGTACTCAGTACTTGGTTTGGGTCCCTTTTGCAGCAATTACTGCCTCGATGCGGCATGGCATGGAAGCTATCAGCCTGTGGTACTGCTGAGGTGTTATGGAAGACCAGGATGCTTCAATAGCGGCCTTCAGCTCTTCTGCATTGTTCAGTCTCATGTCTCTCATCTTTCTCTTGGCAATGCCCCATAGATTCTCTATGGGGTTCAGGTCAGGTGAGTTTGCTGGCCAATCCAGCACAGTAATCCCACAGTCATTGAACCAGATTTTGGTGCTTTTGGCAGTGTGGGCAGGTGCCAAGTCCTGTTGGAAAATGAAGTCAGCATTCCTATAAAGCTTGTCTGCGGAAGGAAGCATGAAGTGCTCCAAAATCTCCTGGTAGACGGCTTCATTGACCCTGGACTTAATGAAGCACAGTGGACCAACACCAGCAGATGACATGGCTCCCCAAATCAACACAGACTGGACTTCAAGCATCTTGCAGTGTGTGCCTCTCCATTCTTCCTCAAGACTCTGGGTCCTTGGTTTCCAAATGAGATGCAAAAGTTGCTCTCATCAGAAAAGAGGACTTTGGACCACTGAGCAACAGACCAGGTCTGTTTTTCCTTAGCCCAGGTAAGATGCTTCTGACGTTGTTTGTTATTCAGGAGCGGCTTGACAAGAGGAATACGACATTTGAAGCCCATGTCCAGGATCCGTCTGTGTGTGGTGGCTCTTGATGCACTGACTCCAGCCTTAGTCCACTCCTTGTGAAAGTCCCCAAGACTTTTGAATGGCCTTTTCCTGACAATCCTCTCCAGGCTGCGGTCATCCCTGCTGCTTGTGCACCATTTTCTTCCACTCTTTTCCCTTCCACATAACTTTCTATTAATGTGCTTTGATACAGCACTTTGGGAACATCCAACTTCTTTTGCAATTACCTTTTGAGGCTTTCCCTCCTTATGGAGGGTGTCAATGATGGTTTTCTGCACAACTGTCAGGTCAGCAGTCTTCCCCATGATTGTGATTCCTACTGAACCAGACTGAGAGACCATTTAAAGCAGACATGTCAAACTAGCAAAGTCACGTATCGGAGCTTTTTCCCCATTGCCGGCAATGGGGTGGGCGCGGTTTCGTCATGACGCATCTGGCCCACGGGTCGGCAGTTTGACACCCCTGATTTAAAGCCTCAGAAACTCTTTGCAGGTGTTATTAATTAGCTGATTAGAGTGGGACACTTTGAGCCTAGAATATTGCACCTTTTCACAATATTGTAATTTTCTGAGATTGTGGATTTGGGGTTTTCATGAGCTGTAAGCCATAATCATCACAATTATGACAAATCATGGCTTGAACTATCTTGCTTTGCATGTAATGAGTCTATCTCATATATTAGTTTCCCCTTTTAAGTTGCATTACTGAAATAAATGAACTTTTGCACAATATTATAATTTTTCGAGTTTCACCTGTATAAAGAACGGTTGCTGGAATTGGGTATGTCTAGTTTAATGAAGAGAAGGGTGAGGGGGGACATGATAGCAGTGTTCCAATATCTCAGCGGTTGCCACAAAGAAGAAGGAGTCAAGCTATTCTCCAAAGCACCTGAAGGCAGGACAAGAAGCAACAGATGGAAACTAACCAAAGAGAGAAGCAACCTAGAACTAAGGAGAAATTTTCTGACAGTTAGAACAATTAATCAGTGGAACAACCTGTCTCCAGAAGCTGTGACTGCTCCAACACTGGAAGTTTTTAAGAGAGTGGACAACCATTTGTCTGAAATGGTATAGGGTTTCCTGCCTGAGCAGGGGGTTGTACTAGATGACCTCCAAGGTCCCTTCCAACTTCTTCTTCTTCTTCTTCTTCTTCTTCTTCTTCTTCTTCTTCTTCTTCTTCTTCTTCTTCTTCTTCTTCTTCTTCTTCTTCTTCTTCTTCTTCTTCTTCTTCTTCTTATTATTATTATTATTATTATTATTATTATTATTATTATTATTATTATTTTGGCTCTTTTGTCATTGCAGCCGTTTACCTCCCTCTCTGTCTTTCTCAGTGCCTGAAGGGAGAAAAGAAAAAAAATCTGCAGAGCAGGATGAAAAAGGAAAGGTAGTCCTCCTCTTATGACCCCACTTGAGCCCAAAATTTCTGTTGCTAAGTGAGATGGTTGTTAAGTGAGTTTTGCTCCATTTTGCGACTTTTTTTGCCACAGGCATTCAGTGCATCACTGCAGATTAAGTTAGCAACACAGCTGTTAAAGTGAACCTGGCTTCCCCAGTGACTTTGCTTGTCAGAAGATCACAAAAAGTGATCACATGACCCCAGATATTGTAACTGCCATAAATGTGAGCCAGTTGCCAAATGTCTGAATTTTAATCATGTAACCATGGGAACTGTGGCAAAAAAAGATTATAAAATCAGGTTCACTTGAAAACCGTCTTGGTTAGCAATGGAAATTCTGGTCCTAATCATGGTCAGTTGAGAACTACCTGTACACATTTCAATCTACCTGTCAATCATAACTCTCTTCCATCAGCGTTAAACTCATTTTTATGTTCTAGACTAGGGGTCTGCAACCTTGACAACTTTAAGACTTGTGGACTTCAGCTATGCTGGCTGAGGAATTCTGGAAGCTGAAGTCCACAAGTCTTAAAGTTGTCAAGGTTGCAGACCCCTGGCAAAGAGTAAAGGAAAAACTAATCGTTTTAAAAATGAAATAGAACATAAATTGTAAGATGCCATCCTAGAAAAAAAAACTTTATCTTTTTTTTTAAAGAAATACACATTTTGTGTCTTTGTTGATATCAGAAAGAACTTTTTTGATATGGTTCTGCAGAGTTATCTATCTCCTTAGAAAGTTCACGACTTCTATAGGAATTAAAACAGTAAATGCTGGGTTTGCCAATCAGGTAGACTAAACCTTCGTATCTTCTAGCATTGCAAAAGACAAGAAAAAAATTCAGAAAAGGGTAATAAATAGATACACTGGGAGCTTCCACTTACTGCTGGTATTTTGCATACTGGAATATTTACAAAAGAATATTTAAAGAAAAAAAATATTTATTTTACAAATCTCCATAATCCCGCTTGCATTTTTGAAAAACGCAGCATGTATAATGCAGTTAGGACTGAACACTGGTGCCAAGCACTAGAAAGCAATAGGTAAGCTTCATGAATAAATGAAAACTAAGCTTTATTTAAACCGATTAAGCATACTACTTACCAAAACTCAGCTTTAAAAGACTATAACATCAAACGTATGGCAGTTATTTTCTATTTGTCATATTTCCATTTCAGCAGAGGAGGTAGTTCTGCAGATCACACCATGGTGGACCACACTTCTTTCATTAGTGTTTGTAGAGCTGGGACTGGTATCAGTGGTGGGATTCAGCCAGTTCACATCTGTTCAGTAGAACTAGTAGCTAAATTTTGCTGCATTTGGAGAATCGGTTGGCTTCCAGAAGTCCAATCTAGGCCTCAGAGGCCTGGAGGAGGCCTAGAATGGCGCACTGGAATGCTAAGGTGTTCTATGTTTTTAGAATCCAGATAGATAAGCATCTTCCATATAACACTCCAGACTTAACAATCGTTGATAACAAAAACAAAAACATCTGGATAGTGGATGTGACAGTACCTGGAGACAGTAGAAGAGAAGAGAAAGAACTGGAGAACATCACAAAATGCAAAGACTTGCAAACAGTAGAATGACTATGGCAAAACAATGTAAAGGTAGGGACAATAGTAATAGGCCCCTCGGGTGCAATCCCAAAACATTTGGAGCACCTCTTGAACATCACCAGCATTGACAATATCACCATTGGTCAATTGCAAAAGGCAGCTTTGGTTTGAACAGCTTATATCCTCCAACAATACCTTTAACACCATCAAACATCTACATCTCCCTAACCCAGGTCCTTGTGAAGGTCTCAAGAGATGGACAAAAATGCCAAATCCAGTCCAAACATCTATCTGACTCTGCAATTAACCATAATATTTCTTAAAGAGGGAGAAAGAGGAGAAAATAATACTCAAGAATTAAGCATTGCATGTGGGATCGGCAATGCGGAAAATGGTAGACTTCTCCCTCACAAATATCAATATCAAATTGTGGCTGAAGATTAAAGCTCTTTTTAAAATGTCCTTCTGTTGTTTAAATTTCTCCTAGAATCACTGAATTTCTTTCATCAGTCTTATGGTGATCTTTGCTAGTTTTCCTTTTTAAAATTTTGTCAAATATGACCTATACATGCAATTATTATAATTATGTCTAAGTATATAATTAAGGTAAATACATGTAATTGCCTTATTGTAATATGCGGTAATCTTGCAACTGTTCTTTTTGAGACCTTGCTAGTAAAATTGTTGGCAGCACATGGATTGGCAGTCTTCGTTAGCACACCTATTAGCTGTGCTGGCTTTTTGACTTTGAAATAATACATGAATTTAATTGATGTTATAATGCAGCATCTTTCAGTGCCATTGAAAAGCTTTTCCCAAAGTAATAGGATGTTTTGGAAATCAGTGTAAAATTAACCTTCCTTCCTTCCTTCCTTCCTTCCTTCCTTCCTTCCTTCCTTCCTTCCTTCCTTCCTTCCTTCCTTCCTTCTTTCTTTCTTTCTTTCTTTCTTTCTTTCTTTCTTTCTTTCTTTCTTTCTTTCTTTCATCAGAGATGTCAGGAATATGAAGTATCTTTTGAAAAGCTTCAGTTGCACAAAATTTGGCTTTGAAATACAAGCTCAATTATTTATTGGTCAGGGATTTAGAAAAGCAACACCCATTAATATCACTGCCTGTTCTGTCTCAGTGACGTGGTATTTTTGGCAGAGAGGAGAATGCTTTCATTTAATGAAGGTCTGAGGAGAATTGTAAAATAATTCCTTGGGCAGACACTCTTCTTCAAGTAAATATAAGAATAAAAGAATTTGGGCAGCATGGCTTTCAGTAGGGCTCCTATATAGGAAGTCCTCAACTTACGATCATAATTGACCCCAAAATTTCTGTTACTAAGCAAGACATTTGTTAAGTGAATTTTGCCCCATTTGATGACCTTTCCTGTCACACTGCAGTTGTTAAATTAGTAACACGGTTGTAAAATGAATCTGGCTTCCCCATTGACTTTGCTTATCAGGACTACCTGTAGTATAATCTGATTTCATGATGGTACTTATAACACACATTTATCTAAATATTCACAAATTTGTCTTATGATACCTGGATGTGTGTGTTAACCTGGTGCATATATTTATATTAGCCTTTGTTTTAATTTTAGAAAAGAAGAGCAGCTTGTACAGAAATCAATTTAGTGTAGCATTTCCCTTAAATGTGTACATGATTTTCTTTTGGCAGCCTAAAGTTGCTCATAAAACTTTCATACTGTCGCAAAAAGGGCTGCAGATTCTGTTCATTGGTCTGAAAAAAAATGTGAACTTGTTGCCAAGCTGTGGATCTGTACTTTGCATTGCACTGAATTCCTGATGGTAGAGAACAAGGCAGTGTGGTAAGCTGGTGTAGCTGGCCACTGGGGATGCCTGGGTGGAGGATGCTTGCATTTTACAGTTGGATAACATCAAATGTGGAGAAGTTAAGAATGTGATTAGTAAACAAGGCATCCAAAAAGTGAGAAAAGTGCTAGAGACAAAATTGAAAGGTGGAAAAACAGTCAACAACCATCAATACCGTGGACATGTTGCTGGAATTTAGTGGCAAATTGTCCAGTCACTGAAGCACTATTTTGCACTGTTTTTCCAATAGAAGCCTTCTGAGTGTTTTTGCATACAGCAAAAACCAAATAAAGCTAGCCTACTCAAAACCAGATCTTCTTCTAGCTCTACCCATTTGCATGTTGGCAAAACATCATTATTCTCCCTTTGCATTCTTTGGTCATGTGTAGGTAGATGTAGGTTACCTGTCTGAGGTCTATAAGAATAGGAGTCCCTAACCCATGGCCTGAGGACTAGAACCAGGTCGTGGTCTGTTAAGAACCAGACTGTGGAAGCACGGGGTGAGTGAAGCATTATTTGCACATGCGCAGATCTTGGTTGCACATGAAACCATCCCCACCCCGGTCCATGGGAAAATTGTCTTCCACAAAAACCATCCCTGGTGCCAGAAAAATTGGGGACCAAAATAAAAGAAAGAAGAAATGTAATTCATGTCTAGAATATGAGAAACCAAAGGACATATCTTGTCCCTGCTTATCAATAGTTAGCATGTGGACAGGAAATTAAACAGGCCCCATAAATTGCCTGGTCAGATTTTCTCCTAACTGCAATTCTACCTAAAGTACAACAATTAGTTTTGATATTTCTATGATAATCATTTTAAAGATTTATTTCGATTTCCTGCTGCAGTCTTGCAGATCTTGGTATTATAACATTACGGTGCAAAGAAGAAAAGCGGTATTAAAACAACATACAATCCAAATTGCAAAAAAGATAGGGAGGGAGGAAGAAGGAGGGAGGGAAGGGAGGGAGGGAGGAAAGAAGGAAGGAAGTGAAAGGGAGGAAGGAAGAGAGGAAGGAAAGAAAAGGGAAGGGATGGATGAAAGGAAGAAGGGGAAGGGGGGAAGGGAGAAAGGAAAAGGGAGGGAGGAAGGAAAACAATTAATCCAGCAGAGTTGGTGTTAGCAGAAAGTCTGTTTTTTAAAAAAAAATCTTCATTTTTAATAACTTCCTAAAAGGGGGCGAATCTGATCTCAGGTGGAGCCCAGTCCACAGCATTGGGGTGTGGCAACAGAGAACTAGTAGCTTCTGGCTTTGGCTCCTGGAATTTTAGGCCTCAGAATCCCCACTCCCTGCATGATCTAACAGGCCAGATGGAATCCATTTGGTGGAGTCAGTCCTGGAGATGCCAAGCTGTGAAAGCCTTAGAGATTAAGACCAATACTTCAAATTGCAGGATTATGCCTTGTTTCGCAGGGAGGCGTCTCTTTTATTTAATGATGTAAAAATGACCCCTTTACTATGGATTGCCCCAAAGAGAAGCTGGAAAAAAACATTTAAAGCCTGCCCTCACCTCCACTATTTTGAAAATACCACGAGCGGCAGCAACGACGAAGTATTTTCATTCAAAATGAAAGTACGTAAAAGAAATGCTTTAAAAATACTTCATAATAAAAATACTTAAGTTCTCTTTAGTGTATCAGAGAAGTATTGTTTTGTTTTGCCTGGAGGGTAAGATCAATGATTTAAGGTATAGAGACAGTCCTCGACTTCCAACTTTTTGTTTTAGTGGTTGTTTGAAGTTACAATGGCACTGAAAAAGGGTGACTTATGACTGTTTTTCAGACTTACAACCATTGCAGCATCCCCATGGTCACGTGATCAAATGTTTGGCAACTGGCATGTATTTATGATGGTTGCAGTGCCCCGGGGTCACGTCAACACTTTTTGAGAACTTCTGACAAGCAAAGTTAAGGGGGAAGCTGGATTCATTTAACAAGGATGTTATTAATTTAACTCCAGTGATTCACTTAACAACTGGGTCCAGAAAGGTCACAAAATGGTACAAAGTTCACTTAACAATTGTCTTGTTTAGTAACATAAAATTTGGGCTCAATTGTGGTCGTAAGTCGAGGACTACTGGTATTTTGCAGTGAATATAATGAATCTCTCTCTCTCTCTCTCCCTCCCTCCCTCCCTCTCTGTGTATGTTGTCCACTGAACAAGTTAATTTACTAAAGAAAAACTGATTTGAGAATTCCTTCTGAAATTTATTTTGCAAGGGTTGTGCATGTTTAATATCACTGCCATGCTGAAAAAGAAAAGAAAATCACCATCCAAGTCTTTGTTATGGTATCATCCTTACTGTAGTATCATTTACATGTTTGTGTGATACACTGGCAAATGAAATAAATACTTCTCAAAAGGATGAGCCCAGTGCAGAGGGACTGTCAGACAGAATAAGTAAATAACATTTCCAACTTGAATAATGTGAAACCTTACTGAAGAGTTGCCTGTCGTGAGGATTCGGTTTCCTTCCCAGTAGATGTTCGTTAAATGTCAACACAATCATGGTGAAAAAAATAAAATAAAAAAAATAAAAAAAAAACTCCAGGCTTATTGTATGACACCAACACGTACCTAGAGCTAAAGCTGCACATCCAGGCAATGCCAATTATACTAATAATCTGCTAAGTAAGATGATCCATTCACACCAACACAGCTCTGGCGTGCCTTGAAACTCAGAGAGAAAGATGGGACATGGTATTACAAAGAGCTGCCATGATAGGTGAGAACATAATTTATCACTTGTCTCCTCAAAGATTTGGGAGGTATCAGCAGAACACGGGAGATACACAAAAATAATTCCTGCAACATTTGGTCTTTTGGAGAGGTGATAGGAGCCCTGGGATCTCTCCTTTCTGCTGAGGGGCCTATGGACTTAAAATCTGTGGCCTGTATTTGGAGATGAAAGGGAAGATAATCTTGAGGGTCACCATGCTGAGATAGATCTTCCCAACAGTTTTCCTGCTGTCAAGGGGGGAAGGGAGTTCAAATTGAGCCCTTCATGAAATGAAATGCCATCAACACAGGATTTGCCATTTAGAGGTGATAATGAAGCCTCTGTTTCACACAATTGGAGTTATTTTTGTAAGCTCCTCTCAGCTGTTCATATTGTCAGATAAAGTAGGCTTGGATGTCAAGCATTGTGCACTGTATGGGAGTGTCTGCTGTTTTGGAAATAGCCTTCTTTAAGAATAAAATAAGCCCTCACTTTACTGCACTTAAAAATGGGATTTGTTATTCCTGGCAAAATGTCTTCTCTCTGTGGGAGATTCAAGTCCAGTGTCAGTGGTTAAAATGCTTAGTTTAGCATACCCATTTTTCCTTAACATTAATATTTAATTGCTCATGCAAGCTGCTTTTTTGGTATTGACTGGAATTTTACCTGGCAGTTAGGATTATAAGGGAGCCATCTCTTCCAAAGCATTCTTGAATTGTGGGATACACCAAACAAAATGGCATGTTGTCTGCATTTATTGTTGCCAATTGTTTTGTCAACTCTGGATCCTGCACTTGGTTTTTAGGTTATATAGCAAGTGCTGCACACTTCAGGTTTTGACTTCTACCTGCTATGTTGATGTGAGCAGGCCCAGCAGATTGGCAGTTCTGTCAGTTTGCAAATTCATCTGGATAAAGATGATATTTGAGGAAAAAAGAATAAAAAAATCTCATTGAATCTACTCAAAGATCTTCTGCATAGTATAAAGAATCCTGGTCTGGGCTTAAGTGCGTAGAAGAAAATAGTTTTATTTTTATTCAATTAAGAAATGTAATTATGGGTACAGCAAGATGCATGTCCGTAACAGTTATATTTGCACATATTCTTTAGCTTGAACTAGGTGGGATGATGTCACTAGAAGCTCAGCACAAGCAAATCATGCCAATGCTATCTTGTAGCAGAAGCACCCCTTAAGCGGCCTTTTCATGCACTGAGGTGAAGGGAGATGCTAGAATAGAATAGAGCTGGAATAGAGCTCTTCTAGTCCAGCCCCCTACTCAAGCAGGAGAACCTATATCATTTCAGACAAGTGACAGTCTAGCCTCTTCTTAAAAATCTTCAGTGATGGAGCACCCATTATATCTGAAGGCAAACTGTTCCACTGGTTAATTGTCCTCACTGTCAGGAAGTTTCTCCTTAATCCAAGGTTGCTTCTCTCTTTGATCAGTTTCCAACCTTTGTTTCTTGTACTGCCCTGTGGTGCTTTGGTGAATAATGTGACCCCCTCTTCTTTTTGGCAGCCCCTCAAATACTGGAATACTGCTATCATGTCTCCCTTATTTCTTCTTTTCTTTAGATTGGCCAGCTTTTCTTCATATGTTTTAATCTCCAGGCCTCCAGTATTCCAGGTGTGGTCTTCCTAGGGTTTTATAAAGTGGTACTAATACTAGCATGATCTTGAGTCTATGCCTCTGTTTATACAACCCAGAATTGTATTAGCTATTTTGCCTGCTGCAGCACACTCCTGGCTGATAGTCAAGTGATTGTCCACTAGGACTCCAAGGTCCCTCTCACAGTTACTGTTTTTAAGCCAGGTCTGAAACTGTATGTCTGAATGTAATCCAGTAGATGGATATTTTACAGCATATACTGTGATGGCCCTTGACCATACATACAGCATTTGTTTTTAGGGGAAGTCCAAGTCTCTCTCTCACACACAAACACACACATGCACACATCAGCATGAAAACCAGGGTAGTCAGAATGAGACCACCCAACCATAATTCAATGGGGTCCTTGGTTGTTTTCTTGCAGATATTTCATTTTCATTTCATTTTCTTGTATTAGTCCTGGAAGGAAATGGCAAACCACATTCCCTTCTAAAATTGATGATGTTACCTACTTTGGTAATAAATGTCTGCGAGAAAACAACCAAGCTCAGGGAGCACCATTACCCCACAGTTCAACCCCGTTACAAATATTATTTTCTATCAGTACCACCAGTTACAGCTAGGAGGCAAAGATATTCTTGCTGTCATTGTCCCCAGCCAGTCAGCCCTTCCAATAACCTGATCTTCAAGCAAGATGGCAAGAATCATCTCACAGGACCGAATGATACATTCAGGATAAAGTTGAAGGTGGTGGCTTCATTTTGAGTGGTGTGGAAAGCAAGAAAAGATGAATATTTGTGGTAGCTAGGCTCAGTTTGCTTGTAAAGGAGATATGTCTGAATATCCATGTGTTGCCAGGATTTATTACTGCATGTCTGTGTGGGTGAATGAGAAAAATAGAATGAAGAAATGAATGAGTTTCTGAATTAGATACATATCTACAGCTCAGCCATGGTGGAGCTATGGAATGTTAGTTTTCCCTATAAGCCATAGACTTGCCTCTTATTCTCAGCAAATTGCAGACTAGGCAGCTTTGTTCTTATGACATTAGAAGTTCTCAATTTGGCACTGGAGGAAGAAGGTAAGAGGAACAGAATGAGAAACAGAAACAGAAAAAAGAAAAAGTAGGGGAGAAGAAATGAGATAGAGAGGAGGATTGTGAAGCACAGTAGAAGAAGGAATGAAAAGGAGGGAACAGAAAGACAAGGGAAGAGAGATCAAAATGGATGTGAGACAGGAATAAATGTGTTTATCAATCTGAAGAGAGAGAGAGAGAGAGAGAGAGAGAGAGAGAGAGAGAGAGAGAGAGAGAGAGAGAGAGAGAGAGAGAGAGAGAGAGAGAGAGAAGAGAGAGAAGAGAGAAAGACTTCTTGTTCTGTCTTGTTTGACCTTGGCTTTATTCATAGCCAGCAGGTCCTTCAAACCATTACAGATTTCCCAGAGGGAACACAGCCCTTACAAATAATAATAATAAAAAAGAAATGGCAAAAGAAAAAAAATCTTCCTGGTCTGTTAACCTCGGAACAGTTATAGATGTATTTATTGTATTTTCTCATCTTTCTGGGCTGGTCCTCAAAAGGAAGAGCCCAAGAGAAGCAGTGATTCTGTGACAAGACACAGTGTCCCCTCTATAACCAGTAGAACAGCTATTTCACATCCCACCCCCCTACACCCACCCACCCCTTTGTAACAGCAGCTTCTCTGGGTCTATGCACAGTGCGTGAGAAAAGCAGCATCAGCCATTCTAAGTAGATCAGCCCTGCCTCAAATCATGTCGGAACAGATTGACATGTCTGCATGATGCAAAGCTCCTCGTCAATACCAGGCAATCAATGCATCTTTAGATTTTGTTTGGGTGCTTGTTTATCATGTTTAAATTCAACGCTGCCTTTCAAACAAAGAAAAACATTTTCACAGGGTCACTTAGAAAGCACTCAGATTACCCAATGCAGTCTGAACCATGAAAATAGACAAATATGATAATCAAAATATATAACACAACAGAAACCAATCAGAGTTCTTGAAAAAATATTTTTATTAAGGATCACATTCATTGAAGATCACATTTACAAATTGAAATGTCGAGGAAAATAAAAATGTCATTTCTAGACATACCTCTGCAGATAGGCCATCTAAAATAGGGGAGCGATTATCAAAATGTCCCAACACGGGAAAGCTACTTGCCATATTTTGGCATGGGAAACATTTTATTTATTTATTTTTATTTTAATTCCATTTATATCCCGCCCTTCTCCAAAGACTCAGGGCGGCTTACAAGCTTAGCAGTAGCCTTCATTCTATGTATATGCCTGCTTATTAGGGCTTTCACACACACACCAAGCGGCATTATTACAAAGTCAGCTTAATTGCCCCCAACAATCTGGGTCCTCATTTTACCTACCTCGGAAGGATGGAAGGCTGAGTCAACCTTGAGCCTGGTGGGATGCGAACCTGCACTAATTGCAGGCAGCTGGTGTTACTTAAGGAGGCATTAGCCCACTGCTCCACCAAGGCTTTGAGGGAGGACTCTAAATGTTCCTAGGTTACAGTTAATAACATTAGAAAGTGGCTCTCCCCCCACAACTCCAGATACTGTGGTACCAAGTTTTGAAGGGATTTATAAATTCAAACTAGCATCTTTTCATCCATCCATCCATCCATCCATCCATCTATCCATTCATTCATTAAATTTTTATATTGTCCTACTCCCAAAGGACTCGTGGCACTTTACATAAAAAAACTACAGCAAACACCTAAAACATTACCTAATGATTAATAATTATAACATTATTATTCAAAATATAAAAACCATAATGGTGATAATTACTAGGCATTCTGAATGACAAAGATCTAAACTCTCGAGGGCCCTACTGAACAGCTCAGTTTTAACAGCCATTCTTTAAATCAGGAGCAAGGTCACTGTCCAGATCTCCAGGTAGCTTGTTTCTAGAAGGATTGTGGCACAACTGAGAAAAAAACAAATTTCTTTCTTTCCCCCAAATCTCCCACAGTTAAGAAACCTTTAGAGTTCCCACTTGGAACATGTGGCCTGGACAGGAAGATTCAGTTTAAAGAACACAGCCCTGCAGTTTCCTGGAAACCATGCCATATAAAGGTTTTATAGGTCCAAACCAACACTAATAGCCTGCATCCAGAGTTATTTTCCTGTAACAAGTTTTACCTGCCAACAGGTGGGTTACAGCAGTTTGTTCATATTGTGTAGAACAGAGGTGTCAAACTGGTGTCCTGCAAGCCCGATGCCTTCGTGGAATAAAATCTTTTTCTTCTCTGGAATGTTTGTTAAGTTATTGTAAGCTTCTCTTTTTCTCAAGGTTTTCTCAACCTTGTTAATGTCCATGAGGAAAAAGTCCCAAACTTGTACTTTTAAAAGTAGATTTTCTTGAAGCTCTTCTTTAATTATATTGGGAGGTTTATATTTAAACCATCATAATAAAAGTTGGTGTCAGGTATATATTCCAAAATTGTAATTGACTCCTCTGCATTGTCAGCTACTTGTGAAATTGCCTCAGTAGTTTCGTAATTTTCTACCCATATCTGCATCTCTGAAGTAGTTTGAGAAGTTTATTTTTTTTACTATCCTTTTGAAACAAAGTTGATCTATGAACTGATGGATTTATGAATTTATCATTTAAGGGCAATGCAATGTCTTCCAGAACACACTGAATACTATCTAGCTGAACAGATAAACTATCCATTAACAACATCTCTGACCAGTGCAAATTAAGGTTAAATTGGTTGATCCTCAACCTATTTATTATTGCAGACAGGCAGTAGTTCAACAGCCCCCACTTCACCTGGATTTAATGAAAGAAAAAGACAGGGATGTGAGTTGTCAGAATATAAATGACATTTCAATCTAAATTTCTGAATGAGGTCCCTTGATGGCTTTAAATAAATGTTAAAGAGCATGAGGAATAAAATCATCAAGAATGTCACAGAATTAAACAAATTCTTCATTCCGTACCATGAGGAAGGCTATCCAGTTATGATCAGAACAACAGAATAACAGATTTGGAAGGGACCTTTGAAGGTCTTCAAGTCCAACCCCCTGCACGAGCAGGAGATTCTTTTTTTTTATTGAAAAGTTTTACAATACATTTTTAAATACAAAAAACTCCTTCCTCCCCCTCCCCTCTCCACAACCCTCCCGTCCCCTACCCTCCCCCCTCCCCGACTTCCCAGAGCTGAATACAGGGTATAATAATACAAACGTAAACTAAAATATGCTAACAACAAAAATAATACATTAAATTCTATCGGACTTTAACTCTCCATAGTCATAATATTAATAAAATAAGAAATGACTAATCATACATCATAAAAATCCACTACTTATTCAAATGCTAAATGAAACTTTTTAGTCCCATATTTATTCTGAATATATTCAATCCATCTTCTCCATTCCACAATATATCTCTGTTGCGATTGATCTTTCAAATATGCCGAAATCTTTGCCATTTCCGCCAAATTGAAAACTTTCAAAGTCCATTCTTCTATAGTCGGCAATTCCTCCTTCTTCCAGTATTGCACAACTAAAAGTCTTGCCGCCGTAATTAGATTCAACATCAACTTAGTGTCTATTACAGTAGTATCTGTAATAATACCCAATAAAAACAATTGTGGGGAAAACTTTATCCTTTTCTTAAATATCTTTTGCATATTCCACCAAATTTTAATCCAAAAAGCTTTAACCTTTTTACAAGTCCACCAATATGAAAATATGTTGCATCCTCACAACCACACCTCCAACATTTGGGCTGGCAGTTCGGATACAAACTTGCTAATTTTTTAGGGTCTAAGTGCCACCTATAAAGCATTTTATAAAAATTCTCTCTTAAGTTTTGGGCCTGTGTAAATTTTACATTTCTAACCCAGATCTTTTCCCAAGTGTCCATTGTTATAACTTCTTGAAAATTCTGGGCCCACTTTATCATGCAATCTTTAACAAGTTCTGTTTCTGAGTCAATTTCTATCAATGCACTGTATATCCTTTTAATATGTGCTTGACCTTGATCTCTAATTTGTTTTACCAAATTTTCATCAGTCATCGAAAAGCCAGCTTTCTGGTCCTCTTTCCATCTTGCCTGTAATTGCCCATACTGAAACCAAGTTTGTACAATCTTTTCTTCTTTTAAAATATTATATGGCTTTAATTGCCATACATTTATTTCTAGACTAAAAATTTCCTTATATGTAGTCTCATCCTGTTTGAATCCCACATTTATATTTTCTATTGCATGTTTAGGTATTGCCCAAATTGGTATCTTATAATTTAACTTATGTCTATACTTTTTCCAAACTCGCAACAGAGCGTACCTTAAAATATGTATCTTAAACACATTATCCACCTTCTTATCATACAATAAATATGCATGCCAACCAAATAACAAATCATGACCCTCAAGATTTAATAATCTCCCTTGTGTTAAATTAAACCAGTCACTTATCAATGACAAAGCAGCAGCCTCATAATATAATTTAAAATTAGGCATTTTAAGACCACCTCTTTCACGCGTATCTTACATTATCTTAAATTTAACTTGTGGCTTTTTCCCTGGCCAAACAAATTTATTAATTCCTTTTTGCCATTCCTCCAGATTTAAATCCTTTTTAAGTATAGGTATCATTTGAAACAAAAACAAAAAATTTGGCAAAACATTCATCTTCACTGCTGCAATTCTTCCCAATAAAGACAATTGTAATTTTTTCCAACTATCTAATTCTTTTTGTATTTTCCCCACAACATTTCATAATTATTTTTATATAACTTCACATTTGAGGCTGACAGATATGTCCCCAAATATTTAATCTTTTTAACTATTTCAAATCCCGTTAGCTCTTCTAAAACAGCCTTTTGTGGTACAGTCATATTCTTAGACAATATTTTAGTTTTTTGTGTGTTTATCTTAAATCCAGAAACTTTCCCATATAACATTATTATCTCCATCAATTCTACAACTGAGTAATCTGGCTGAGTTACTGTAATAACCAGGTCGTCCGCAAACGCCCTCAATCTGTAATCTTGATCTCTTATTTGAACTCCCCTAATTTTATTTGAATCTCGTATTTTAATCAGTAATATTTCCAATGTTAAAACAAACAATAAAGGTGACAGCGGACACCCCTGTCTTGTACCCTTTTCAATATTGCATGATTCTGTCAAACTGTTATTTACTATTATACGAGCTGTTTGCTTCTGATATATTGCCCTAATAGGTTGTAAAGATTTTTCCCCAAATTCCATTTTCTCTAATACTTTCATCAAAAATTGCCAGTCCAATTGATCAAAAGCTTTTTCTGCATCCAAAAAGATCAGCGCTGCAGGAATCTGATTATTTCTTTCCAAAAATTCCAATAGATCTACAATATGTCTCACATTATTCTTCATTTGTCTACCACTTATAAATCCAGTTTGATCACTATGAATCACTTGTTGCATTACCTTCATTAATCTATTGGCTAAAATTTTTGCAAATATCTTATAGTCAGTATTTAAAAGCAATATTGGTCTATAGTTTTTGGCTTGGGTAGCATCCTGATCTTCCTTCGGGATCAACAAAATAAAGGCAGTTTTCCACGATGGAGGCACTCCTCCTCCCAATTGAATTGTCTTAAACAATTCTCTTAAGGGTTCCACCATTTCTAACTGTAAATTTTTATAATAAATGGCAGTCAAACCGTCAGTTCCCGGTGCTTTACCCACTTTTAATTGTTTAATTGCTAGAAAAATTTCTTCATCAGTTATCAATTGGTTCATCCCTTCCTTTTGTTCTTGCGTAAGAACAGGAATATTAGCATTCATCAAATATCCATCTATATCTACATCTCTAATCTTATTTTTAGCATACAACTTAAAATAAAAATCAACAAAAGTCTTTTTAATAAGATTCTGCTGATACACTACTTTACCCTTATGTTCTATTCTATCTATATTGCAAGCTCTTTGCTTCTTCCTTAACAAGTAAGCTAACCATCTACCCGGTTTATTAGCATTACAAAAAGTGTTATGTCTAGCATACTAGTTAGTTGCCACTTGATCTGCCATTAACATATCAAACTGACCCCTTAGTAAGGGGTCTTGATCTTGATCTTCCCATCAGATGGATTCAGAATTAAAGCCTTTTCTTTTTCCTTAATTTCATCCTCTAATTCTTTCCTCTTAAATTCCAATTTACGTCTATGTTTATTGTACAAATATATTAATACACCTCTCATATAGGCTTTACTTGCATCCCAAACCATCTCAATAGAAGTACCTTTATGCATATTAATTTTAAAAAATTATTTCATCTGTTTTTTACACTCTTCCACATTTTCCTGATATCTAAACAAATTTTCATTTAAACGCCAAGACCGTCTGTCTCCGTTATCTTTTTCTATCTCCAACCATACTGGACTATGATCAGATATAGTTCTTGGACAAATCTTGATCTTAATCCTAGAAAAAAAATCATTAGTAATTAATACAAAGTCGATCCTGGAGAAAGATTGATGCCTGTCAGAGAAAAAAGTAAAGTCTTTTTCTTGCAAGTTCCTTTCTCTCCAAACATCTCTCAATTCCAAGTCATCCTTCATCTCAAAAAAAGATTTAGGCAGTTTAGCATGACTTGGCGTGCTTTTAAAAAGACCTCCCTTGTCCATTTGTACATCCAAGACGCCATTCCAATCTCCCATAAAAATACAAGATTTATAATCCCACTCAATAATCTTGCTGTGTAATAAATTGTAAAAATCTCCTTGCTGTTGATTAGGAGCATATAATCCAACCAAAAGCGTTTTCTTGCCTTCTATTAATAATTCAATTATAACATATCTTCCTTGTTTGTCTGCTTCAATTAAACTCGCTGTTAAAGTATTCTTAACATAAATAACAACTCCATTTTTCTTATCAGGTGCAGAACCGATAAACTGTGTGCCCAACCTAAAGTTTACCAAGTACTTTTGATCAGCCGCTCGAATATGTGTTTCCTGTAAGTAAATAACATCGTTTTTAAATTGCTTTAGATATTGAAATACTTTCTTTCTCTTGTGTGGTGAATTTAGACCATTAACATTCCAAATTAGAAGCTTTGTCACCATCTTTTGTGACCTGAAGCTTTTGGAGCGCCTCTTCCAACATCACTTGCACTCTCTTTGGCTTCGCTCCTCCCACTGCTTCACTGTAAGTTTTTGAGATGCAGTCATAGCTCTCTGCTGTTCTTGCTCTTGTCTCATTTGTCTAGCTGCAGCGCGTGTCATTCTTTGGTCTCTGACCTCCTCCGTTGGTACTGAAATCTGATCCACTCCTGTAGATTTCTGGAATTCTCCATCTTTCAACTGTGTAACTCCTTCAGCACCTTGTATACTCTCACTTTGTGGTTGACGCTCTCCTTCACCATTCTTCCTTTTAGATTCCAGAAGTGGTATGGGGCCTGCCTTCAAAATATTGACATAAAAATCACATGCCTGTAAAACTGTGAGAAGACGGTATCTCGTGCCTGCGTGCATCACCACCATACCTACTGGGATCTCCCATCTGAACTGGATATCCCGTCTTCTTAATTCTTCTGCCAGAAAAGCAAATTCTTTCCTTCTCCTTAAACTTCTTGGAGGGATCTCTTTTAAAATTAGAACTTCTTGCTCTGCAACTGTGAATTTGTTATTATAAAAGGCTTGAATAACCTCATTTCTAATTGCTCTCTTTGTAAAATAAACCACCACATCTCTAGGTAGCTTCCTTTGTCTTGCAATCCAGGAATTAACACAAAATATTTAATCTATATCCACCATGACATCTTCTGCTGAGCGCCGCAGAACCTGTTCAAGAGCTTCTGAAACTACTTTTTTCAAATTTCCCTTAGGGTCTTCCTTCAACCCTCTAATTCTCACAACAAACTCCATCTCTCTATGCTGGACCAATAATAAATCATCATCAATCTTTTCCATCACTGTTTCAGCATCCATCATTTTGGCATCTAATCTCATATTATTTTGGCTAAGTTCTTCCACTTTCTCATCCAGACGTTCAATACAAAGAGCCATGCCTTGAAATGCAAGTAAGATGTCGGCCCTTATTTCTGTGTTCTTCTCCTCAATAAGCTCAGCTACTTGCTGAGATTGCTTTTTCAAAGCCTCTTGCAAAACATCCTGCAGATCTTTTATTGTCAAGGCTGGTGCGGGTGCCGGTGCCGGAGGGGGGGGCATTAAAGCCTGTAATGAAGATTGCTGAACTGGCGAAGCCCCTGTGCTTCTAGGAACTTTAGTTGACTTGGCAGCCATTTTCACCCACTTAATTCTATTGCGCACTTTCACTTTTAAAAATGTCCAGAAAGTTTTTTTTAATTGAAAAGTTTTTCAATACATTTTATCTTTAACAACCCATCACCCCCACCCCCTACCCAACCCTTCCTAACCCTCCCCCCTCCCCTTCCCCCCTCCCCATCCCCAACTTCCCAGAGCTAAATACAAGGTATAAAAGTAAAAGCAATCATAAACAACCATATGCTAACAACAATAAGCTATTAAGTCTATCGCACTCTAGCTCATATAAAATGACTACAAGCAATACTATTATCACATCAAAACTTATGCAAATGCTAAATGAAACTTTTTGGTCCCATATTTGTTCTGGATGTAATCAATCCACTTTTTCCACTCCGCAATATAACGTTGTTGCGAATGGTCTTTCAAATAAGCCGATATCTTTGCCATTTCCACCAGGTCAGAAACTTTTAAAGTCCATTCTTCTATAGTTGGCAGTTCCTCCTTCTTCCAATATTGACCTACTAAAAGTCTTGCTGCCGTAACTAAGTTCAACATCAACTTAGTGTCCACAACAGTAGTATCCATAATTATGCCCAATAAAAACAATTGCGGACAAAACTTTATCCTTTGCTTAAATATCTTCTGCATATTCCACCAGATTTTAATCCAAAAAGCTTTAACCTTTTTACAGGTCCACCAGACATGAAAATACGTTGCATCTTCACCACCACACCTCCAACATTTAGGTTGATAATTCAGATAATATACTTGCAAGCTTTTTAGGATCTAAATGCCACCTATAAAACATTTTATAAAAGTTCTCTCTTAAATTTTGAGCTTGGGTAAATTTTACGTTCCTCACCCAGATCTTTTCCCAAGTGTCCATTGTGATAACTTCTTGAATATTCTGAGCCCACTTTATCATACAATCTTTAACAAGTTCTGTTTCTGAGTCAATTTCTATCAATGCAAGATATATCCGTTTGATATGTGCTGGACCCAAAAATGTCCAGAAAGTTTATTGAGTTAAAGTTCAAATACTTGCTCTGACAGCATTCTCCTGCACAGCTCTGCCTGCATCCAAGTAATCCAAAGTTCACTCTCACTAGCAGGGATGGTTGCAGCGTCCTGCTCTGCTCCAAAGCCTTGGAGCAGAGGCGTCCCGAAGTCCGGAGCAAACTCAGGCTGCGGGGGGGCTCAACCCTTCAACCACCAGAGTTTCTACTCTGGCAGTCCGGGGGAGCTCTACCCCTGCCTGGGCGCTCACCCCCTCCTCTTCTCCCGAGGAGCGGGCTTCCGAGCCACCAAACAGCTGATTGTCGCTGTTTTTGGCGGCTCTACGGAGACAGCGGGGCTGACAGCTGAAATGGCTGCCTTCAACGGAGCCTTGCCACCCGGAAGTGTCGCACGAGCAGGAGATTCTATAGCATTCTGGACAAATGGCTGTCCAATATCTTCTTAAAAACCTCCAGTGATGGAACACCCACAACTTAATTTGGAATTGAGCTAAAAGAGACCTTGGAGGTCTTCTAGTCCAACCCCCTGCTATACCCTTTCAGACCAATGGATGTCCAGTCTCTTCTTAAAAACCTCCAGTAATGAAGTACCCACAACTTCTATTCCAATGGTTAATTAACCAGAGCCACCACATCTACAGTAAGTAAGATAACTGGACAACTGGACATGTGAATTCTACTCATGCCTATGCCTTAATGAGGAAGATATATTCTCCCAATAATTTACTACATCTCCTTCAGGTTGTCTTCTATATCAACAACTTTGGCACTAGTATTGACCCAACTAATCCTAATCCAATTCCATTCAAAACCCACTGCACACCCGGACAAGTTCTGATTTAGGCTTGCTTGTGCAGGTACCATGTCTTGGAAGAACACTGATGTATCTGTTTAGATACAACTGGCAATGCAGTAGAGCCATTAAAAAAAGTTTTAATTTATAATCTGGAATGGGTGTTTAAAGTTTCGAATCTTGCAGAAATGTCTAAGATTTCTGCTTATTTGAAAGATCATTCACAGGAAAGATATATTTCAGTTTGGAGGAGATGGATAAATTATATTCAGAACAAATATGGGACTAAAAAGTTCCATTTAGCTTATGAGTAGATTTTAGTGGGATATTGTTATTGGTACTTTGTTTGTAGTTATGTTAAAGGGGAGTTAAAGCACATTATGAATTTGGTTAATTGTATATTATGCATAATTTTTATTTAAAATATGATTATTGTAACTATAATCCTGTATTTAGCTCTGGGAAGTGGGGGGGGAAGTGGGTGGGTTTGGGGCGGGAGGGATTTGGGGATATATTGTAAAATTTTGTTTTTGTAAAACTCTTTAATAAAAAAATAATAATTTGAAACCGTGAGATGGTATAGAGCAGGAGCTTTAAACTATGATCCTTTCCTGTTCCAGGACAGTGTTAATAAGAGAAAACTAAGCACAGCGATGGGCAATTTTTTAAGTGACATCCTTGATTTGTAGCTGTAGCTTATGGAATCCTGATCAAAGTCTTAGGGCACTGGGCTTTAAAACCAGGAAAGGGACTTGTTAATTCATATCTGTGGCTCATATGATGTCCCTCAGTTCTCAGTAACAAGAGAAGTTAATATGAACAAATAGATGAAAGCTCAAATAACTGCCACTATAACTTTCCATTCACTAGCACAATTAATCAATGTAATACAGTGCAAAGAATAGAGACTTCTCAAATACAGAACTAACAAGCCCTCTGCAAGTCTTCATTCGGCATAATAAAACCACCTGTGAATTCCTATTGAAAATCCCTCTGGTCTCAGCTCCTCTAAAGATCTCATTTTTAGGGTTAAGATTTTCAAAAGGCATTTCATGCTTAAGTCTGCAAAATGCAAAAAAAACTGAAGGAAGTCTGCACATCAGGCACCCTCTGGTGAGTACTGCATTTGCTATCCCTGTTTGCTGGTCTAACATTGGTAAATATCAACATAAGGCTGAAAATGGGGGCACTGCAAGATATGATAGGAATTATAGTCCAAACCATCTGAAACCCACAAGCTTAAAAATGCCAAGGTTGGACACCCCTCAAACAGGCCCTGTCCCCACCTTTGTCAGTTAGCATGGCACAATCATAGATTGTCAGAGTTGGAAGAAGCCTTAATGGCCATCTAATCCATTCCATTGCCCAAAGCAGAAGCACCCTACTACAACATCTCCAACCAATGGCTTTCCAGGCTGTTTAAACACCTTTACCAAAGCAGAATCCACCATAACCCAAAGCAGGCTGTACCACTGTTGTATAGCTATTATTAGGAAACTTTTCCTAATGTCCAGGTAGCATCTAATTACTAGTAGATTTAATCCATTGTTTCTTGTCTTGTCTTGTGAACCAACTCTAAATAACCATGCCTTCAGAGATTTTAAGACACCTATGGCAAACTTAAGACTCCTCATGGCAATCTTTTCTTCCAATACTATAGTACAGGGGTCTTCAAACTAGGCCCTTTTATGACTTGTGGACTTCAACTCCCAGAATTCCTCAGCCAGGCATGCTGGCTGAGGAATTCTAGGAGTTGAAGTCCACAAGTCATAAAAGGGCCAAGTTTGAAGACCCCTGCTATAGTACTTATTGCCTTTAATTGTACTTCAATAACTTTTTTTAAATGTCAAGATCCTTATCAATTTAACTATTCTCCTTTGGAAACATTCCAGTTTGTCCTAAAAAGCACTGCAGAGAACTGGAGACATTCTTCTAAGTGTGGCTGACCAACTGAAACAGAAAGAAATGACAGCATCTCTTGATCCTGATTTTGTACTTTTTTTGATGCAACCTGGAATTGCATTTGGAATTTTTTTGCAGCTCTGTCACATTGTTGACTTTCAGCTTTTGACCCACCAAAACACCCACATGAAAATTTTCTCCCTTGCTCCAATTCCCTCTGTCACTGTCCCAGTCCATGTGTGAGCATTAATTGCACCCTATGAAAAATGTCTCTTGAAATCTAGTGGCCAGTCAGGGATTGTGGATTAGATAGACAGCCTCCATTTTAGCCAATCTTCTCCTGGTCTTTCTCTCCCTTATTAGCAGTTCATTATCTAAGTTCCATTCACGCTTCACTTCTGCTTCATCCTTTTTTACACCTATTTCTCTTTATGCCAACAATAAGCAAGAGCACCCAGAATGTTGAATTTGAAGCATCTTTGCCTGCTTCAGATCCAAGTGTTGACCATTTTTATAATAGAGGCCAGAAAAGAACAGGTAATTGAGACAGCACTTTTTTCGTTAGCTTTGCTTTGGGCCAGCTCAAGGATGAATAGATAACTATCTCAACGACAGTAAATGACACACACAGTGAAATGATTTGCTGTCCCTGCCACTTTATAGCACTGGCTATTCCATTGTGACTCTGGAAAGGATGCTAATCAAACACATCTGCAGGGATGGTGGTGCAAAACATCAAGATGGAGGTTATGCGACCTTACTACTGAAGCCCCACTCCTTCGATGTCAAAACACATACAGAAGGCCAAGGCTTTAATCAGGTAGTTGTGATCACCATTATGAGTTGTATACAGTATTGATTTATACGTTAGGCTTATTATTTTGGAACCTGCTGGACATAGCTGAATAAGCAACTATTTCAAGGAATAGGTAAAACTATATAGGTGGTAAATTTTCTGGTGTGTTTCTTCTGCTGTTAACTGCTAAGCTGCTCACAGATGCAACATGGGGAGGTGCTAACCTGTGTGGTCTGTGTTTTCCAGTGAGGCTATTCATGGAGCACTTGACACAGCTGATTTGCTCTGTTATTGTCTCTTTATACAAGGTGACGATCTCTTTGAACTGATTGGACTTAGAGACTCTTCCCCTTTCAGATCTGTGTGTGCTTTGGTGTTAATTAGAGACTTTGGCTGGGATGTGGTAAAGCTAGCTGGGAAATGCTCACACTGTGTTCAGACAAATATCTCAATTATAGATGCTTAGACATGTGATCCAAAGGATTCATTGTGACACAGCTTTGCAAGCTGTAACCCCTTATTTATCACCATGTTATAACTTAGACAGATCAGCTTGAATGCTGGAAGTATCTAGGGAAATATTACTGTAAATTTCAAATCCTGTGGGAGTCAAGAGATATTTATGGTTTTGGTTCCTTCAAGCCACATACTTAAGATACAGATTGGTTATGTTTTAATACACTTTTATGATTCTCTCCCTGGGTGGTTTACTAAGAGGATGAATGAATAAAAGGGGTGATATTCCTTTTATGTTTTCAAATAAGAATTCTGACCTGCAAGATTGGCACTCTAAAAATAGGGGGGAGGTTATTTTAAAATAACTAAGACCATTAAAAAAAACACACTCAGAAGTAACACAATTGCACTTTTGTCTTCCTAGCTTCTGTGTATTCTTTCAACACCCACTGCTTGCCTCCATACTCTAATTCTTTTTGCAAATTAACGTCAGCTTGGAACCTCCATCTTCTTCATATAGGAAAGCATTTTGTGATGTGTTCAGCAAGGGGATCCCCACCCCTATAATCCTTCAGGCTCCAGGCTATCAGCACCACCATATTTTAACTCTTCTTTATTGCTTTTCTACTATTCAAATTAATTATCTGCCCTGTTTGTGTATTGTCCACCTGGTAGAGAAAGTGATGGGCACCCTGACCTAAATGCTACTCTGAATATACACATAGACAAACACATGGAGTCAGACTGGGGAAATAACCACTATGGTGTTTCTTTTATTAATTTCAGGATATTCATGAATTGCTGGGAAATCCTAGGGAAAGTTTAATTTGCTAGTACTGTAAACAATACTAAAGATAAAATGACCAGGTCTGTAGAGGTTGAAGACTTTCTGAATTACAATTCGCCGGTTTTCTGCAAAATCTTGTCAATTCCCACCAAATGTTTTTCATTAAGAGAACCAGTTTGATGCAGTGATTAAGATGCTAAACTAGAAACTAGTCTTCCCCAAAGCATGGAAGCTGAGTGATAACTTGGGACCCTTTTCTCTTAGCCTAGTTCAGAGTTCCACAACCTTTCTGCCTTTGCAGACCACAAGGGGGGGAGGGGATGGTTCTGCACGAGCGACAGGCAAGTGTGTGAGTGTGCAGCTCCATTTGCTTGAGTGGCAGGCACAGGGGCCTGCTTTTTGTGCAAATGGATGTGCTCACATGCTCATCTGCCACTTCTGCGGCCCGGTTCCAAAAGGCTCAAGACCCTGGAGTGGGCTGCAGCCAGGGGGTTGCGGGTTGGAGACCCCTGGCCTAGCCCACCTTACATGGTTTTTTTGGGGGGGGAAATAGGTGGAAGGGGCATTATGTAGAGTGGCTTGAGTTTGTACAAAATAAAGAAGTGTATTGATGTAAAGCTAATAACTAAATTGTAAAGAACAGCAACAGCCAAACAGATAGTACTTCTTGAACTGCTGCCTCCCCTATAAGACGGAACCTGTCACCACAATCTTTCAACCTGGATATCTAAATTAGAACTAGTTTTGTATTGTTGCGGCGGGTTCCCGGTTAGAAAAAGGATAGCAGGCTTGAGTGAGATCAGCTGTTTATTGGTCTCCTCAGGAACAACTTTAGCGTGTTTCAAACCCCCTTATATAGTCCTGTTGGCGGACTCCTGGCCAATCCCTCTTCTGGGATTCTCCCGCTGCTTCTGCTTGACCAATCCCTGCCGACCGCATGTGGAGCTGTCAGGTCGCAGCTGTTATCGGTAGCTGTCAGCGGGAGCCGCGTGTGGAGCTGTCAGCTGTCAAAGAACTGTCAAACCTGCAAACTTATGTTTATAACTATTAAATCCCCTTAACAACATATATTACACCCCTTCCCCCATAATTAAACAGTTAACAATATTTAAACATTTGTTGCCTGCTTATTGGCCACCTGGCCATACGTAATCCTTTAAATAACCAGGTGGTCTCTTAGCTCTGGTGGGGATTGCCAACTGGGCTTCCTTGGGTAGACGAGGATGTAGGAACCGGGGGGCTTCCAGTCGTGGGGATCTGGCTGCTCTGGGGATTTAGGGTGGTGCAGGGATTTTCCCCTAGGCCAGAGGTTTCTACTGGGTCTGGAAGGTTTTCAAATTCTGCCCGGGGTTGGGGTTAAAGCTGCCTGGCATCCAAGTTGCAGGATGTTCTGCTGGTGCTGGGGTTTGGATGCTAGGTCCCCTTTTTCTCAGCTGGTCAATATGACGTCTCAATTGCCGATCCCCTTCCTCTTCAACGAGATATGATATTGGTCCTCTGCAAAGGATGATTACCCCAGGCAGCCACTTGTTTCCAAGTCCAAAGTTCCTGGCCCACACATGGTCCCCTATGTCGAATTGTCTGGAGGGGGCTGGCAATTCTGTCCGGATGTAGCCTGTCTAGTCTGGTGACTAGGCGGCGGCCCCAACGTACCCTTCTACCTGCCCGAAATGTGATTCCCATCGCTTGGGGTATTTGATGTCAAATTCTCTTATTTGCCCCAACAATGTCATGCTGTCCTGGTGCCTGCTGCTTCACGGGTCTTGTGGGGCTATTTTCCCCAGTGACTTCAGCTCAGTGACAGTCAGCTCGTGACTTCGCTCCATATTTGGCTCCGTGAAGCAGTACCACCTTCGTCGCCAGATGTATTGTTGCGGTTGGTTCCTGGTTAGAAAAAGGACAGCAGGCTTGAGTGAGATCAGCTGTTTATTCATCTCCTCAGGAACAACTTTAGTGCGTTTCAAACCCCCTTATATAGTCCCGCTGGCAGACTCCTGGCCAATCCCTATTCTGGGATTCTCCCGCTGCTTCCACTCGACCAATCCCTGCTGACCGCATGTGGAGCTGTCAGGTCGCAGCTGTTATCGGTAGCTGTCAGCAGTAGCCGTGTGTGGAGCTGTCAGCGGGAGCCGCGTGTGGAGCTGTCAGCTGTCAAAGAACTGTCAAACCTGCGAACTTATGTTTATAACTATTAAATCCCCTTAACACCATATATTACAAGTTTGGTCTAGTGCAGGGGTAGGTAACCTTGGCTCTTTTATGACTTGTGGACTTCAACTCCCAGAATTCTTGAGCCAGCATGGGTCAGCTTGGAAACCTCTCCCTTTTCCCTCAGCGTGGCTGGCTCAGGAATTCTGGGAGTTGAAGTCCACAAGTCATAAAAGAGCCAAGGTTGCCTACCCCTGGTCTAACGGTTAAGGCATGAGGCTAGAAACCGGAGACTGTTTGTTCTAGACCATCACAAAAAAGATCATAGCTCAGTGTTTGGTTACATTGTGACCCATTTTAGGACCGTCACAACTTATGCTCACAATTGTGGATTCAGTTATGGCCATAAGTTAAGGACTATCTGCACAATATTTCCTTGCTCCCCAAGGCAGTGATTATTACTTCTCCCCTTGGCTAAACTTTAACTGATTATTAAAAGTATCACATGCATACACACACCCTTAACAAGACAGTGCAATTAATCCTAAATGGTCTGAGAGAGGGAGGCCATCTTAGCACAACAATCTCTGAATTCCACAAAGCCTGAGGGGGTCCTTAGGCTTCTTTCTGGGTCATACACTAGGCCCTCCACTTATTAAGATTATCTTGTTTTATTTAAGAGCAACATCTCCAGATATGCAGTAATCAAGTTTTAATATTGCTCACTTTAAGCTGAACCATCTTTCCTCAGGTTGATATATCCAGATACTTTCAACTTTAACTTCCTTAGCTTCCAGGTACCATGGTCTGTGCTGCTAGGCATCCTATTCAGAAATAACTGCTATTCCACACAAAAGGCTATCCTACACACACACACACACAAACACACACAAACACACAAAGAGCTTCTAGGTTTCTGATTCTGCAGTGATTTGTCTACTGTTTATACTTACCTTTAGAGATTATTTTCCTGTTATTTTTATCAATTTCACATTAAACAGTTTCGTGATGCAATGCTGCACTGCTACATTTTAGCAGAAAGGGTTGTTTGTTTATTTATTATCCTGTTTGAACAAAAGGAGAACCGGGTTTTACCTTTTCAACATAATTGTTGAAAAATCAACTGGATTTCTGTTTAGGTCTTCTCTATTAGAGTCGGCTACTGTATGGAAAACATCAGTCAAAACTGTCAAGTCTATCAGGTGGTCTTAAAATGCCTAATCTTAAACTATACTATGAAGCTGCTGCTTTGTCAGCGATAAGTGATTGGATTAATTTAACACAAGTGAGATTATTAAATCTTGAAGGCCATGATTTGTTATTTGGTTGGCATGCATATTTATTGTATGATAAGAAGGTGGATAATGTGTTCAAGGTACATATTTTAAGACATGCTCTGTTACGAGTTTGGAAAAAGTATAGATATAAGTTAAATTATAAGATACCTATATGGGCAATACCGAAACACGCAATAGAAAATATAAGTGTTGGGTTTAAACATGATGTGACTACATATAAGGAAATTTTAAGTTTGGAAAGGAATGTATGGCATTTGAAGCCGTATAATATCTTAAGAGAAGAAAAGATTGTACAAACTTGGTTTCAGTATGGGCAATTACAGGCCAGGTGGAAAGAAGACCAGAAAATTGGTTTTTCAATGACTGATGAAAATCTGGTAAAGCAAATTAGAGATCAAGGTCAAGCATATATAAAAAGGATATATATTGCATTGATAGAAATTGATTCAGAGACAGAACTTGTTAAAGACTGTATGATAAAGTGGGCTCAGAATTTTCAAGAAGTCATTACAATGGATACTTGGGAAAAGATTTGGGTGAGAAATGTAAAATTTACGCAAGCTCAAAACTTAAGAGAGAACTTTTATAAAATGTTTTATAGGTGGCACTTAGATCCTAAAAAATTAGCAAGTATGTATCCGAACTGCCAGCCTAAATGTTGGAGGTGTGGTGGTGAAGATGCAACGTATTTTCATATATGGTGGACGTGTAAAAAGGTTAAAGCTTTTTGGATTAAAATCTGGTG
This sequence comes from Vipera ursinii, assembly GCF_947247035.1. Lineage (NCBI taxonomy): Eukaryota > Metazoa > Chordata > Lepidosauria > Squamata > Viperidae > Vipera > Vipera ursinii. The sequence continues at coordinate 227,365,548 of NC_139513.1, forward strand.
GAATATGCAAAAGATATTTAAGAAAAGGATAAAGTTTTGTCCACAATTGTTTTTACTGGGCATTATTACTGATACTACTGTTGTGGACACTAAGTTGATGTTGAATTTAATTACGGCAGCAAGACTTTTAGTAGGGCAATATTGGAAGAAGAACTGCCGACTATAGAAGAATGGACTTTAAAAGTTTCCAACCTGGCGGAAATGGCAAAGATTTCAGCGTATTTGAAAGACCATTCGCAACAGAGATATATTGTGGAGTGGAAAAAATGGATTGATTATATTCAGAATAAATATGGGACTAAAAAGTTTCATCTAGCATTTGAATAAGTATTGATGTGATATTTATATTGCTTGTAGTTATTTTATAAGAGTTAAAGTGCGATAGATTTAATAGCTTATTGTTGTTTGCATAAGGTAGATTATGATTGTTTGTATTTTTATACCCTGTATTTAGCTCTGGGAAGTCGGGGAGGGGGGAGGGGGAAGGGAGGGAGGGGTTGGGGAGGGTTGGGGAGAGGTGAGGGGGTTGGGAGGGGTTTTGTTTTGTTAAAAAAATGTATTGTAAAACTTTTCAATAAAAAAAAACTGTCAAGTCTATCCATATTTCTGGGGGAAAACGTTCCGTCGGTAATAAAAGAAAGGCATGGGTGTTTTTGTCAATTTTCAGCTTACATTTTTGGTGGGTAACATTCTTTTATAGCAGTGTTTTAGGTTTAGCAGCCGATGGCAAGGTCATCTTTGTGATAAACCAGGCAGCTAAGCTCTGGAATTGTGGTCACTCTCAGAGGATCATCACAAAGACAGGACGCAGGTGTCGGTGGAAGAACACATGAACCCAAAGGCCACTGGAGACCCTCCCCACCTCTTAACCCCCAGCTCTCATGCACACACCATGACTTGCCTAGTGTATTTCCCTAGATGAAGATGATAATGGCAGCAGAGTTGAAGGGAGCCATGTGCCGCAGAAGAAAAGCTGATGCAAAATTGAGCCAAGAAAGTAGACTGCAGCTGCTGAAACGGGATGCTGCTGTTTCTTAAATTCTTGCCTGCATCAACATTTGACTGTATTTGAAGGATGGTTGCAGTGAATCACGTTGAGACTTGGTTGTCAGCATTTGTTGGCACACGTGCTAAAATAATGGCTCTGGGTGCGTTACACTGTGTACTCGCACACAGTGCATATTCTAAACATATGGGGAAGAAAATTCCAAAGTGTGTGCATGTGTGTTTATCTTCACTACTTATTCAGGAGAAATCTGGATAAATCTCCAGTGGTGAAGAACTTTGGCTTGTAAATTTCCCATATTAGAGTCCCAATACATTTAGAAGGCCTAGCCTAGAAAGATGATAGGCACAAATATCACGGAGACCAAGTCACCCATCTTTTAAGTAGAAAAAAAAATGATCTGCCGAAAGAGACAATATGGCAAGCATCTTCCAGGCCTGAACTTCTCCCATTTTTCAGTGGGAATGAATGACTTCAACCTCTGTCTGAACAGGTATTTTTGGAGAGATCAAACAGCCTCCTCCAGTGTTCAGAATGTCCAGCTCTGTGTGGAGCAAGCAGGCACACAATCCTTAAATCCAATTTCTGTGTTTTGCTGGTTCCCAGAGTAAGAAATGATATCTTTTCTATCACAGAAATGAAATACAGGTAGTCCTCAACTTACGACCACAATGGAGCCCAAAATTTCTTTTTTGTTTTGTTGTTTTGTTTTGTTTTTATTAAGTTTTATTCATTTATAACATAAAATATGAAAACACAAAAGCAAATTGTAGGGGACAACAGTAGAAAAAGGGAAAACAAAAAAGGTGTGAAGAAAGGGGGGGGGGAGAGACACAAAAGGCATTTGTTAAGGAATTTGTTGTGCAGAGATCTCCTTGTGCTACCAAAGAGTTGCACAGACAAGGAATGGTACTGAGAGTAGAAAAAAGTCACACAAGAATACACTGAGTTGTTAAAACAAAAAGTAGTTTACTTTTGAGGTGGTGTAAGAACAAAAATGCACAGTCAAAAAATAAACAGTCCAGGTCATAAACAATAGCAACAGTCCAAAGAGTAATCCAAATACAAAGTCTTCTTACCGGTCCAGAGGTCAATACACAGTTTAGGTTACAACAGTAGTAAACCAACAGCAGAGCAAAAACAGTAACAGTAGAGATCAGTGAATTCAGAGAGAGAGAGAAGCTACGCTCCTAGCTTCCTCTTATGGCCATGAGAACACTTACACACCCATTGGCCAATTAACATCTTAAAGACATAGCATTATGGTTAATATATTTTCAACCCAACATTGTAGGCTAGCACCATATGCCTAACAGCATTGACTTCTGACTCTGTTGCAGGAAAATCAGACATTAAAATCAAATTTCAACTTTTTACTTTTCTGTAGTAGCCATTTCTGTATCGGCAAATCAGTCTAATCGGTAAAACCCAAAATCATGGCATCATTTTTTCCCACCTCAAGCACAAAGTTCAGAAGCGGTTTCCAAGTAGAAAAAAAAGGACTTATGTTCTTTTATCAGCACAGTCACGTTGGCCAACTCTGCTAATTCCATCAGCTTTTGTAACCATTCAATGGAGCCCAAAATTTCTGTTGCTAAGTGAGACAGTTGTTAAGCGGGTTTTGCCCCATTTTATGGCCTTCCTTACCACAGTTGTTAAGTGAATCACTGCAGTTAAGTTAGTAACACAGTTGTTAAGTAAATTTGGCTTCCCCATTGATTTTGCTTGTCTGAAGGTCGCAAAAGGTGATCACATTATTGTGTATCAGGTTCTGGAGTGTAGAGAAAACGCCAGGCAGATGAGTACAAGTGAACTATTCCTTTATTGGCAGCCATGTCTGTACTGGGGAATTAGGGTGTACATGCAAGCTTATATACTTTCATACAACCAATCAGATTGAACCTAACAATCCCGCCACTAAGACTCCCACCAGAACTGTTAGAGTTCAAACATGTGAATAGTTTCTTTCCCAAAACCTAATACACAACACACATGATCTTGGGACATTGTGACCGTCATGAGCCAGTTGCCAAGGGTCTGAATTTTGATCACGTGACCATGGGGATGCTGTAACAGTCATAAGTGTGAAAAACGGTCATAAGTCACTTTTTTCAGTGTCATTGTAACTTTGAATGGACACTAAACAAACTGTTGTTAAGTCTAGGACTACCTGTAATTCTTCTCCATCAGGTTGTGTTGACATAAGGAAACGTAAAGGTTCCCACAGTCCATTGCTTCAGCCTCTTATAGTTTCACCCAGGATAAAGTCTCATGTGCTCCTTTTTTGGTTGGCAACAGCTGATAGATAGAGGCAACTAAGAAAACCATATCAAAACAACAGTCCATCTGGGCCACTGGTGATGGGAATAGGGGTGAGAAAGGGAGATTCTTCCGACTTTTTCAACAAAAGCCAGAGTTTGCCATCATCAGTTGGGATCCCCTTGACACTGACTTTCCCCTGGCAGCACTTAATGAAGGAGTTTACACCTGGTACGTTTTCTTTAAAGGTAAAGGTAAAGGTTCTCCCGCACATGCGTGCTAGTCGTTTCCAACTCATCTCCGTTTCAAAGCCGAAGAGCCAGCGCTTATCCGAGGACATCTACATGGTCATGTGGCCGGCATGACTAGACACCAAAGGTGCACGGAACGCTGTTACCTTCCCACCGTAGCGGTCCCTATTTTTCTACTTGCATTTTTACGTGCTTTCGAACTGCTAGGTTGGCAGAAGCTGGGACGAGTAACAGGCACTCACTCTGTTATGCGGCACTCAGGATTCGACCCGCCAAACTGCCAACCTTCTGATCGACAAGCTCAGCGTCCTAACCCACTGAGCCATCACGTCCCTTACGTTTACTTTAGCAAGAGATAAAAATGAGAACTAGTGTTGTATTTCGAGTCAGGTGTTGAAAGCCACGTTCAGCCCCAGTATCAACTCTGGAAGCTCATTTGATGACTATAGGCCAGCCACTGACAGGGTTGTCATTATGGGAGAAAATGGGAAGACATGGTGCTATGTATAACACCTTGAATTCCTAAGCAAAGCTTAGATAAATCCAGCCAACTAACAAATGAATAAAGCTTGATCAGCTTGTCTCAGAATTAAAAAATTGTTTGTGGAGTCCTTGACACTCTCTGAGCTTGGCGTTTGTTTTTTTTTGTTTTTTTTTGCAGATGTTTCATTACCAAACTAGGTAACATCATCAGAATTAGAAGGGAATAAGGCTTGCTTTTATTTTTATATACTAGTGGCTTAAAAAGTTGGTTTGCTCATCCAAATATTATCAATGGGTTTGAAAAAATCTCGACATCTGAACTGAAAGTGACTTCAGCAGAGGAAGGAGTAGTCCACCAAGGCTAGTCCTTGACTTTGTAATAATGCCGCTTGGGGTGTGTGTGTGTGAAAGCCCTAATAAGCAGGCATATACATAGAATGAAGGCTACTGCTAAGCTTGTAAGCCGCCCTGAGTCTTCGGAGAAGGGCGGGATATAAATGGAATAAAATAAAATAAATAAATAAATAAAATCTCAGGCAGCATAATTTCAATTCCAGCTGCTAAAAAGCACTGGTGGAATAGAGTGATAGCTTTCCTATTTATGCTTGTGAAGGTCTTAGTTGTTCACAGTGTGACACTGAATTCTACATAAAATGGGGTCTCCTGATTCAACAGAGTTCATCTTATACTTCTACATTTAATTCTCTATAAAGCAGAATATTTGTAGCTCAGGGTTGACATGAGGGGTCCTTGGTGTTCTATGAGCTTGGTTGTTTTCTTGCAAACGTTTCATTACCCAAACTAGTAACATCATCGGGACACTGATGGTGTTCCCTAGTTGGGTAATGAAATGTCTACAAGAAAACAACCAAGCTCAGAAAGCACCAAGGACCTCATATTTAATTCTGCATTAAAATATGAAAAAAATCACATAAAAATGTTTCATAAAAAGCTGACATTATCAAATAAACTCACTCTTAAATGTGACAATGGCCAAAATGAAAACATTGGAAAGAAATTCTTGATGTTTTCACAGTGTTATTAATATCTCACTGCACTGCCGTACAGTTTGTGTGTCTGGGTAATATAAAGCAAAAGGCCATGTTCTGAATTCTAGCAGACTCTGCTTCAAATGCAGCAGTCGGAAGTTGCTGGCCTCAGCAAGTTGAGCCACAAAATTATGAAAATATCTTTCAAAACAATTTCCGTGCTCCGTGCTTTTTGCTTTTCTTCTGCCACTTCAGCTTACAGCTTTCCTTCTTGTAATCTTCAAATTAGACATTTATTCAGGGCTCCTCTTTCTTCCTTTCACAACAGTGATACATATTTATGTCTTATGAACTGCAAGATAGAATAAGGCAATCTTTCTCTTTATTTTTAAAACGATTCTCTTGAAAACCAGATTAAAAAATTCTGTGTACTACTTTAAAACAAAAATCAAATTATTTACCTTTCCAGTCATAGGATATTTCTGTAACACCTTTTTAACATTGGTTCCAGGGTAGCTAGTTGTCTAATATAAAACATTCCTGGGTAAAAGGCACTGGTGTTTTTCTTTTAAGAAAAAAGGTGCTAATGCATGGCAGATATGCAATCCAGGTAACTGATTATTTGCTTATTTAACAAAGCTAGTGTAACTAAGAAGGAATAGGTTGGACCCTGGGGGCTTCCATTCTATACCACACAGAAACATCAAAGAAATTTAAATTTATTCTCATTAAACACAGTGTCCCAGTTTCTTGTGTGGGGTGTTGAATCATCATGATCCAGTTGCATCGGTATAACCTCATTTAACTTTAATTTGATTGGATATGGGCACGTATCCAGAAAGAAGCCCTTTGACCTGTGGATATTTGGGAATGCTAGCATTACTGTTCCTGAGTTCCTGCTTCAGTCTTTGGATAATTTAAGATATAACTGTCTGGTTTGGTACAGCAACCAAACTGGACAGGCATAGACTCCAACAAATAGTTAGGACTGCAGATAGAACAAGTTCAACCAGCCTGCCTTCCAATGAGGATGTATATACTGCCAGAAAGAGGGCTGACAAAATATCTACAGATCCCTCACATCCTGGACATAAACTGTTTCAACTTCTCCCCTTGGGATTCTGTTATGGGACATTACATGCCAAAACAATTAGATACAGGGACAGTTTCTTCCCTTGTGCCATCACTCTGCTCAATACCTAATTCTCACAGTACTGTCTAATGTCTATGTACATTTACTCATGTTGCATGGCTGTAGCATTATTATTACACTTCTTATCTTCTTTACTATTCCCTCTTATTGGTATTATTATTATGATATTATCATTCTGTTGCTTTGCATGTACCCTGAGAGATTCTGCACTGGAGACAAATTCCTTGTGTGTCTAATCACACTTGCCAGATAAAGTGATTCTATTCTATTCTATTCTATTCTATTCTATTCTATTCTATTCTATTCTATTCTATTCTATTCTATTCTATTCTATTCTATTCTATTCTATTCTATTCTATTCTATTCTATTCTATTCTACTGTATTCTATTCTATTCTATTCCATTCCATTCCATTCCATTCCATTCCATTCCATAAGTCACTGAGCAACTTTGCTCCTACCCAGAACAGAATGGCTGAGGTCTAAAGATACATAGAAAATCCATTAAAATATAGGATAAAATCCTTGGTGGTATGCTGAGGACCATCAATGAGCATTATCTTCAATATTTCTAGCGAATTTCCATTTAATATAGTTGTCACTTCTGTTTAATTTATGGGGTTCTGCTTAAGAACATCATTAAAATATTAGGCTGGACCTACAATTGGGCAGAGTGAAACACCCAATCAGTAGATTTTATGGTTTATGGTTGTATAGGAAGAAGGAGGAAGGAGGGAGAAGGAAGGAAGAGGAAGAAACAGCATCACTTGTGGAATCTGGGCCAAGTGTCAAAATAATCTGATTAGCTTTGGGGTTGAGTTGAGATACCATTTGCATCTTTTTTATTCTTTCAGTTTCAATAGTCATAGAAGGGTGTTATAGCAGAACTAATTTCAGGACCGCCACGAACTACCAATGCTCTGTTATGTTATTAACTATCATTTTCATACACAGCATCAAAGATATAGGAAAATATTACAACAAACTGTTCCATCCCTGATGGTGTCTGCATGACCAAAGATGAAATTATGATGGCCAACATCTCTGGATGAATTTACATCTGCCTGTACATAAGTGCTATTTCTGCTGCAGGGACTGAGCCACAACACTCAGCAGGAGGCCTAACCTTCCATAAGGTCCCACTGTATTTGAAATCAACTGCCCTCCTGCCTCTTTGCCCAGAACTATTGAATGACAGTGAAGGTCAGATAGGAAGCCACCAAGCTGAGCTTTCCACAGTACAACAGTTATGTTATGGAAACATCATTAGTGTGAGGAGAGGAGAGGAGAGGAGAGGAGAGGAGAGGAGAGGAGAGGAGAGGAGAGGAGAGGAGAGGAGAGGAGAGGAGAGGAGAGGAGAGGAGAAGAGAGGAGAGGAGAGGAGAGGAGAAGAGAGGAGAAGAGAAGAGAAGAGAAGAGAAGAGAAGAGAAGAGAAGAGAAGAGAAGAGAAGAGAAGAGAAGAGAAGAGAAGAGAAGAGAAGAGAAGAGAAGAGAAGAGAGGAGAGATACTGCTGAGTAGTATCTAAAGTAAGATTGAAACTCTAAGATCCAAATATACTCATTTGAATCAAGGCAACAAACATACATAGAATATATATTTGCAGTACATTTCTCTTACATATCACAAAACATTAGGACTATTCAAATACTTTGAAAGAAACATTCCTCAAAATTTAACAGGGCACACAATGCACATTTTAAGCCATTTAAGCAGTCGCATCTCTTTCTAGGCTGTTGCAGGAGCTATCTCCATAGCAAGTGTACACACACTTCACTGAAACTGAAAGTGACTTCAGCAGAGGAAGGAGTAGTCCACCAAGGCTAGTCCTCTTGATTGCTGTATGCTATGTTCAAAATCTCAGGCAGCATAATTTCAATTCCAGCTGCTAAAAAGCACTGGTGGAAAAGAGTGATAGCTTTCCTATTTATGCTTGTGAAGGTCTTAGTTGTTCACAGTGTGACACTGAATTCTACATAAAATGGGGTCTCCTGATTCAACAGAGTTCATCTTATACCTCTACATTTAATTCTCGATAAAGCAGAATATTTGTAGCTCAGGGTTGACATGAGGGGTCCTTGGTGTTCTATGAGCTTGGTTGTTTTCTTGCAAATGTTTCATTACCCAAACTAGTAACATCATTGGGACACTGATGATGTTCCCTAGTTGGGTAATGAAATGTCTACAAGAAAACAACCAAGCTCGGAAAGCACCAAGGACCTCATATCATATGTTGCAGGAGCTATCTCCATAGCAAGTGTACACACACTTCACTTTTTTCTCTGCTTCCCAGCAAAGCAGAGCAATTCACATGTGTGTAGAAACAGCCAGGAGCAACTTCCAAAACAATTATGCAAACTTGGGAAAAACATGGCTGTTTTTAAAAATAAAAAGGGGAAGGTTGTATGTGGCACCACACATTGCAAAGCACTTTTTTTAAGGATTTGAGGCAGCCCTACTATAGCATATCTATCACACATTTTCAGGAGGTGCATGGCTCAATCCTAGCAGTGACACATTGTGGCAATATACATTTTAATATTAATTTCATGGCTTTCATCTAAGGATCTCTGGCACAATAGGTGCCTTCCATGTTTAAGAATAATGTTGATTTGATGCCAAAAATATCTGAATGAATGTCTTACAATACTTGCTTTTTAAACACCAGCCAGCTCAGGTATGTACCACATGGATCCAGAGCTGAAGTAAAAAAGGCAAAGGTTGTGTTCCATTTATTTGCTTCTACGGGGATGAGCAATAATATGTATATTTTCCTCATAGTAGGGCTAGGCAGCTTTTCTTGAGATGGGGACTACAATTTGGTCCCCTAGTTAGCAGGGGTGTGTGTGTGTCATGACTCTTACTACACACAATCTCTCTCTCCGTGTGTCTTCTCTCTCTCTTTCTCTCTCTCAGTCTCTCTTTCTCTCTCTGCCTGTTTGTTTATCTCTCTCATTCTCTCTATCTTATTCTTTCTGTGTGTGAGACACACACACACACTCTCTCTCTTACACACAGAGACAGAGAGGGAGAAAGAGATTAAAGATGAAAATGGGAACAAGAGGTCCCTGAGAAATAAACAATTCTGATTTCTCTCCCTACTCTCACAAATAGCCCCAAATCACACTGCCAAAATATAGTGACAAAATAGCTACATTTCAGCCCTGTGATTTGGAGCATTTTGAAGATGGTCTGGGATTTTAAGCAAAGAAATGAGACTAAGTTACTTTCTAAAGACTTCCAGCTTCCATTACAGCTCTTTTGAGGGGCAGGTGAAATTTCCCTATAAATGGTATTCTCCCCCAAACTTTAGAAGCAGATTCTGGGGTTCTGCTGAAAGGGGTGCTTTGGGAATTGCGTGAGGCTGATAGGCTATGAGTTGTTCATCCCCTCACTCCACCTGCTATATAGTACCGACACGTTGGAAAAGTCGGGGCAAAAGAGGTGAGACTTGTTGGTGTGACTTTTTGCAAATGTCTGTCTACCATGAAAATATAGCACGGACATGACAGAGGCCGTGGCTTCTTTTGTATGGCAAGGAAGCAGATTGGGGAGTGTGGCTTTTCATATCCTATATGTACATCTGTACAAATGACTGTGTGCATGTCAGCAGCAGCAGAGCGAAAGAGAGAATAACAGCCATCACGGAAGCTTTAGACAACGTGCCACTGAGCTCAATAAATCTATACAATTTCTTTATACCCTGCCAAGGTCAGAGATGACGCTGACATTGGTCTCCTAGCAACACACTCTACTAACCTACTTTCGTCCCAATCATTGGAAAATGGGATGAATGCTCTGAACAATACTTCAACATGTGGAATTTTGGAGGGGTGAGTGTGTGTGTGTCTCTCTGTGTGTATCTCTACATCTGTGTGTAATCAGTGTGACAGATCGGTTCATATGCAACATGTTAGAACCAGGAGTGTATTTCAAAGATCCTGTTTCTATTGCAGGGTTCCCAAACTAAATGTTGTCCAACAGTTCTTGGCTGCCAGTTTAATGAAGGCTGGTTCTTGGTAAATTCATTTCAATTCATCGACTGGAAAGAGGTTGTAGATTTGGAATGGTTAAGGTTAGGGGAGCATGTAGTAGGCAGAAATCTGAGTTAATCTGTTTATGTCTACAATTCATGATCGTCAGAAAGTCCCTTCTACTCTCAAAGATCTTAATCATAGGGTGCTATACCTGGTATGATTCAAGCACTCAACTCTTTTAGGAAAACAAAACCATCAGTTAAGACAGGGTTGTCCAACCTTGGAGACTTTAAGACCTGTGGACTCCCAGAATTCTGGGAGTTGAAGTCCACAGGTCTTAAAGTCGCCAAGGTTGGACAACCCTGAATTAAGAGAAAATATATGACTGTAGCCATATCTCTTTGTACCTAACTGCAGTCTTCTTATAAACCTGAAGACAGAAATTATGAGTTACGGTTATGTCCCACCTTGGTAATCTTTGTTTCTTCTTATTTTCCTAATGCCCAAGGAACACTGCCAGAGGATGCTTTTTTATAAAAAAAAATTTCTTCTGTCTTGAAGCATAGTAAGCTGCTTGGTTCACCTGACGTTTGAGTGGCATGGTGTGTAGCAGTGTTGTGGTTTCCTTGATACTTTGCCACCATCACCAGCAAGAGTGATGTTATGTCAAGGCTCCAAAAGAATATGCTACCTGAAAATTACTGGCTCCAGCACTGGGGCAACTGATGGCAGCCATGACTAAAAGAATCAGGTGGCTGCAGCTAGCAGCAGGGATCTTTGTAACCTATGTAGGGAGTCCCTAAAGAGCTTCAGTTCTTTGAGACACTGAGGCCAGATTTTCCCAACGAGCTCCTCAAGACTACTGTTTTCCAACACCAACTCCACCGAGCAGTGAGGCTTTTCCTGGCCACATCAAATCAACATTGATGTACTGATGTTCAGGTGTAATCCATCTTGATTGCTTTTCATCTCTGTCCTGCAAAGGTATGGGGGAAAGGACTGGGTAGGGCCGGGGAAAATCATTATCTTTTTGAGGTAAGCCAGGTGAGGAAACAAACACCGTGGGAATTCTAGGAACAGAACTGTCAGGCACAAAAGATCAGGTGCACACATAAAGATCCAGTTAAACTGATGCATTGCTACTCATGCCTATCCAATGGAATATTCTCAACTAATGACTAGAATTGCTTAGAATTAGATAAAGGTCAACAGAACTCAAAAGAGGTTAGTGTGTTAGTTAGTTCATTTGTGGCTGTCAAGAAATTCTAGGTTAATCTCTCTTTTAACTCCAGCCACACGTTCTGCCAGTCCTTCTCCTGCCACAACTTTATGTTGTAGAATATCTTAACTGAATCTTGAAAGCCTGTCCAAAACCTTCACTCTCCCCTTTCTGAAAGCAAGGGTCCTTTTCGTGCTTTCTAATTTGCCAGGGCTGACCAACTATTTTACCACTCCTACTCCTTTCCAAATGCCAGAGTAAAATTCTTCTACAAAAATCAAGTTCCCGCTTGCTGTTTCTAGTGGCTCTTACTTTCATTGGCTCACTAAGATTCTGAATGCAAACAAACAAACAAAGAAAAACAACCAGCTTCTTTCTCCAGAGTTGGCTTTCAACAGCAAACATGATTGGGTGCCAATTAAGATAGCTCCTCCCACCTTTCGAACTGAGCTATCTGAGTTATCTGACTGGCTCCAGTCAAGTGTTTAGGACCTTTGAATAGAACCAGACCCAACTTTTCATATCGGGCTTTTAGGACCATTATTGAACCCTATGTCAGCCCTTCAAGTTATTTTGTTTCCAAATAGATCAGACTAAAGTATGCTGCTGCAAAACTTTGACCAGAGACTTTAGATATAATTAGGATGGATAACTTATAAAATAAGAGGCCCATTTATAGAATGAACTGATTCCTTAACTTCATATACCAATCTTTCACTTAGATGCATAAAGCACCTCCGTACAGAGACCGTATTTTTTTTTCTTTCCATCAGAAATATAAAGAAAAGGAGAAATAGAAAATCAGGAATTACACTAAGGAAATAAAGAGGATAAATAAAACTGAATGGCAATGAGACAAGGAGAAAGGGTAGCTGAGCAGGGGGAGAAAAAAAAGCCTTGTCTGGGATTACAAAAAGGATTAAAATGTTATCAGTCAAGCAGACCAATCTTTAAAAGCATCATAGCTTTTCCTGAGTGAACTCTGCAATCATTTGGCCCTCCAGCCATTTGCTTTCTACAAGACCTTTTGTTCTTCTCAGCAAATGTAAAACAATCCTCCCTCAATTCAGAGGTTATTATTTGTCTCTCATACTTCTAGCTCATGGCTTTTCAGACATCCATTCTCTTGTTTTATGTTATTTGTAAAAGAACCACAGTGGCCCTTCCTCCAGTTCCCTATTTGAGCTTGACCCATGCTGCCTAATCCCTCCAAAGATCTCCTCCTCAACATGAGCTATGTAGTCTAATAATACTGCATGTATTTTACAAATTGTTTGACCACACGTACTTTAGCTGCTGAGGACTTCTGCAGTAGCCTACCTGTGGTATGCCTAGGCAAAGCAAGATCCCCTCTTGCTGTATTGTACTTTGAAAATTTGGCAGGAGACAGTATTATATGACAGTGAGCAGGTTATAAAAATGGGCAGATGTCACATTAAATGTCTATGTGACTTGTAGTTAGTTTGGCTGTTACCTGTATTCATTGCTTTGGATACACCAGCAATCTTGCAGGAGCTAAAGGAAGATAATATATGTTAAAGAAGATGCTATGCAATTAAATAGCAATTGCTTTGCTCCTTGCATAATACAAGCACAAAGAGCAAAAACTGCCAAGATCTGCCTCCATTTGTGTGCTGTTGGTATACCTGATATGATGTTAACTTACAAACAGTGTCAAATGTGTAGTTTTGGTGTGCCAGGTGTGAACCAAAGGCTCAATCCATTTTCACCAGGGCAGGTTGATTTAATAATATTCATAGAACAGAAATCCAAATTCATCACTTTTATTTTTTGAGATTTAGCAGACATATTTGAGAATCATCTTTACTTTGTCAGAGAGTACAACTGGAAAATAAAAAAAGAGTCCTACCCAGAATCTCTGAAAACTGCCTTTGTACCTGGCAAGGATGCAATAGTTTAAAATATTTCCCATTCAGGTTTCCCTTGAATCTCAGGTAGATAATAATGTAGTATTCTGGCTGCTTATTTCTGAGATACAATAACACGATTATTTAAAGCAAAAAATAGAGAGAGATTCACAAAATCTCTAATGAGCACTGGAAAAAAAGTCTTTCAGATCAAAAGTGCTGAGCTTAAAGTAATGTTTTGTGTTGTTTTTACACTGGTGATCTAGTACTGAGTTTCAGAAACATGAGGTAAATTCATGGTGAAGTATAATACTGATAATAACAGACAACATGACATTTACAAATAACTTATACCAAAATCATTTCATCAAAATAATTGTTCTTCATAAAAAGCATCCATCACATCCTTCTCATCTTGATACCAGTCCGTTGCAGTACAAGATGCCACCTGTTCAATATGCTTGCCGTTTTTCAAGAAATTAATCTCTGTTATTGTTTTTGGAATGGCCGATGAATGTAATTCAGAATTGGCAAGCTCTGAAATAATCCTTCATGAGGTCCAACTATAACACTGACACTCAGCTAAGAACAACAAAGGATTAATGCAGGGGTCTTCAAACTTGGCCCTTTTATGACTTGTGGACTTCAACTCCCAGCATTCCTCAGCCAGCGTGCCTGGCTGAGGAATGCTGGGAGTTGAAGTCCACAAGTCATAAAAGGGCCAAGTTTGAAGACCCCTGGATTAATGGATAAAGAAAAAAGGAAAAAGAAAAACTTGTCACCACCATATTAGAATAGAACAGAGCTGGAAGGGACCTTGGAGGTCTTCTAAACCAGCCCCCTATACCATCTCAGACAAGTGATTGTCCACTCTCTTTTTAAAAATCTCCAGTGATGGATTGCCCACGATTTCTGTAGGCAAGCTATTCCACTGGTTAATTGTCCTCACTGTCTGGAAGTTTCTCCTTAATTCCAGGTTGCTTCTTTCTTTGATCAATTTCCAAGCATTGTTTCTTGTCCTGCCCTCTGGTGCTTTGGAGAATAACGTGAACCCCTCTTCTTTGCGGAAACCCCTCAAACTGCTATCATGTCTCCCCTATTTCTTCTTTTCTTTAAACTAGCCAAACCCAAGTCCTGCAGCCATTCTTCATATCTTTTACTCTCCAAGCCTTTGATCATCTTAGTTGCTCTTCTCTGAATTTTTTTTTCCAAACTCTCAACATCTTTTTTGTGATATGGTGACCAAAATTGGCTGCAGTATTCCAGGTGTGGTCTTACTAGGGTTTTATAAAGCGGTACTAATACCTAGCACGATCTTGATTCTATGCCTCTGTTTATTCAACCCAGAATTGTATTAGCTTTTTTGGCTGCTGCTGCACACTGCTGGTTCATGGTTAAGTGATCATCCAACTAGGACTCCAAGGTCCCTCTCACTGTTTTTAAACCACATCTTGCCCAATCTGTACCTGTACCTTTGTTTTTTCCTACCTAAATGTAAAACTTTGCTTTTCTCCACATTGAAACTCATTTTATTGGATAGGGCCCATTGTTCAAGTTTGTCAAGATCTGTTTGGATCCTGAGTTTGTCTTCTGGGGTGTTGGCTACTCCTGCCAGTTTGGTGTCATCTGCAAATTTGATGACTTCCCCTTCAATTCCCTCATCTAAGTCATTGATGAAGATATTGAAGAGTACAGGGCCTAAGACGGAACTTGTGGTACCCCACTGCTTACTTCTCTCTTTGTGGATGTAGTGCTGTTGAGGACTACTCGTTGAGTACAGTTTGCCAGCCAGCTCCAGATCCATCTGGTGGTGATGTTGTCTATTCCACCTTTTTCTAGCTTATCAAGAAGTAGGTTGTGGTCTACATTATCAAATGCCTTACTGAAGTTTAAATATACTACGTCCACAGTATTTTGCTGGTCTATTAGTTTAGTCACTTTGTCAAAGAATGAAATAAGATTGGTTTGGCATGGTCTATTTTTAACAAACCCATGCTGGCTACTAGTTATAATTTTGTTTGCTTCTAGTTGCTTCTGGCGGATCTGTTTTTTGATTATCTTTTCTAGGATCTTCCCAGGTATTGATGGTACAGTAAACTGATTGGTCTCTAGTTTCCTGGGTCCATTTCCCCCCCCCCTTTCTTGAAGATGGGGACCATGTCAGTCCTTTTCCAATCCTCAGGTACTTCCCCAGTGCTCCAGGATTTTTGAAAGATGTGGTGCAATGGTTCTGAGATAACATCTGCCAGGTCCTTCAGAACACTGGGATATAATCTGTCAGGCTGGGATGTAATCTGTCATGTATTAGCAACAAGTGAGAATCAAAAACAAGAAAAAAAAACAAACCAGATATATAGGCAGGCTATATTTTCTAGATCAATAGGTATCCGAAACAAAGCCAGTAATATTTTAGCCAGGTAGAATAAATGTGGGACCCTTAAGTTACAAGTTCTCACTGCACCTTCTGATAACAAAACAGGTTTTTTTAAAATAGTAATTTTATTAAAAATTACAGCTACAACAATCAAAACGGTTACAATCTGATGCCAAGCTGTTCCACTGGTTAGTTGTCCTCGCTGTTAGGAAGTTTCTCCTTAATTCCAGCTTCTCTCCTTGATTAGTTTTCATCCATTTTTTTTCTTGTCTTGCCCTCTGGTGCTTTAGAAAATAAACTGACTCCCCTCCTCTTTGTGGCAGCCTCTCAAATACTGGAATACTGCTATCATGTCCCCCACTAGTCCTTCTTTTCTTTAAACTAGCCAAATCCAAATCCTGCAAACATTCTTCATATGTTTTAGTCTCCAAGACTTTAATCATCTTGGTTACTCTTCTCTGCACTTTTTTCCAAAGTCCATTGGGGTGCTGTTAAGGACTACCAGAGTTCCCAGAGTTAGCCAGATACAGTATCTATTTTAAATTTGATAAAATAAAGCAACTTTATGCTCCTTTGGAGTCTTTGATGCTTTCTGAAATTGATTGTTTGCTTTTCCAAGACAATTCTAGTACTGATGGATATGTGAAGGAAAATGAGAGAGACTATACAGTATGTGCTGCTGTCAACACTCACTCCAATGTCTTTGCCAGCTTCCAAGGATTGTTATATCTCAGCTGCAAAAATGTAGAAGATAGCAGAAAAGATATATAGCAGAGTTATATAAACATAGATGGCAGAGCTATATAAATGTTAATTCTGAGACAAACTAACTAAACACTAAATAGAAAACTATTAACAAAAAACTATTAAAAATTAATGAAATACTGGCAGACTATTTTAAAAATCTCACAAGATCCTGCAATTAATGTGAAGAAACATAGCAGGGGTCTAGAAGCAGAAAAGATCTATTTCTATTCCAATATCAAAAAGGACCACTGAACAACTGTATTTATTTCATATGACGGTAGGTAATGGTTAAACTTTTCTAACTCAACAAAGCATGAGAACTACCATGTAAAAGCTGTATTGAGAGGCTTGGACACCCAGCATCATGCTGATAACATCAGATTAATGATGGAAAATGTAAGGAAGTTCTAACAAGTCATCATTTGTGTGTTGCTGATTAAAGAAAAGTTTGGGATTGTGGACAGCTTTTTAAAAGTTTGGAATATGGGCTACCCAAAGTGCCCACTGAATGATTTGTTTCATCATTCATTCATTCATTCATTCATTCATTCATTCATTCATTCGTTCATTCATTCTGTGGCCCTTCTTCTCATCCAGTGACTTTGGGAAGTAAACTAAAAAAGAAAAATGAAAAAGAACATTTTTATATAATAGTACAAAAATTAAATTACATAGCAGGTGAAAATAGGTGACAGTCAGAATCAATAATGGCCAGAAAGTAATTTCTAGAGTGAAATATGGAGCAATGGAATGTTTAAAATTGGGAAAGAACTGGATAAAGATGATTGACTTCCACGTCCTTTGTAATCACATCTCAAACATTCGACAGTCCAGCGTTTCTCCACCTTGGCAACTTGAACATGTGTAGACTTTGACTTAGGGGTCCACCCATCTTAAAGCTGACAAGGTTGGGAAACACTGTTCTCCACCTTCCTAGAATGCTCTTCTCAGTCAGAGAGCGAAGAGCCATAGGAACACGCCTAGCTGCATCAACGTTAAATGCCACATATTTTATTTGCAAAGAAATGTATCTCTCCATCCCAAATAGCATTATGTAAGAGATTCGTTTCGCCGGGTGAGCCAAGCCCTTGCCTTTCAGGTACATATATCTGCAGCTGCTAAATTCAGACAAAGCTCTTGCCCTTACTTAACAACACTCTGCTCCCTTCTTATAATCATCGGAGAATACACTAGGTTCCTAGCCAGATTTTACTGCTTCTCTAATTGAAAAAAAAGGGGGGAGCCCTTTTTCGGTATTTAAAGGAATTAAGTGGCCAGTGCAGGAGATAAGGTACCTTTATAAAAGCAATGGCAGCTTTTTTAATTTAACCTATTTAGATAGTGCTGGGTGTAGCCCTCAAAGACATGCTGCTTCCAAGCATTAAGCAAAGCTCCTTTGAAGGAGTTTGGATTTTATTCTCAAATATGCTGTCCTGTTAATTTGAGCAGCTAGAATTTTTGGAGACCTCAGTTATACCTCACTTTCTATGCCCATATACTGAAATTTATATATTTGCAGCATATATAAGGCAGAGGCAGTGGTGGGATTCAGCCAGTTTGCACCGCTTCGGCAGAACTGGTAGCTAATTTTTTGTTGCCCAGGCCCAGAATGGACTTCCGGAAGCGGCATCCACACAGAGATCCGGTTGTTCACATATTTGAATCCCACCACTGGGAAGAGGGATAATTTTGATTCCGGAGATTATGACTATTTTTTTTTAAAAAAAATCATGGCTGTGTCTCAAACTTCTTTCAATGTTTGTTCAAGAAAAGGAATGAGTTAGCTTAATCTGCATCGGTTCTCTTTCATCCTGAAATATTTCTGCAAAATTCCTCTGCCTGTCCCTTCTCCGTAGTTTACAAAGTTTCACTAAGGCCCATTTTCTTTTGTCAAAAAATACGAAATCATGAGACCTTCGTTTTTTGAAAAAAATGTTGCTGAAAAAGTTATTATATTTTCATCTGGAGTTTGAAGGTGAACAAGAAAAGTAGGTTGGAGAAAACTGAAAATGATATATGTCTTTCTGGTGCATTCCCTAACACTTAGAAACTTGAAAAATGGGCCATTTGAACAGACAGTGGGACTTAACTAGGGTGTGATTTGGCCCAGGGTTTGGCCTAAATTTAACTTTTCCTTCAATAAGCCATTGTGCTTAAATTCTAATGCCAACTATTTGTTTATTCGTTCATTCATTCATTCATTCATTCATTCATTCATTCACTCACTCATTCATGTTCCATAGCTGTCTCACTCATCCAAGTGACTCTGGGTGGCTTACAATTTTAAAATGTGTTTTTGTAGGGCTAAAGACAGCAGATAGTCCTTGACTTACAACCACAATTGAAGAGGGTGGAGGTTCGTTCTTCGAGCTTGTGAGTTGGTTTCCGAACATTTCATTACAGGCTAGGTAACATCTTCAGCGGAGTTTAGGGGATGTCAGGGTCGGTGTGCTTTTGTTTATAAGAGCTTCGTGTGGCCAGTAGGTCTTGTGATGAGGAGGTCATGTCAGGTGAGGGTCTTGTAATGGGACACTGATATTCCCTAAACTCCACTGCAGATGTTATCTAGCCTGGCAACGAAACGTTCGGAAACCAACCCACAAGCTCGGAGAACGAACCTCCACCCTCATCCTTCACCCGAGCTACAGATATTCGCCACCATTGCAAACCACAATTGACCCCAACATTTTCATTGCTAAGCAAGACAATTGTTCAGTGGGTTTTGCCCCATTTTACAATCTTTCTTGCAACAGGTGGTTAAGTGAATCACTGCAGTTGTTAAGTTAGTAACACTGCTGTTAAGTGAATCTGGCTTCCCCATTGACTTCACTTGTCAGGAGGTTGCAAGAAGTGATCACGTGACGCTGGGACACTGCAACCGACACAAAATACATGCCAGTTGCCAAGCGTCCCAGTTTTCATCCTGTGACCATGGAGATGCTGCAACAGTCGTAAGTGTGGAAAACGGTCATAAGCCATTTTTTTTCAGTGCCACTGAATGACCACTGATCAAATGGTTGTAAATTGAGGACTATGAAAGAGCCATGAAAGTGGTAGCAATTATTTGCAAAACAGTGTTTAGAGACCAGAGGTTTGCACCCAACCATGCAAATAATGGAGCACTAATTGCACATTAATTAATTCACGGTCCCCTTCCCACTTCACTTTCGTAGTCCCTGTTCAATGTCAAATGCTAATCATTTGTAAAAAGGCACCCAAACACTGAAGCTTGTGTCCTCAAATCAAAAGGTTCACAACTGGTGAGCTTTTCCAGATCTGTTAGGTCCTGCTTATTTGCCACTGATGGAGTTGCAAAGCAGGGTTGGGTGACATCCTTGGCCTAATTTCAAAACCCCTCTGAGTGTAATTCATTCAGATTGCTGGCATGAGCCTGTCAGCCAGTGACAAAGAGAAAACACACACACACAAACACACACACAGAGAGAAAGTGGCAAAAAGAACCTTCTTATCTGTTATTGGCTTTAGCCTACCAATTGGGATGTGTGATGCCAACGTATTGCACACAAAGGAAGGAAATTTTGACTGTGCGCGTGTGTGCACTCATGTGTGTATATGTATATACATATCTGTATTTTACTACATAGAATTCTAGCCACATCCAGCTATATATATTTTGCTACTACAAGTAAGTCCTCGACATATAGCAATTTGTTTAGGGACCGTATGAAGTTACAACGGCACTAAAAGAAAAGTGACTTACAACTGGTTCTCACACATAGAATTCCTGTGGTCACGGGGTCAACATTCAGATGCTTGGCAATTGGTCTGTATTTACAACAGTTGCAGGTCCCATGACTGTCATTCGGGACCTTCTCAGACAACTTACGACAAGAAAAGTTAATTGGGAAAGCCAGATTTGTTTAACAACGATGTGATTCACTTAACGTCAGTGATTCAATTAACAACCATGGTAAAACCAAAAGATTGTAAAATTGGGCATTGCTCGTTTAACAGCTGCTTTGCTTAACAATGATTCCTTGTTGTGGTCCTAAGTTGAGGACTACCTGTATTCCTTGAACTGTGGCAAAAGCAGATTGAAGAATAGTTGCTGGATTGCTTTAGCCAAAGAGGGAAAATGAGATAGCAAATTGTTAGAAGAGCTACAGTTTGCTGACAGCATAAAACCAAAGAAAAGGTTTGCCAGATGACCCTTTATTTGTGGCAGAGGTGATAAGCTGGTGAAGCCTCAAAAGAATAGAAAGCAACCGAGTCCTATTTCGCTCAGAATATCTGTGGCAAAATATTGTAGATGAAGACATCTGCAAGTATTTATGGCTTTGTGAAGACTATTTCGTATCTTCATATTTTCATTTTCAGCGCATGCATGTTCAACAGTAATGCATGCCTGCTCCCTTCCATCTTGGTTGCTTTTCAGTTCATTATGGTCATTTTACAAAATTTATTCTCTTTCTGTCATGCTATGTCAATACTGAGTTCAAACAGAAGAACCCAGTATATTGACACTAAGTAAAATAAGAATTTACTTTAAACTGTATAAATATTAAGAATAGCCCAATACTTAGAACTGCCTTTCAAAAGTCTAGGCAGGGAAAGAGTAAAGAAATTAAATGAGAATATAAGGAAAACAATAAGTTGTTTTAATCTACATATTTTCCCTTTTCTCTCCTGCTGGGCTCATTATTTCGCAGTGGAATTTCTTGAGAAAAGAAAGGACGCTTTCCCCACCCATTTAGAACTGATTTCATACTGTGTGACCTTCAAATCCTGATCATTTTACAAAAAGAACAAAATATTTCAGCTTACATAGGCAATATCATCCAATTTGTTTATTAGGTTTATGTCAGTCCTAATCAAAAAAGATGGTTGGCAGTTTTCTTGTTTTCTATAAAAGGTAAAGGTTCCCCCGCACATGCGTGCTAGTCGTTTCCAACTCTAGGGGCCGGTGCTCATCTCCGTTTCATAGCCGAAGAGCCAGCGCTTGTCCGAGGACGTCTCCGTGGTCATGTGGCCGGCATGACTAGACGCCAAAGGCGCACGGAACGCTGTTACCTTCCCACCGTAGCGGTCCCTATTTTTCTACTTGCATTTTTACGTGCTTTCGAACTGCTAGGTGGGCAGAAGCTGGGACGAGTAACAGGTGCTCACTCTGCTACGCGGCACTCGGGATTCGACCCGCCAAACTGCCGACCTTCCGATCGACAAGCTCAGCGTCCTAACCCACTGAGCCACCGCGTCCCTTCCTTGTTTTCTATATGTTATGCTTAATAGAAATGATTTGGTATAGGTACTTTAGATTATGTGATATAGTGAATGTAGGACTTCCTTAAAGCATCTAAGTTGTGAATTGTGTGCTAGGTCCAGGTTTCTTCATGAGTCTGAAAACAGAGGCTGCTGCTTTAAGGAGTCAATTCATTAAAACAGCCATATTTAATGTGTGTCCTTAAAGTAGTTGTATCATTGATGCTATTCTTTAAGGCTGTCACACCAACAGCCATAAGCATTTCTAGTGCTGTTAGTTCTACTACTTACAGAAACTCAGGAAGGTAGCAACAAATAAATGTTTACCACTTTTACTGTTCATTTTCTGAACTAAAAGTTCTACTTTTTCATACAGCCTGAAGTTTTCCTAAACAAATCTTCCTGCATTTTGGTCTGCTTTGAATGGGTCTCACATACTCCATATTTCATATACGACCCATTCGCATACTGTATGTACATAGTACCTGTGTATTATCAATGCACTATGGCATTACATGAGTTGCCTTGCAGCCAGACACACAGAAAAAATAATAATAAATAGATCATAATAAACAAAAATTGAATATGTCAAAGATAAGATTTTGTCATTAACATGGTTATGTGCATTAATGCCATATAGTTATACAAGTCTGACATATACTTGCAAAAAAGCTATATTTTAGACTCATTTGAAACTTGTAAAATGATATGGCTGCTTTAAAGTGGTCCTATGCTCAAGTGCTCACATATTCAAAAGCCTGTCTCTTGAATCCTTTTGAAAGGATACATAGCCTTATTTTTTAGCACTAAGTCACAAACTTTAGGAGTTGCTTGGCATACTTTTTCCGCTCTAAATGTTTGCTTTATTGTCTCCAGTTTACATTAGTTTCATGCTGCCTTTTTCTCCTTAGTTTTGCAAATTCATCTGTTCACCCTTTTCATCTTTTTCCTTTAAATTTGGCCTGAAGAGTTTTCTGACTGAGCCAATCAAACCCTCTTGCTTGTTGCTTAGTCTCAGTGTTAACATATTTAACTTGATGCAACCTGGATGCCCATCAGGTCCATTATACAATAAGGTTAAAGGTAAAGGTTCCCCCGCACATGCGTGCTAGTTGTTTCCGACTCTAGGGGCCGGTGCTCATCTCCGTTTCAAAGCTGAAGAGCCAGTGCTTGTCCGAGGACGTCTCTGTGGTGATGTGGCCGGCATGACTAGACGCCAAAGGTGCACAGAACGCTGTTACCTTTCACACCGTAGTGGTTCCTATTTTCCTACTTGCATTTTTACATGCTTTCGAACTGCTAGGTTGGCAGAAGCTGGGACGAGTAACAGGCGCTCACTCTGTTACGCAGCACTCGGGATTCGACCCACCAAACTGCCGACCTTCTGATCGACAAGCTCAGCGTCCTAACCCACTGAGCCACCGCATCCCCATTATACGATAGTTACCCTGAAAACCCAGCCATTCATGGTGTCTGGGAGGTGTTACAACACAAACAGGATAATGAGTTTCAGGACAGAAGAGCATCCAAGGGAGAGGCCAGAAAAGTCAAGCTGGACTTTTGGACACACAAACAAAACTTTTATGAGTGTTTTGGGTGCCCAGCTTCAAGATTTATCAAGAAAAATGAAACGGGGAAAAAAGTCTGGTTTTTCCCATCTCCTTAAATCCTTTTTGTAGTTTATTTATTTGTTTGTATTGCCCCCACCCTTTATTATTTTCACAAATAACTCAAGGTGATGAACATATCGATATACCTTCTTCCTCCTGTTTTTCTCACAACAATAACCCTGTGAGGTGAGTTGGGCTGTTCCAAAGTAATCCTGAGGTGTCTGTTTTTTAAAAAAAATATTATAAGCAATGTCGCTTATTTTTTTCCTCTTAAGGTCTCCACTTCCGTTCTAGAATTCTTGTAAAATCAGCCTCAACCTATATACTGGGCAATTGGAGGGAGCAACTCTGATGCCCCTAAAGACTATGGTAAATACCAAGCAGCACAGGTCTGCACAAACTAGCAGACTTCAAATATATGATCAGCATCTCTTAACTGCTGATGCTACTGCTGATAACATTTTCTTTTATATACTGCTGCTGAGTTCTACCTTTCACTCACTGATCTTTTCATACCTAACTCCCCTGCTACCCCTACTCTATCTTTTGTTTTGGGTTTTGCTGTTTTAGCATATTCAAAATATTTTAGGAACTATGTCTGGACCATATTTAAACCATAGGATAGCTACAGCTGAGTAAGGGACTACATTCAGAATGACAGCATTCTTGACTATTATATGCCTTGTGCATAGGCTAAATTGTTTGAAAAACGCATGACTTAGGGAGAAAAAAATTAGGAGACCCACAAATAACAATTGCTATTATGTATTATTTGGACTTAACAAGCATTACACACTGTGTTTTATTAAGCTGCATTTGTATGAATGAAATATAAAATTCTATTTGGTAATAGGAGCCTTACTGAGTGTTGTAGCCTTCCCCTGACAACTAAAACCAGCATTCTCTTGCCAACTGCAAACATGTAATTATAGACACAATTCACATGAACAAAAAATCCAGTTTAGCGGTATGCTTTATATTGTGACAGTTTTCACAACTTCCCATTTGCAGCGAATTTTCAGTATGTATTGAAAACCAAGATGTAAACCATTGGAAGTGAGCAATGCCCATTTTCTGTAACTTTCCATAGAGCCTGGCGTATATCTGAAGCTTTTCAAAACATATGCTTGGTTCCAAAAATATGTACTGTAGAATAGATTAATAATTATGCAAGTAGAAAAATTTAGAGGTGGGCTAATAAATTACAGTCATGATATATTAGCAATTAGATAATCTCAAAAAGAACTATATGATTAATGCCCTAATCTTAATGGAGTTTCTAATTAAATGGAAAGAAAGTAACTTGTTGTATTCATTGTTGGCTGGATTTTCTTATTGTGTTTAGAGCTAACAATGTGTTTGAAGCTCAGTCTTATAACTATGGAGCAGGTGAGAAACACTTTACATTTTATATGGAAGGATTTTTTAAAGAAACAACAACATCTTAATTCTATATAACATTATGACAAACCTACAAGTAAACAGTATGCTTCCTTTCAAAGTCCAGTTGTAAGAGCCTTGGTGGAGCAGTGGGCTGATGCCTCCTTAAGTAACACCAGCTGCCTGCAATTAGTGCAGGTTCGCATCCCACCAGGCTCAAGGTTGACTCAGCCTTCCATCCTTCCGAGGTAGGTAAAATGAGGACCCAGATTGTTGGGGGCAATAAGCTGACTTTGTAATAATACCGCTTGGTGTGTGTGTGAAAGCCCTAACAAGCAGGCATATACATCAGTGGCGTAGCGTGGGGGGTGCAGGGGGGGCCGGCCGCACCGGGCGCAACATCTGGGGGGGC
Organism: Vipera ursinii; assembly: GCF_947247035.1. Classification (NCBI taxonomy): domain Eukaryota; kingdom Metazoa; phylum Chordata; class Lepidosauria; order Squamata; family Viperidae; genus Vipera; species Vipera ursinii. Next base: position 227,390,494 of record NC_139513.1, read on the forward strand.
ACGCTTGACGGCGCCGGGATCCGGCAGGGCGGAGGCACCGGAGCCCCAGCCGGGAAGGGCCTGACGCCCCACGGCGCGCCACACACACACACACACACAAACACACAACCACACAGCGTGACTCCTCCTTCGGGCCGCTCCGCCTTCGCTCCGGCGCTGGACGGAAGCCTTCTCTCCCTCCTCCCCCCCCGCAAAGGAGAAGGCGGCTCCTGAGCGTGCACAGAGCGCGGCCCTCCTGCAAGCCCGGGGCTCCGCTGCGGAGGCTCTCCCAAGGCGCTCCCGGGGTTGCCAAAGGCGGGGGGGCGCGGCAGGGCTTGAAAGAGGGTGGATTTCCCACGGGGGGAGGATCGCTGCAGCGTCTCTCCGGGGGTCCCTGCTCTGGAACGAAAGCTGCGTCGGCAGGTTGCCGATCCAACGTGCATCGGCGATCGGGACCGCCCCCCCGACACACGTCGCCAGCAGTGAGAGTTTCCAGCCAGGCCGGCGAATCTTTGGGGTGAGGTGCCAAAGAGAAGGAGGCGGCTTGGCTTGGATAAGCAGCGTCTGGGCAGAAAATAGGTCGGGCGCCGCAGCAAGTATGAATTCCTGGGGTTCAGCCTAAGCAGGCAAAGCTGCAGGGTGGGTTGGTTGGCTTTTCCGGCTTTGGAATAACCTTGGGAAGCTGAGGCATTGTAAGTTGGAAGTCATTGTTTGTCGCCTAACATGTTGGGTCAACCCCACGCCACATGCTAAGCCATAAACCGTGGTTGGTATCCAGGGTTTAGGACAAGATGGAGAAAACTAGCCAATTGTGGGATCATAAATCTTGATGAAGCCCATCATCGCTCCATGTGATGTATGCACTCAATCTACAAACGTAGTCCAAGCCTATTCACATCTGTTGTAAGGTCATTCTCTCATGGGGTTTATCCTGACGTCCACTAAGAGTGGAACAAACATGCCCCATTAACCATTTTCAACGCCATGTCCTCTCTTTGTCTCATCCTAAATCACAGCTGAGGCACCTTAAAGTTGCCTTGTTTCAGTTTTAAACTAGCATTTTCCCTCTTCTCCAGAGACCCTTTTTTGCCTTGAACCTAACTCAGGGGTAGGCAACCTTGGCTCTTTTATGACTCATGGACTTCAACTCCCAGAATTCCTGAGCTAGTGGAAGAGACTCGAGTGCTAAAATCCACAGGTTAGGGGGCACAAATTACTTGCCTTGCCCCGGGTGCTGACAACCCACACTACGCCACTGATATACATAGAATGAAGGCTACTGCTAAGCTTGTAAGCCACCCTGAGTCTTCGGAGAAGGGCGGGATATAAATGGAATAAAAATAAAATAAAATAAAAAATAATATAAGTCCATGAAGGTTGTGGATGTTGACTATTCTCCTTCAAAAATCTGCTTCTATCTTTTTAATATCTAGTTAAAATTTTGATTCATTCAAAGACAGAAAGAGTCCTGCTTCACATATGTAACCTTTAGTTTTGATTATTTTAAGCAACCTAGTCAAACATAAATATAGATCAGTTTGATCTTAAATGAACTAACTCAACTAATCAAACCAACTGAAGTCAATGTTTCAGTTGGTTTAACATGCAAACTAAATTCATAAATCAAAGATGAAATTTTCTAAGGTCCTGAAAGGGTGTTGTTTATTAGCTGAACATTTCCTACAACTACAAATTATGCAGCTTTAACTTCAGCATGTGATCAGGCTGTTCTGTTATGAATTGAGATAAAGGAAACTTTGGTTATCTAAAACCTGGAAATTATAAATATCAAATGTTAAATTTAAACATTAATGGGAAACTAAACATTGGGAAAAACCAATAACAGGACATCGATTGAATGTAAAGATTGAACGTAAAAGTAATTAAGATATGTATAAGCTAAAATTACTGATAAATACAATAATGATGTTTTTATTTAGTTGATATAATAAGAACTGTATTAACTTAAATACAAGATAGTAGATATTAAGGAAAAAAGAGAGGAAATATTTGAGGTTGTAGTTTGAGATTTGTACTAAAGATTTTTGTATGTTACTGAACTATTGATTAACCCAGCCACCACATTGCTTTTTAAATACCTAAATGTAAAATCAGAAAATTAATAAAAATATTATTGAAAATTTTTTTTAAAAGTAAAGTTAGTCTGGATAAACACCAAGAACAGTGTTGTAGAAGTAGAATTTATAGTCATTAATACCAGTGCCAAATAAAAATAGCACAAGTAAAGAAAAGAAAGTAGATCTTATTTCTATTCACAACTAACAGAAAGAGTTGGAAAGGAAATATAAAGAGTATGATTCAGGGCTGTACATATATTGAATGTATTAAAAACAATTTGGGGAATTTTGATAGTCTAATCAATGCTTTGCCTGTTTTATTATGGGTAGTATGTAAAAATCAGGCAGCGTTTTGATTGCCCCATCAGGGATGCCATATTGATTTCTTTGACAACTGCTGAAAATGGGATACCATAAAAGTCAGATGGATCTTTATTAAACACTTTTATGAAACCACTGGGAGAGGTTATCCAACTATTCAGGACAAAGGGCTTCAATATGCTAGTAACATTACATTATATGTCATCATCCTTGGCCAAAAGAGAGATGCTGCAGAAGACACAAGTTGATGTGTGTAAATTTAAGAATCTGAATTGGGAGATTAATGCTCAAATAATCCTGAAATGGAATTACTTCCATTACAAAGCATCTAAGAACGTAAGATGAAGTAATAGCTTTTGAGGAGGTTACACTCGCATAAAAGGAACTGGTCTGTGCCTTAAAGATCATTTTGGACTCACAATTCTTGCTCAAACAGCTTGCAGAAATGAGGCCAGGGGACATTTGCTGAACCCTGTTGGTAAGCTCAAATATAATGGTATACGAGAATGACCTCGGTTTTGGAGACAGGAGGGGAAGCCACAGACTAGGCAACGATCAGACAAGAGGCAACTGAGCCACCTGTTGTTGTGCTGCTGTGGATTAATAAAAATTTTGTCCCAGCTTTTGTATTAGTTGTATTATAATCTGTATAAACAGACTATCATTCTGAAAATTGGCGATTTATACATCTACTTGCTGTGGTGTTGCAACAACACTGCTGCTAGGTACTTGGTAGATAGTGGAGATCATTCCTAAAATTCCAAGGGGTCTTTATGCTTTTCTTTGGAAGAGATCAGGAGACTTGCAGGATTGATGCCAGCCTTGTGAGGTAGTCTAGAAAAGAAGCCCACCCCAAAGTACTGTCAATTTATTGTAAGATTATATTAACAGAATCTTTCAAGTCTGCAAGTACCTCTCTCCCCTCTGTTCCTTGCTTTTGCAATCCAAGAAAGTAGGAAAGGACCCTTCTGAGGTATTTGACATGCCCTTATTCCTTCTGTGAACTCAGCAGCTGCTGGTCTGATTGTTATCTAGTCTGCAGTTCTTCCCCCTGTCTGCCAGGGCCATTTTCACATACTATTAAAGCAAGAGAGGAACTGTTGAGAATGTCTATGGAGATTCTCAGTCATCCAGGCCATGGTTGTCCCAAAGGTGCTTTCTCAAGGGGCAACCAGACTTTCTTATTTTTCTTTGAAGATGTTTTACTTCTCACCCAAGAAGCTTCCTCCGCTCCCCACCATCCAATCGGAGCTAAAGAAGCTTCTTGGATGAGAAGCGAAGTGTCTTCAAAGAAAAACAAGAAAGTCCAGTTGCCTCTTGAGAAAGCATCTTTGGGACAACTGTTGAGAATATTACCACCCCACTTCTGAGAAATCCATGCAAAGACTTAATCAGTGGAACAACCTGCCTCCAGAAGCTGTGAATGCCCCAACACTGGAAGTTTTTAAAAGACTGGACAGCCATTTGTTTGAAACGGTACAGGGTTTCCTGCCTGAGCAGGGGGTTGGACTAAATGACCTCCAAGGAACCTTCCAACTTTATTATTATTGTTGTTATTGTTATTATTATTAACCCACTCCTGAGAAATATGATTGATTCCACTTTTCCTTTCATTCATTCCTTTCTTTCATTCCAAATGGTCATAGTATGGTTATTGGATAACTATTGCCTATTATGTGATAAAACATAATTTATACTATGTTGCGTTATTTCTCTTTCTTTCTTTCTTTCTTTCTTTCTTTCTTTCTTTCTTTCTTTCTTTCTTTCTTTCTTTCTTTCTTTCTTGCTATTTTTTACTTATTGTGTATAGGCAATCCTCAATTAACAACTGGTTGTTTAGTGATAAGCTGAAGTTACAACCATACCACCCCCACCAACTCAGGGTCATGTGACTGCATTTGGTATGCTTGGCAACCAGCTTGCATTTATGGATGTTTGCAGAATCTTGTGATCATGTGACTGTGGTTTTTTTTTACACTTTTTGCCCAATTTTGGCAAAACACGCTCATTGGATAAAATGGATTCATTTAGTGACTGCAGCATTTGCTTAACAACTGTGGAATCTGTTTAATGACTTCTGGGGAAAAAAGTTGTAAAATCAGGTGCAGTCATGAAGTGACCTGCTTAATGACAGCAATGGCTTAAGATGGCCGTAAGTCAAGAACCTTCTGCTGCTCAAAATCCCATTGACCAAAAACTCACTAATTAATTTATAAATACTGTAAGAATAGTGAGAATAATGGCTAAGCATTTTATATACATCTTAATTTATATCATTTAATTTTTATCAGTCTAATCAATCAATCCTCTAATCTTGGAAGGAGTGCTGCATAACAAATGTCAACTCTAATAGTTTTCACACATTTATTTTGCTGAGGGCCATTATGGTGAAGATGCTAGAAGACTAAATTACAGCTTAAAAAAAATCAGGTTCAAATTTGCTCTAAGGTGAAGCTTACTGACAACTTGATATGGGACAATTTGCAACTCTCTCTTATAGGTTTTGATTTTGAAAGCTAAACAGAATAAATTTGACACGCAACATGTTCTCAGTTGACACAAAGAACAGAAGGTAAACTCCACGTCCTGAAAACCTCCATGGCTGAATTCAGAAAGTAGAAATAATATGTGGACAATCAACTGAAATGAGATCAGAGTATGACTGATATCAATAAATAAAATTTATAGGCACTTCAAAACATCATCTTTTCTTTTGAACAGGTAAAAAAGGGATAATTATTCATTTTGCAGTGAAAAGGTGCCAGGCACACTTCTCTGGAGGATATATTCCTCCACAGAGATCTTATTGCTAAAAATACTGTTTTGGGGTGGAATATAAAAGCAGCAGTATTTTTCTCCTCTAATCAAACATCATCGCCATCAGCTTCTGAAATATATAATTATACCACCATCAAACCTCGCCAGTCTTTCTCACTCTGCCTCTAAGTTCACCCGGTAGAAACAATTTAAAGTGGAATTAATACAATTAGGAGGAGCTGGGATGTTTTTCAGTTCCTTCCTAGCCTTGTATATATGAAACATTCTCTCCGCAATTCGTCTGCTAGTTAGAATTTCAAGGTGTTCTGCATCTCCCTGAGAACCAGTTTCATGACTTATTGTCCTAAATAGTTAGCCACTCTGTTCCATTATCTCTAGCTATGGAAGGAGTGTTTTGCTGGCTTAGAAATAATTATGCTGAATATTCACCATTTTCTTGGAGGGTTAATTGGGAAAAATGAAATAGTGTTTTGTGCAACAGCAGTTATTAAACTGAGAGTATGTTGCAGTTAGAGTCTCATTTCAGATCAGCAAAATGATACTTTGTGCAATCGTGGCTCTCAGCAGTGGGGTTTTGTCCTTTAATGATCGAGCTGCAAAAGGACAAAGGGGAAAGCATTTTACGGATTAGAGTCAACTTTAGCATGGAATTCTTTTGCCCTTCATCTTGGCCCAAGTCGGCCATGGCTGCAAATGAACCGCCAAGTCGGACAAATGGCAAGTCCTCCAGGCAAATGACTTTTGATTGTTCTGCTCATAAGAGACTGTGGCCTATATGAAACCAAGAAACTTTAAACGTCCCCTGTTCCTACTAAGCAGATTGTTACTCTAGGTCGTGAATGAAATACCTGGCCAACACAATGTGATAAATGCTGAGAATCACAAAATGGCAGATGAATAAACACCAGATTGCCCTTCGATGCAAAGCAATCTAAAACAATACTAAGAAGAAGAAAAAACAACCACCTCAGAATAAATGGCACTAGACTTAATTGAGATAGGACATCAAAATGAAACCCACAGGTAGCCATGAATATGTTGAGGAGATCTGCCGATATGATAAATCTCATAATGCCTTTCTAACAGAAAAAATGGTGAGTGATTTTTTTACATAGTGTGGGTATCTGTGTATACCCTGGACATATAATATTGAATAGCCTATCACAACTGATTTCTTGTTTTGTGTTTTGCAGATGAGTGTGAGGAGGATGAGAAGTAAAATATTAATTATTAACTATTATCATCTATAATAGTTCACCTAGGGCAGGAGTGGCAACTTTAAGACTCCAACTTCCAGAATTCTGTTAATTGAAGCCCGCAGGTCTTAAAGTTGCTAACGTTGAATGTCCCTGATCTAGGGTGTCTTTCCCAAACAGTAAAAACAGATATAATATCAGATATATTTGCAAGTAAAATCTGTTTTACTTTCAACATTTCCTCACAGTTTCCTAAGATAACATCTACCTGCCAGAACTTCTGGATTTTTTCCCCTCCTTGGCATGTAATAAACCACAAGGGCTGGACGGTAGTGCAGAGGTCAAATGCCCAGCCCTCAAGCATCTGCGGCACTAAGCTTCCCCAAGGGGGTGCCCAGCTGCCGTGCTTGCTCTCCTTAGCCAGGTTGCTCATGATGGGTACGAGGGCAAAGTCAGAGGGAGGCCCACTCCCTCTCCATGTGAGGAGACCTGGCTTTGTATCCAAAGCTTCCTTAGCAATAGGATGGGAGACCCCCCAGGATAGGCCAGGAAGAGGGGGCAAGGGGATGGTGAAAGGGAGAGCACGGCAGGACTAAGGCAGGACTTCCCTCAGACCCTCCCTCTCCTTCCTTCCTTCCTTCCTTCCTTCCTTCCTTCCTTCCTTCCTTCCTTCGAACAGAGTGGTGGGAAAAAAACAGGCAAGAAATGTAGCTGAGGAAGTGTCATCCTTCATGAGGAATGAAGAAATGCACCATTGCCTGGAAGTGGCCAGCACATGGCCCTTGCCTACTTCACATATCCGGCTTGGTGGGCTCGGGGGGTGGAATGCCATGAGCAGCATGAGAGTCTACATTACCTGTGCAATGCTGCCCAGCCCCCAGCCTGCCCTGTTTTGGCAGGCAGTGGGGCGCTCTCCTCACAGCGCCGACAGACTGAGCCAGGTGGTACAAAGCTCAATGCCACCCGGCCCCCAGCCTGCCTGGTTTCAGCAGGCAGCGGGGCACTGTCTCACAGCACCAAGAGGTTGAGCCAGGCAGTGCAAATCCAAAGAGAAGCATGATGCCGCCCAGCCCCTAGCCTGCCCAGTTTCGGCAGGCAACGGGGCGCTCTCCTCACAGCGCTGAAAGGCTGAGCCAGGTGGCACGAATCTGAAGAGAAGCGCAATGCTGCCCAGCCCCTTGCCTGCCCGAAGTAGGTAGGGCCATGTGCTGGCCACTTCCAGGCGATGGTGCATTTCTTCATTCCTCACAAAGGGTGATACCTCTCCAGCGTGCACCCAGGGGACAGTGTTGACATGGCAGGGGCCAGTCCCTGTTTCCAGATGGCCTTGTGGAGCTAAGACTGAATGTATTTCAGCATAGATGACCACCACAAAATTGTACATTGGCTCCTGGCTGGCCTGGGCTGAGGCCAAGGCAGCGGGAGCCGTTCCCTCACTGTTTTCAGGACGGCTTCGCGGGCCACATGAAACCACTTCACAGGCCGGATCCGGGCCCTGGGTCTTGTGTTTAACATGTCTGCTTTATTTTAATAATAATAATAAAAATAATATAAAGTTGGAAGGGACCTTGGAGGTCATCTAGTCCAACCCCCTGCTCAGGCAGGAAACCCTATACCATTTCAGGCAAATGGCTGTCCAGTCTCTTCTTAATAACCTCCAGTGTTGGAGCATTCACCACCTTTGGAGGCAGGTTGTTCCACTGGTTAATTGTTCTAACTGTCAGGAAGTTTCTCCTTAGTTCTAGGTTGCTTCTCTCCTTGACTAGTTTCCATCCGTTGCTTCTTGTCCTGCTTTCAGGTGCTTTGGAGAATAGCTTGACTCCCTCTTCTTTGTGGTAGCCCCTGAGATATTGGAACACTGCTATCATATCACCCCTCACCCTTCTCTTCATTAAACTACACATACCCAATTCCAGCAACTGTTCCCTATATGTTTTAGCCTCCAGCCCCCTAATCATCTTGGTTGCTCTCCTCTGTACCCTTTCTAGAGTCTCGACATCTTTTTTACATCGTGGTGACCAAAACTGGATGCAGTATTCCAGGTGTGGCCTTACCAAAGCATTGTAAAGTGGTATTAGTACTTCACTTGATCTTGATTCTATCCCTCTGTTAATGCAGCCTAGCACTGTGTTGGCTTTTTTGGCAGCTGCAGCACACTGCTGGCTCATATTGAAGTGATTGTCTACTAAGACTCACAGATCCCTCTCACATTTTCTTCTATTGATAACCCCAAATGATTGGTCCACACAGGATATTTGTACTCCATCCATTCACTGTTAGGGAGCTAGACTCAAAGTCACTGTTTTTAACTTTCTCCGATATGGAGTAGAAATTTTATATTTAAAAGGCCAATTCCAAATCACTTGATTTATTAAAAATCAGTCCTTTTATTTTAAAAAAAAGCCCAGCTAGACACTCCAAGCAAATGCATAATTATGACATTGTAAAAACCCTACATTAACATTTGAAAAGAACAATTAGATAAAGACCAAAGCTAAACATCTAAGGACTAATCATAACTATAAATATGTTTGTGTGTGTGTGTGTGCACGCACACACACACACACACACACACATAATTTTTCAATACAAATTACCCCCAACATTGACAAAATACCTAAATACAGTCAAAAAAGCATAATTAAATGATGCTATGTTCGTTTAATGAAAAAATGGCAAAAAAAATAAAGGAAAGGGAGAAAAAAAGATTACATAAGCCAAACAGATTAAGAGAAAAGAAAAAAAGGAAAAGAAAAGCTAGTGACTGGCTATGATAGAGTTGGTAGAGATTTATACTTTCACCTTTTTTGTCTTGTGGCAGTCTTCTGAAAACTTAATTAGGCGTCTCAGGTCTTGGGTTAGGTTAGGATAATCATTTGTCTTTTTTGCTGTTAAGTCTCCATGGTCAGTTACTTTAAGAACACATTTTGGTGGTCTTTTAATTTCTTATTTGTGAGCCACACAGAGACATGAGAAATCAGGAAGCCTTGGAATCAAAATAATAAATATTCAATTGGAATTAAAATGAAATTAAAATACCCACAGAGACTGAGCAATAGTGGGCTACTATATCATGACGTTACATTCCTTCATTCATTTCTGGTTACAGATTATCCACATCTATTCAGAAACAAAAGCGGATCAACAGACATACTGTATTCAGTTTAGAACAGATTCAGCTTTTTCCTCAGTGGAACAAAACTTAGTATGATCTTCAGTACATTATGTCCTTCTTGATATAAATATTTGAGAGAATTCTACTTTTTGCCTAATCTTTCTGAGATGTCTAGTTTCTAAATAATATTTTTTACCATAGGAGACTGACAAATGTCACCTTAAACACAGTTAAGGATCTAATAGTTGTTATACTCTATATCTCAGATTGAAAATGATAAGGTTTGTGTTTGATTTTAATCATTATTGAATACTACTGCTGGTAGGTTTTTTTTAAAAAAAATGGTTAAAACTAATGTTTGTATTGCTGTATAGCTTTTCCTTTAGATTTGCTTTACTTCAATATTTACATTTTATTGTTTTTTAGGTCTCACCTGTATAAGGGTCAGGAGACCACATGCAGGAAAATATCACCTTCACTTAACTGACATCAGTGCCGAGGAAATATAACAACTGTGGTTCTCTTAAATCAGGTTTAGGTTTGCAATGTCGCATGGTTGTACGGAGAGATGGACACTTGAGCTGGGTAGTATTTCTTTATTGAGTCAGAAATGAAGCTGGAGCAAAGGGGTTACCTGGCATCTATTTATACCTGCCCAGGTGAATGGTGACCAATAGATTTAAACCTGGGCTTCCCGCCAGTGCAGGTGGCCAATGGATTTAAACCCTGGCTTCCCGCCAGGGCTAACCATGCCCTGGGGCTGTCAATGACTCGCTCTATTCAGGCTTTCCCACCAAAGCGGTTATAGCCTGGAGCTGTCCAGCCCCCTGCTGTGCTAACATTTCCGTGTATGCTTTAAAGGCATACACTACAGGGTTTATCACGTTGGTAAAGAGAGCCTCATTCAGACAAGCAATCACACTAGTTACTGAGATCATGGAGTGACACATATTCCTGAGTGAATTTGCCCTTAAATTGCCAAAAATTGAAAATGGGACCATCAAAGAATATTCCATTATTACTTTGTGCAATGGTATATCTCCTCCGTAACACTGATTATTGGGCAAAAAGGAAAGCAGCATTCTCAGCGAAGGGAACCATTATTCTGAATTAATAAGTCTACTTTCATATTGTTCAGTTTTGTTTTATTCTCATATGATCATTTTTAATGTCCATTATTTGTTGCATTTCACTGTGGGTTTTTTAAAGAAGCTCTCACATAAAAACTGACTTGGCTCATGTGTGCATTAAAAGCTACCCTTTTAGAACATGGTCTCGCACCTCTGTCAAAAGTATTATTTAATCCACAGTTATGTAAGCAGATAGGAGTGCTGTTAGCTTGTTTGAAGCTAAGAAGGAATACAAAGAGAATAAGTAATCTCTCCCCCACTCCCACCCCTCTCTCTTTCTCTTTCTCTCTCTTCCACTTTTGAGATAGGAGAGACTTTGCTAGCAGCTTTAATATCATCTAGATGATGAGTGCTGAAAAAACATCACTGGCAATATAGTGTTAGAGTGGATGTGATGGGGCAATTTTTAATCTAATCACAGTCATTTTATCCAGGACTCTTGGATCAGAATCCACAAGGAAAGAATATTGAAACAAATATTTTTCAGAGCGCCATCAATGCAAATGTGGAGAATTGGTCTCATCTGCATTTCCATCTGAACTAGTTTTGCATTTTTGAGCCAATATCTAAATATACACAATGAATTCAGGTGGACTGAATATATAAAAAAAATAAAAGTATGAAAAACACATGCAGAGAGCCTGAATAGGAATCCAACTTCAGACATATATAGGATGAAAGAATGAATGGATCTGTTGTGATTCAGGGTCAGCCTTGGGTTTGGCAGTTGGGTTGGATGACTCAGAGGAGGAGGGGGGTGTTGAAGAGCTTGCTGAGGGGGTTGAAGATCTTGCTGATGAGAGCCCTCAGCCAGGCCCCTCCCACCTGGTCACGATGGAGACCCAGCTGTGTGAGCCTGACAGTGTGGATGAAGATGACCCACAGCTGGCCCTGTTCAAGGATGCCCGACGCAGGAGGCAGTCAATCAGGAGTAAACAGAGGAAGGCAATGGGGCACCTCAGAAGGAGGCAGAGAGAAGCCACGCCCTGAACTGTATAAAAGGGGAATGCGTGGGAGGGCTGGTTTGCTGAAGGCAACCGCTTGATTAGTTCCTGTTTCATAGCTCCTGTTTCATGGTTGGTGTCTTGTTTTGCTCTGTTTTATCTTAATAAATTTGGCAGGCTTAATTCCAGCCTCTTGCCGTTTGTAAAGGGGTTGTCCCTGCCTTTTCTGCAGGGCCGGTAGCAGGCTGGTACAGAACAGGATCAAGCAAAGGGGGAAAAATGGCAAAAGCTGAGCCCCCACCCCGGGAAATGAGAGGCGAAGTTTAAAGAACAAAAGGTTATGTATGAAGCAAGGGATGGACATGGCCAAAGTCAGAATGAACGAAGTTAGAATGGTTTGTGAGGCATTGAGCAGTAAGTCCAACTGAGCCCAAACTTTATGTTGCTAAACGAGACATGTGTTAAGTGAGTTTTGCCCCATTTTGCGACCTTGCTTGCCGTAGTTGTTAAGTGAATCACTGCAGATGTTAAGTTAGTAACACGGTTCTTAAGTGAATCTGGCTTCTCCATTGACTTTGCTTGTCAGAAGGTCACAAAAGGTGATCACATAACCGCGGTGCATTGTGACCGTCATAAATATGAGTCAGTTGCCAAGCGTCTGAATGTTGATCACGTGATTGTGGGGATACTGCAACGGTCTTAAGTGTGAAAAAATGGTCAGTGCCATTGTAACTTTGAACTGTCACTAAATGAACTGTTGTAAGTCAAGGACTACCTATATAGCAAAAGGCATGAATGTAAAGCAGATTTAGTATGATTTCTTTTTCTTTCCGCTTAGGTCTTATTTCTTCTGCTGACTATTTCTCACTCCTTTTCCATGCTCTGTATGTTATAGGTAGTCTTGGACTTATGACCCCAAATTTCTGCTGCTAAGCAAGGCAGTTGTTAAGTGACATTTACCTGATTTTACGCCCTTTTCTGCTACCGTTGTTAAGTGAATCACTGCGGTTGTTAAGTGAATCGTGTGGTTAATTGGGCTTTCCCCCATTGACTTTGCTTGATTGAAGCTGGCTAGGAAAGTGAAAAATGGAGATCACATGACAGTGAAACTGTCAAAGATGCATGCCAGTAGCCAAGCATTCCAATTTTAATAAGATTTAATAAGATGGTTGTAAGTATGAAATCAGGTCATAAGTCACTTTTTTCAGTGCCGTTGTAACTTCAAACAGTCACTAAACAAATGCTTGTCAATTGAGGATTATTTGCACTATTTGCAAAGGGAATAAAGTGGTGGGTATCTAGGTATGCATGTTATATACCATTGGGAAGTTTGTTGTCTTCATGGAAAATATTATAAGTCTAATAATAATAATAAACTAAAATTGCTGAAGCCACAAAAGAAGACAAAAGGGATCTTCTTTCCACAAAAGATCACTACTTAAAAAAAACTGCCAGATTTTTAAAAGGAAGAGTCATATCGACACTGTGCACCATTGAGATGACAATTGCTTGCTAAGCAACAGTATAAACATACTTCTCCTGGAAAGACATACCGGTATGTAGTGTTTCAGCCTACTGAAATGCAACTTTAGGGTCCAATTAGGTCAAAACATGAAGCTATCAACAATTTTCCTTTCTTTTCTTCTTTTTAAAAGTGAAATGCTCCTTAACTAACCTGTCTGAAAGTCACTCCAATTTATCTTTGCAGAGGGGTCATTATTAATCTTTGAAATATTTCCAAACGCAATTAACTGGGGCTGTAGGAGTGGAATAGTCATTGGGGTGATTTCTTTGAAAAAAAATACCTGAAATTTGAAATCAGAATTAAAATTTGAATTCTGAACCAGTTTAATGTAAAGCAAGCTGCTTCTGAACTGCCAGAACAGCCCATGAAATGAATATTATGAGTTTGTACATACTGCACTCCAATCATAGCAAGGAAAAGCTCAGGTGACCTTTAAACAGCCTAAAACTGTTTTCTTAGCAAGACTTTTTCTTCATATTTTAACTTTACCTGCAAGACTTTCTGTGCAGAAGAGTTACCGATGTCGATTTCTCCTCTCTCACAAGCTCTTCCTTTTTATGCATTTTAAATATGTACCAAAAAAATAATAATTCCTACTATATATTCAAATATGGTACAGAATTAAAATGTCATCAATAGCACTGTCTTGAACAATGACCAGAGGGGGCATTTAATAAGAAGGAATATATTTTACATCAAAGAGTAACTTCCATTGAAGTCTGGTTGGGAAAGAGAAGCAGAAAGATTAAATGATTAACATTTTCTTATATTTTAAGGACTTAAATGTGGTTTTCCTAAGAGACTAGCATTTGCTAGATCCTATGGTCCATTCCAGGTTGAAAGAGAGCAAATCCCTGAGCTTCAAACTTGAAATGTCATCTTAATTTCATCAATAAATGTATGGAATAGTCTTGAACCAGCAGTCTAGAGGATTCTAAAAGGTTAGTAACGACTCCTATGCAGGCAGCTTGCAAACTTCTTTGTAAAATTAGGGGGATTTGAATGGATGTAACTCCAAACAAGAAAATAAGATTTCCCATCAGCTTCTTGTTTGTTAAACTAAAATAAAGGTAGAAATGCAGGCTAATATATGACATTCCAATGAACAGATAGGTTCAAAACATGCATAAGCCATTGTTTGAATTCTATAGTTTTAAATATCGTTGTTTGAATTACTATAGTTTTAAATATCATATGCAGCAAAGAATACAAAGTTTACAAGCTCAGTCATGGAATACAGATTCCTTTACTTCGAACACAATAATCTACATCTTCATAGATGGGAGATGTTTCCATCTCATAAACTTGGATACATAGCCAGGTTTCTACTCTCACCTGCTGAAGAAAGGGAAAGGAAAAATAGATTTCTTTCAAAATTAAGGCACAATTTCCTGGATGGAGTCCAAATGAAACAAGGCTGTTCTGTCTCCCCCTCTGATAAGTGGCTGCAATCTCCAGGAAACTCAGAAGAAGACCAGGTAAATTGGAGCAGAGGGAAACTCTTTTACTTATGTAGAAAGAGGTAAAAATGTCTCACCTGGATTGCCTATGGAGATTCTCAGTCATCCAGGTCATGGTTCTCCCAAAGGTGCTTTTTCACCAGACAACTGGACTTTCTTGTTTTTCTTTGAAGACATTTCACTTCTCATCCAAGAAGCTTCCTTAGCTCTTGGATGAGAAGTCTAACCTGGATTCTGTTTTAGGCTGGTTTTGGAACGGTGCTAATTGTCTTTAGTTGCTTGTATAAATGGGATTTTAAACCTTGATCTATAGCCCTCTTTCTGGGTTGTGTGTTCTAATATTTTTGCAGAACTTTTTTGTAATTCATAGCAATAACTGGTATCTTCTGCGAGCAGCTGTAAAGAACCATTTCTGGCCTCTCAGGAGCATCTTGCAAGTCTGTCTAGAGCACATTAGTTGCGCTCTCTCTTTCTGTTTCATACACAAACAGACATATTTTATTTTAATATAGATATGTGAAAGCAGAAACAAGAAAAAGTGCAAAAAAAGAAAAGAGCAAAAGAGCAGAGAGATTTACAAACAATATACAAGTGAACAAAAAATTTTCAAAGAAGCATTAGATTAATACCACATATAAAATAATCTTACATCAATTTGGCACTTCAAAACTATTATTAGAATCAGATAAACATTCATTAAATTAAAAAGACAGCCAGTATAATAAAAATCATTATTCAAATTTAACACATGACAAGAGTTTCTCCCTAACTTAGCATGCAGAATCTAATATTTTAAAATCTCAGAAATTCAGAAAAATTGAAATTTTGGATACTCTGCAAGTTCTTATGCCAATTTATAATTCGCAAATGGTTTCCCAACTTTTCATTTCGACCCCAAACCACCCCAGTGATGCCCTTGCTGTGATGTCCCGTTGCCTGGAGGCGGTTCGGGTCTGGATGGGGAGGAACAGACTTCAGCTCAACCCTGACAAGACTGAGTGGCTGTACATTCCGGCATCCTGGGACATTCAAAATGTTCCATCTCTTTCTATGGGGGGTGAGTTTTTACCCCCCCGTGGATAGGGCTCGCAACTTGGGAGTCCTCCTAGATTCACGGCTTACTCTAGAAGATCACATAGTAGCCGTGACTAGGGGGGCTTTCGCTCAGGTTCGCCTGGTGCGTCAGTTGCGGCCCTATCTGGACCGGGATGCCCTGTGTACGGTCACTCATGCGCTCGTGGTCTCTCGTCTGGACTACTGCAATGCTCTTTACATGGGGCTTCCCTTGAAGACCACTCGGAGGCTCCAACTGGTACAGAATGTGGCTGCGAGAGTTGTCTTGGGAGTTTCCCGGTACTCCCATGTTACACCTTTGCTCCGCGAGCTGCATTGGTTACCAGTTGTCTTCCGGGTGAGGTTCAAGGTCTTGGTGTTGGTTTTTAAGTCCTTACATGGCATGGGTCTGGAATACCTCAGGGACCACCTGCTGCCGGCGTCAACTCCCCTCCGCCCTGTGCGTTCCCACAGAGAGGGCCTCCTCAGGGTGCCTCCGGTCAGAGAATGCTGGCTGGTGGCCCCCAGGTGGAGTGCCTTCTATGTGGGCGCCCTGGCTTTATGGAACCAACTGCCAGTTGAGCTCCGGATGGCACCGGATCTTCGCTCCTTCCGGCGCGGGTTAAAGACCCATCTATTCGAACAAGCTGGCCTGGCCTGATGGGGGAATGTTAGGGTTTTAATGTATTTATATTTTGATTGTTTTAATTGGGCAATAATTTAATCCTTTTTTAACTTTTTTTTATTGAAAAGTTTTAACATACATTTTATCTTTAACAGTCCCCCCCCCACTCCCCTCTCCCTCCCTCCCTACCCCTCTTCCCCTCCCCCCCCGACTTCCCAGAGCTAAGTACAAGGTATAAAAACAAAACAAAAACAATCATAAACATCCATATGCTAACAACCATAAACTCTAAAATCTATCACTCTCTGGCTCATATAGGATAATACAAACACTATTAATATTAAATATATAGAGAGAAAAAAAGGAAAAAAAAAGAAAAAGAAAAGGAAGACTTATTCAAATGCTACATGAAACTTTTTAGTCCTATATTTGTTCTGGATATACTCAATCCATTTTCTCCATTCCATAATATAACGTTCTTGCGAGTGATCTTTCAAATAAGCCGAAATCTTTGCCATCTCTGCCAGGTCAGAAACCTTTAAAGTCCATTCTTCTATGGTCGGCAGTTCCTCTTTCTTCCAATACTGACCTATTAAGAGTCTTGCTGCCGTAATTAAATTCAACATCAACTTAGTGTCCACAACCGTAGTATCTGTAATTATTCCCAACAAAAAAAGTTGCGGACAAAACTTTATCCTTTGCTTGAAAATCTTCTGCATATTCCACCAAATTTTTATCCAAAAGGCCTTAACCTTTTTGCAAGTCCACCATATGTGAAAATATGTTGCATCTTCATCGCCACACCTCCAGCATTTTGGCTGATAATTCGGATACATACTTGCAAGCTTTTTAGGATCTAGATGCCATCTATAAAACATTTTATAAAAGTTCTCTCTTAAATTTTGAGCTTGTGTAAATTTTACGTTCCTCACCCAAATCTTTTCCCACGTGTCCATCGTAATAACTTCTTGGATGTTTTGGGCCCATTTTATCATACAGTCCTTAACAAGTTCTGTTTCTGAGTCAATCTCTATCAATGCAAGATATATCCGTTTAATATGTGCTGGTCCCTGATTTCTAATTTGCTTTATCAGATTTTCATCAGTCATTGTAAAACCAATTTTCTGGTCTTCTTTCCACCTGGCCCGTAGCTGAATATATTGAAACCAAGTTTGAACAATCTTCTCATCTCGCAAGAGGCTGTATGGTTTCAGACACCAGACATTTCTTTCCAAGCTTAAAATCTCTTTATACGTAGTCACATCATGTTTAAAACCAACATTTATATTTTCTATTGCGTGTTTTGGAATTGCCCACAAAGGTATCTTACAGTCTAACTTATGTCTATACTTCTTCCAAACTCTCAGCAATGCCTGTCTTAAAATATGCACTCTAAACACATTATCTACCTTCTTATCATACAACAAATATGCATGCCAGCCAAACAGCAAATCATGGCCCTCAAGATTTAATAATCTCTCTTGTGTCAAATTAATCCAATCACTTATACCTGCTAACGCAGCAGCTTCATAATATAATTTAAGATTAGGCATTTTAAGACCACCTCTTTCACGAGTATCCTGCATAATCTTATGTTTAACTCGTGGCCTTTTCCCTGCCCAGACAAATTTATTGATACCTCTCTGCCATTCCTCCAGATTAGAATCTTTCTTAAGAACCGGTATCATTTGAAATAAAAATAAAAATTTAGGCAGGACATTCATTTTCACTGCTGTGATTCGCCCCAACAAAGACAATTGCAGTTTTTCCCAACTCTCCATTTCTTTTTGGATTTTTCCCCATAATTTTTCATAGTTATTTTTATGTAGTTTTGTATTAGAGGGCGACAGAAGCACCCCCAAATATTTGACCCTTTTAACAATCTCAAATCCAGTTAACCCTTCTATAAAAGGGCCTTTTGCGATGCTGTCATGTTTTTAGCCAAAATTTTAGTTTTTTGTACATTAACTTTAAATCCAGAAACCTTCCCATATTGCATTATTATCTCCATCAGGTCCACAACAGAGCTCTCCGGCTGGGTCACTGTAACAACCAGATCGTCTGCGAACGCTCTCAATCTATAATCCTGATCTCTAATTTGTATACCCTTAATTCTTTCCGAGTTCCGTATTTTTACCAATAATATCTCCAATGTTAACACAAATAACAAAGGCGATAACGGGCACCCTTGCCTTGTACCCTTCTCAATATTACAGGCTTCTGTCAAACTATTATTAACTATTATTCGGGCTGTTTGTTTTTGATATAATGCCCTAATTGGTTGCAGAAATTTATCCCCAAAATTCATTTTATCTAAAACTTTCATCAAAAATTGCCAGTTCAATTGATCAAAGGCTTTTTCAGCATCTAAAAAAATTAGCGCCGCAGGGATCTGGTTGTTCCTTTCCAAAAATTCCAACACATCAACTATATGCCTCACGTTATTTTTCATTTGCATACCGCTAATAAACCCAGTTTGATCCCCATGAATCACCTGTTGCAGAACCCTCATCAATCTATTAGCCAACACCTTAGCAAATATCTTGTAATCTGTATTTAAAAGTGATATCGGTCTGTAGTTTTTTACTTGAGTAACATCTTGGTCTTCCTTCGGAATCAAAGAAATAAAAGCAGTTCTCCAAGACGGAGGCACCTTTCCCCCTCTCTGGATTATCTGGAACAATTCCTTTAACGGCTTTATCAACTCTAATTGTAAATTTTTGTAGTAAGCCGCAGTCAGACCATCCGTACCTGGCGCTTTATCCACCTTCAACTCCTTAATTGCTGTAAGAATTTCTTCTTCTGTAATCAATTGATTAATCTCCTCTTTTTGTACTTGCGTAAGAAGCGGGATGCTAGCATTCTCCAGATATACATCAATGTCTTTTTCATTAATCTTCTCCTTAGCATATAATTTAGAATAAAAATCCACAAAGGCTTCCTTAATAAGATCCTGTTGAAACACAACCTTTCCCTTATGTTCAATTTTGTCTATATTAGAAGCCCTCTGCTTTTTCCTTAGTCTGTAAGCTAACCATCTACCTGGCTTATTAGCATTGCAAAAAGTATTATGCCTGGCAAACCGCAAATTGGTTGCCACCTGGTCAGCCATTAGTTTATCAAATTGTCCTCTTAATAGCTTAATAACCTCCTTAGTCTTCACATCCAATGGATTCAGAATCAAGGCATTCTCTTTTTCCTTAATTTCATTCTCCAATTCTTTCCTTCTAGCTTCCAAAGTACGTCTGTGTTTATTATTCATATATATCAACACCCCTCTCATATAGGCCTTGCTAGCATCCCAAACCATGTCCATAGAAGTATCCTTATTCATATTAATTTCAAAAAAATCCTTCATCCGCTGTTTACATTCTTCCACATTTTTCTGATTTCTAAACAAGTTCTCATTTACGCGCCACGAGCGCCTATCTCTATTGTCCTTATTGATCTCTAACCATACTGGACTATGGTCAGAAATAGCTCTTGCACAGATCTTTACCTTCTTAATCCTAGACAAAAAATCGTTAGTCAACAAAATGAAGTCAATCCTGGAAAAAGATTGATGTCTATCAGAAAAAAAAGTATAATCCTTTTCATGCGGGTGTGTGTCACGCCAAATGTCTCGCAGTTCCAAATCATCCTTCATTTCAAAAAAAAAGATTTAGGCAATCTGGCATGACACGGAACACTTTTTTAACTTTTGTATTTCTATTTATATGCCCTGTTCACCGCCCTGAGTCCTTCGGGAGAAGGGCGGTATAAAAATTCAATAAACTTAATAAACTTAAACTTAAACTTTCCCAATTAAATTCTGTATTAGATCTGGTATTTTGTTAAAATTTAAAGTTATTTTTCACATATGTACATATTGCTGCAGCCAAGTCTGTCATTCTTCTAGAGAATGTATATGTATAATTATGTATAATTTCCAGTCAGAGGCATAAAGTATCTTGGAGTTGTTATCATCTCCAAAGCCAACTCTATAGTATATTGCATAGGGTTAAAAAGTTTGGTGATGTTGAGCAGGAAAACAGCTGGCAGGGAAAATAATTCAACCATTTACACTTGTTTCTTTCTGTAATAAATCACCTTCCAGAATTATTGAGTTTTAGAACATTGCCCTCCAAAATAAAAAAGTGATCCAACCTGATTGTTGAATTTCCAGTCATTTTTGGAATACAAATAATCCATTTTGACAATCAACACTAAGGTAATACATCAGCAGCAGAACATCTTGTACCAGTTTTTTTTTTACTACAAAAATATTTGTAGTAAATTTATTTGTCTTCCAATGAAATCTAGACATCCAACAATTATCAAGTGATTTCCTGAAAATCTGGCGGGTCCACGGGCGTTCAAAGAGACATACTGCAACTTTCCAGTTCTTGCTTTACATTTTTATTTGCTCCGATATTGATCACAGTTTTGCAGCTTGTAAAGCCATTTCTTCACCTAATTTCTCCCATTTACAGTAGACCAGTTTTATTTTCACTCTGACATGAAGCACACTTGTAAAATACAATCAGCAGTGCATTAACAATTACAAAAGGTCGCTTTCCTTGGAACAGCTTACGTCCTGTGATGGTACCTTTAATAGGCCAAATAGCATCATCTGCCTATTCCATGTCCTTGGGAAGGAGTCAATAGGTGGATAAAAATGCCAAATCCAGTCTGAACATCTGACTGTCTGTGCAATGAACCATAATTATTGGGGGGGGGAATCACCCATCAGTCGACTGCAAAAGGCAGTTTTACTTGAAATAGTTTTCATCCTGCAACAGCCAGTTCGCACCAGTTCGCTTCCAGAAGTCCAGTCTACGCCTACCGGAGGTGCGTGGATGCCACTTCTGGAAGTCTGTTCTAGGCCTCCCAGGCCTAGAACAGCCTGCCAGAAGTGTATGGATGCCACTTCCATAAGTCAGTTCTAGGCCTCGGGGGCCCAGGCCTGCATCCAATAAGAGAACTGGTTGTTCAGGTATTTGAATCCCACCACTTCTGCAACAATATGTTTAACACCATCAAACAAAGACACCTGCCTATCCTAGCTCCTTGGGAAGGAGTCAATAGGTGGATAAAAATGGCAAATCCAGTCTGAACATCTGGCTGGCTAGGCAACCAACTATAATAACAGCTGTTACTTTGCACTATTACTTTTTATTTCTTCTGTACATTGTCTTCTATCTTTGGGGTATAAATTCATAAATGATACTCTCACTAAAGGCAGGGAATCATAATCCTAACATTGCATTTCATGCATTCTTTTGATTTCTTGAGCACGAAGCCTGATGCTGCAGCTAGTCACAGGGCCACCCACTTACTCAAGAGCATATAGTAGTGAGGACTATCCAAAATATAGTCCAGTACTCCAGGCTATATATTTTTATTAGTTTTTTTTAAAAAAGAAAAAGAACAAAAAAGAAAAGCTAGCAGAGAGAGCCATTAGCAAATAACAAAAGCAAAGCCAAAGCAATAGTTAAAAGCAAGAGGTGGGAAGTCGGAAATGCAACTTATTTTATCTTATCTTTTCTCCTTTCAATCCAGATGCTTCAGGGCATAAGCTGATTGCCAGCTGAGGCACTGAAAAAAAAAATCCCCATTGTATAGTACTACATAATTAGATGAATTGTGGGGGGTTGTAGGATTTGTCTGGAATAGGCAGCCTTAGCCACTGTCACAGACGGGAGGAGGATACTGGATTAGATGCATCATTAGTCTGGCCAGGCTGTGTCCTCCATGGCAGAGATTGTGAATAACAAGGTACCACTGGGCATGTCGGAATAATTAAAAAGGTTCAGTTTTGTCTGTCAAGCTGGCTTTACCTTAGCTTACCAACTAAGTAACAGTATAAATGAATCAGGGCTTTGCCTACAATTTAACCATCATTATTAGGGGTCTGTCTCGCTGCATTTTATTTTCTAAAAATCTTGAGCTTGGGGGTGTATCTCTGAGTACATGTGTGCATATTTTTCTTCGTCAAAGGCACAAACACAGAGAAAGCACAGGGACTGCAGAGTTTGTTTCTTCTCAATTAGCCAGGCTGAGCATATATTTATTTATTATTATATTTATTAAATTTTTATACCGCCCTTCTCCCGAAGACTCATGGCGGTATACAGGGCAATAAATATTAAAAAACAAAGTACAAAAGTTAAAAAAACAATTAAATAATTGTGCCCGATATATACAATAATTAAAACCATGTTAAAAACCCAACCCCAACCCCATCAAACCAGGCTGGATTGCTCAAATAAGTAAGTTTTTAGATCCCGCCGGAAGGAGCGAAGGTCAGGGGCCATCCGGAGCTCAACCGGCAAGCGGTTCCATAGGTCTGGCGTGCCCACAGAGAACGCCCTCCCCCTGGGGGCCACCAGACGACATTCTCTGATCGGAGGCACCCTGAGGAGGCCCTCTCTGTGGGAGCGCACTGGACGGAGGGAAGTTGACGCCGGCCGCAGGTGCTGCCGTAGGTAATCCAGACCCATGCCATATTCAAGTGCATATTCAAATTTAACTTCTCCTTCTCCAGGAAACTCAAGCAAAATCAAATCATGTCCGACGATCATTGGTTCTGAAGATGATGGGAGCCACTACTCGACAATTCCCCTCTAAAGAGCATTAAATTGGAAAAAAGTAGAAGATTGCAGACCTTCTTCAAACAATCTCGTTTCCGTCTCAACTTCCTGCCTGCCTGCATCTCTTGCACAAAATAGTAGTTTAATTGAGGCATCTTTTCTGTCACTGATGCCCCCTTGTGCCTTCCAAAAAGACAGAAGGACAGGTCATTTCTAAAGTGCTTAGCTGTCTAGCTGGTCCTCTAGGCCATTCTGCCACAATTTGCTACCCTCTACATACTCTGGAATTACAACTTCCATTAATTCCCACTTAACGTGACACCTTGAGGATCAGGTTGCAGAAAATTGTCTTCTGTACTCTAGTCTAGTAATGTATCATTTGGCCCCCTGAGCTATACTGTTTTCTTGTTAGCGCTGTAACAATACTTTTATATGGAATGGCCTCTGTGGGAAGGAGAGAATAGGATTGATTGAATGGAGAGGAAAGTTGTGCCAAATGGATAGAGCAGTTTGGCTGACTTCTTGAGGCGGATCTGAGCTTTTCTTAAGGAAAAATCTGTATTTCCAGAGTCTACCAACAGCTGACTGAGTACATTTCAATTGAGTTTTAGGTGTCTCTTCTCTGCCATAACATAGTAAAACTTTTAAAATAACAGTGTTAGGTCCAGGAATCAGACTCTGAAGAAGCTGCTCCATCTGAATCGGTGGAATGTCAACCTCAGGAGATACTAAGCCAGGAATCACCTAGGCTGGTCAAACACGGGCACCATCAGAACATCTGGATAAGTCAG
This sequence comes from Vipera ursinii, assembly GCF_947247035.1. Taxonomy (NCBI): domain Eukaryota; kingdom Metazoa; phylum Chordata; class Lepidosauria; order Squamata; family Viperidae; genus Vipera; species Vipera ursinii. Next base: position 227,414,061 of record NC_139513.1, read on the forward strand.
ACGATGATATACAGCTTCTAAGCCCTCGGAGTCACAGAGTAGAGCAGAAAGCAGAGCAAGGGAGTGCTTCACTTGGTTAAAGATAGCTGGCTGCAGCCTTGATTTTCAATCAATTACTCTGGTGGAAACAAATGTCTCATTTTCCGTGTGTGTGTGTGTGTGTGTTGTGTTGTGTTGTGTTGTGTTGTGTTGTGTTGTGTGTTGTGAATACTGAAGACAGACAAGGAAGCATGAAGTTTTGCAGAACGTTAAGGATTCTGGAAATGACAAATTGGATAACTATGGAGAGGCAATTCTCAAACCATGAAATGAAATGCCAAATCAAAAGCTTGCATCTGTAAAAGAAAATGTGCTTCTCTTTTTTCCAATAAAAGTGAAAAAATGTTCTCTTTTCTCTTTCTCTTTCTCCCATATATCTTCCGGAGGGGGGCATTGTAAGGGCAACATTGATGTGGTTTGCACAATATAGTTGGGCATCAATGCTGCCTATTAACAAATAACAAAAAAAAATGTAGAAATTCCATATAATTTCCTTGTGTTTTAACTAAATAGACCAGTGATGAAGAAGTGTTGCATTTTATTATATTAAGATTAGTATTCATTTTTCCTGCCTATAGTTGACAGGAGAAAAGATACAATTGGATCAAATGCAGATTTGGTGTAGGTGCATGTCCTGAAAAAGAACATTCAGCAACTTTCCAGACCCCACTATTTAAATGTGAAAAGTAACCTTCTGCAAAAGTCTAAAATCAGCATATTTCTTTGCTCAGCCAAAGGGCAACATTTCTTTTCTAAATTCATTTTGTTGTATTTAAAATGCAAATGATTTTCAAGAGTGAAAGAATAAAATCTTCTGTTAGAAGCAGATTTTTCTCCTCATTTTTCCTCTTAGTATGCAGGAATTATAGCAGTCTACCTTCTCCCATCCAAACTCTCTGCAGGTATTTCTGGAGATAGCTAATTCCACATCTTTTAGTTATAATGAAGAAGAAGCACACATTGATAATTCCACCCTCAGAAATGTAATGTGTGTATGATTGTATAATAGCTGAGGTAGGAGAAAGACTGGCAGAGCCAGAGGAAGGGTGAAAAGGGGATCAGCCTAGAATCCCTACAAAGCCACAAATGAACTAAGCCCATGCCGCCACCACCTTTGACTGCTGCTGAGCCTTATCTAACTCTAACGAGTGTTGAGAAGATTGCCATACATAGGCTTTTAGCAATAAATCAGTTAAACTGAATCTTCACACACGGACCTGATCTTTTGCACCAGACAGCCAACTTTCTAATGTCTAAAACTGCACTCTGTCCACCATACTGTTCTTCAACCTGATGGTCCTCCAAATGTCTGAATGTCAGTTCCCAGAATTCTTCTGCCAAGCAGGGAGATTGCTGAGGAATCTGGGAGTTAAAAGTCCATATATTTGGAAGATGCCAAGCTGAAGGAGACCTTTACCCTTATTTGCACAGAATGTAGAGTTTAACCTTCAGGCATTGTACCCAGTGGTGGGATTCAAATATGTGAACAACCGGTTCTCTGTGTGGATGCCACTTCCGGAAGTCCATTCTGGGCTTGGGCAACAAAAAATTAGCTACCGGTTCTGCCAAAGTGGTGCGAACTGGCTGAGTCTCACCACTGATTGTATCAAATGGTTTCCTCTTATTTCAAGAGCTGAAATAACCAGGAGTCCAATGCTGCTTTGCATTCCCCTCAGAACAGCCCACGGGGAGTTGTGTTATCTGGCATATCTTGGCAGTGTCTCACTCCAGGGCATTCTTGGTAGTGTGGCTCCCACTGGGCTATCCAGCTTGCAACTCAGCTATGGCTTAAAGCAGTGACAGTTCTTTTTTATTATTATTATTATTTCAAGCCAGAAAGATTTTGAAATCTTTTGCTGTCTTATGTAACGTGCTAACTTCCCTCCTCCCATCACACAGTAATGCTGCTGTTCTTGTTCTTGTCTTCCCCGTCACCCAAAGAAAGCAGAATAAACAAGAGGGGCTGTTTCCTCTGGCCCCCAATGTTGTCTGACAGATCATCTGTCTACACCAGTCTACTGTCCATTTGGCTCCACATATACTTGTCTTTGATATTTGTAAATAAAGCAAATATTTATAAAGGTTCAAAGTCTACCCAGTTTTGCAGAGAGGAAGCTCAACTCAGCGTATTATCTCTTAAAGTGCTAGCTGCTTTAAGAATGAAGACCTTCTTATTGGTGTGCAATGGTTTATTAGAATTAGTTGATTGCTTTTACTTAGCAATCATGGAATATGTAAATTTTCATTGCCATCTAGCAAAAAGCCAAAACAGGTTGCGAGATAAGCTACTCTTCTCAGTTACAAACAGCACAGTAGGAATGTATTGCGTACTGCTAGGATTTATGCGTAATGAAGTGTATTGTGAGTATAATGGTATAAGGGGAAAAGTATTCCTTTCCAAGCAGAGAGATCCTCCACAGAGATTTGAGTAGCAAGATATACTAAATTAAATCATATGACTGTTGGGAAGAAATGTAGTTAGTTTCCATTTGAATGTGATCTCAATCTAATGCTGCATATTTAAACCAATATATCATAGCATTATGGAATGGTAGAATTGGAAGGGACCACAAAAATATTTTGGTCTAATCCTCTGCAACGTGAAAGAAAAGCAATTAACTAAAAATGAAAGGTAGCCATGAATTTTCCAGAGATGGAGAACCCATGATCTTCACAGGTAGACCAACTGAAGCTTAAATATATTCAATAATCATTGTTCTCTTAATGAGGAGATGCATAATAATAATATACTGCAGAAGAGGTGAAAAAGATCTTAAAGATCTTAAACATCAGAAAAAGTGAAGAAGTACTTAAAGTCCAAACTCTGTGGAGGAAATACCATCAAGGCAATTAATACCTAGGCAATTCCAGTTATTCCAACAGCTGGAATAGTGGACTGGACTCAAGCAGAATTAAAACTTCTTAATAGGAAAACCAGAAAATAATTACAACGAAACATGCCCTTTATCCACAATAGAAGAGAGCGACTCTATTTGCCATGGAGGATAGGTAGGTGTAGAATGTTTTAAGTACACCAAACAGTTGAAATAGAAAAAAGGGCATTTGAAGAATATCTGAAGGACACCAAAGAGGATGTAGTGAAGCTAATGAATCATGAAAGATTATTGAATACCAAAGAGTCCAAACTGACCTATAAAAAAATGAATAACAGAAAAGACACATGGCAAGGCAATGTATTATATGGCCAGCACATTTTTAAAAATAGCAGGCAATTCAAGCAACAACAAGACTTGACAATGGCTAAGAGCAACAAAGTTGAAGAAGATAGAGTGGCTAATTCTGACTGCACAAGACCAAGCCTTAATAACAAATGTATACAAAGCCGGAATTGAGACAGAAAATTGCCACCTCTGCAAAGCTGAAGAAACAGTGGACCACTTAGCTGCTCTCAAGAAGATGCACAGACTGACTACAAACAACAGCCTGACAAAATAGCAACCAGGGTGCATTGGAATAGCAATAGCAACAGCACTTAGACTAATATAGTGCTTCATAGTGTTTTGCAACACTCTCTGACTGGTTTACACAGGCAGCATATTGCCAGCAACAATCTTGGTCTTATTTGACTGACCTTGGAAGGGTGGAAGGCTGAGTTGAGCCACTCAGGATCAAATTGCTGGCAGTCGGCAGAGTTAGCCTGCAATACTGCATTCTCACCACTGTGTTGGAATACATTGTTGAAATGTATTTTGTGCAACAACTACAGCAGTATTCAGCCAGTAGATAGCAGTATTTATAAGTTTGCATCTATAAATAATAATAATAATAATAATAATAATAATAATAATAATAATAATAATAACAACAACAACAACAACAACAAAACAACAACAACAACTCGTGGCTGACGGCTATCGGGTGCAGTCCCTATGGTTATGGGATTACCGGTCTTCGGATTGGTAGTGGCTTAGCCATCGTGAACCAACCCAGGCACCTCCCATCACCAATGATGAGAAGAAACAAAAAAAAATCCATACCAGATTGGTCGTCACCCGGGTCAACAAGGATCATGTCAGATGCTATGGCTCCTGGACATCTGTTGAAAAATGGGCCACAGGGCTCAGTTGTTACTGCTGAGGAAGGAACCAGAGCACACAACTGTAAAGCAATTGGAACAAAAGCACAAAACCTGGACAACCAAAGCAAATCAAGAAATCATTCAATGCAGAACCAGGCAGAACGAACAGCCAGGGGATTTCAAAAAAGAATGATGCAACTGTGGAAGGAAAAGCACCCAGAAAGTGACATAACCGAACAACGATTAATGGATCAAAGACGTCTCATCATCCGTAATAAAGTTTTTACAGATGTGGAAATTCAACATCTAGGAACATTAGCTAAAAAGAAAACAACAAGCAATGATGATGAACAGGCTGAAGAAATTGTTCCAATACCTGAACAAACTGACCAACAAACTGACCAACCAGCAGAAGAAGCCACCACACAGGATGAAGACTCCCCTGTGCAACAACTCGAAAGTGTAGAGCTAAGTAATCTAGTGAAAATGCTGGAAGAAAAGATTGAAAACCACATCAAAGAAAACACAGAAAGAAAAAGACTGCCTGCCATCCGTGAAGTGCATAGCAAATGAGTGAAAGATTTACTAAATGCTGTGAACAACATTTTAACTTCCATCACATCCAGCACACTGTATGAAACAAACCAACTAATGTACAGTGCAGCTGCCATTATAACTGCAGAATTGGGTTATAAAATGCCAGAAAAGAAACCCACTGGAACACCAAAGTGGAAAATTAAACTTGAAAATAAAACAAAAAACTACGAGATGTCAGCAAATTGAAATACTTGAAAGAAGGAAAACTAAAGAACAAAAAGCTGAAAAATAGTTTACACAAAAAATATAACTTGGAGGAAAAAACAATAATGGAAGTCATGGAAAACCTAAAACAGCATGTAATAGCAACAGCAAAGAAAATTGAAAGATATGAAGGACAAATAAAACAATCTTGTGAAAACATCCAGTTCAGAAGAAACCAGCACCTCTTCTATTGGTCACTTGACAAAAATAAAGTCCAAACTACTGTTCTACAATGTAAAGAAAAAACCTTAAACTTTTGGAAAGAACTGTTGGAAAACCCAGTGGAACATAATAAAACTGCCCCCTGGATCAAAGATATCCAAAAACAAGCAACACAAAACAAAATGGAGAATATTGTAATAACCACCGATATGGTTGCAAAACAAGTAAAGAAGGTCAAGAACTGGAGTGCACCTAGCCTGGATGAGCTGCATGGATACTGGTTGAAACACCTCACCAGCCTCCATCACCGCATTGCCACTCAGTTTGATGAAATGCTTCAAAATGCCACAAGTGAAGAATGGTTAACAGCTGTTCAAACATACTTGATAATGAAAGACCCTGAAAAGAGCACAGAACCAAGCAACTATCACCCAATTACTTGCCTGCCAACAACGTTCAAATGTTTTACAAGAATACTGGCAAATTCAGTATTCAATCATCTGATAGAAAACAATTTGTATCCCGCAGAACAAAAAGGAAATTATAAAAAATCAAGAGGAACAAAAGATCAGTTGCTCATTGACAAAATGGTACTTAAAGATGCAAAACGACGAAAAACAAATTTAAATATGGTGTGGATTGATTACAAGAAAGCATTTGACTCATTACTCCACAGTTGGATTAATGCGTGTTTGGAAAACTTTAGAATCAGCAAAAACATCTCTACGTTTTTGAAAGCAAATATGCAAAAATGGAAAACAGTTCTAACAGCAAATGGGGAGAACATTGGTGAAATCAACATCAGACTAGGAATCTTCCAAGGGGACTCACTTTCACCACTACTGTTCAACATCGCATTAATTCCTTGACCATAATATTAAGAAACACAAAACTGGGATACCATATCTCAAGCCAGCATGGCAAGATAAACCATCTATTATACATGGATGACTTAAAACTGTATGCGAAAAGCCACACTGAACTTGAATCAATACTCAATGGAGTTCAACTGTTTAGCAGCGACATCAGAATGGACTTTGTACTTGGAAAATGTGCTATATTATCCATGCAGCAAGGAAAAATGGGAAAAATAGAAGGAATAGAACTGGGAAACAAGTATTATGAAAGCATTAGCAAAGGATGATGGTTACAAATACCTAGGCATATTGGAAGCAGATAACATCTTGAATAGAAAAGTCAAAGAGTTAACACAAAAGGAATACATCAGGAGAGTTCACAAAATACTAAAATCAAAGCTGAATGCTGGAAATATAATTAAAGCCATTAATACATGTGTAGTCCCAGTGATACGCTACTGAGCTGGAATTATCAATTGGACTTTGGCTGAATTGGAACACATGGACCAGAAAATGTGTAAAATTTTGAATATGCACCACGCTCTACATCCACAAAGTGACATCGATAGGTTGTACCTGCCAAGAAGAATAAGGGGCAGAGGGCTACTGCAAATCCACCAAACTGTAGAAGAAGAAAAACGAAGTTTGAATGACTATGTAAATCAAAGTACAGAACAATTGCTGCAGGCTGTGAAAACAGAGAGCATTATAAAAATAACAGAAACAAAGGCAGAATATAAAGAAAAATGGCTGGATGACAGATTAAATAGATGGAAAACCAAAGCTTTGCATGGACAGCATTTGAAAAACATTGAAGGAAAATGTGATAACAACTTGACAGGGGCATGGCTTAAGATGGGAACCATCAAGAAAGAAACAGAAGGCTTAATACTGGCTGCTCAAGAACAAGCTCTACAAACTAATGCCATGAAAGCAAAGATACAAAAATCTACTGACAATCCAAATTGCCGATTTTGCAACCACAAAGTTGAAACTGTTTCATATTTAATATGTGAGTGCAGCAAAATTGCGCAAACTGATTACAAAGCTAGACATGACTGAGTTGCTAAACTAATCCACTGGGCATTGTGTAAAAAATATGATTTGCCTGTGTCCGAAAAGTCGTGGGAACATAGGGTGGAAAAAGTTGTCGAGAATGAGAGGGTGAAAATCATGTGGGACTTCCGAATACAGAGAGATCGCCATTTGTAACACAACACGCCAGATATCGCGGTCATAGAGAACTGAAGCGTGCAGTTGATTGATATCGCTGTACCAGGAGATGCCAGAGTCGATGAAAAAGAACTGGAAAAAATTATGAAATACCGCGACCTGGCCATCGAAACTGTGTGATTATGGATGAAATGTGTATTGACATCGGGGCACTGGGAACTATGTCCAAAAACTTTGCAAAATACATCAACAAATTGCAGCTTCCTGCAATAACTCCAGCAAAGCTACAAAAAAACTGTGCTACTTGGAACATCTTCCATTTTAAGGAGATACTTGGTTGATACATAGGATGCTGGCAGCAACCTCTGTCAACCATTGGGGCCAGTCAGTTTGAGTGTTCAGTTGACTGAGTTTCATGTTTTATGAATAAAAGTTATAATAATAATAATAATAATAATAATAATAATAATAATAATAATAATAATAATAATAATAATAATAATAATAATAATAATAATTAATAATAATAATAATAATAATAATAATAATAATAATAATGTTGGAAGAAACTTGGAGGTCATCTAGTCTAACCCTCTGCTCAGGCAGGAAACCCTATACCATTTTAGACAAATGGCTATCCAGTCTCTTCTTAAAAGCTTCCAGTGTTGGAGCAGTCACCACTTCTGGAGGCAGGTTGTTCCACTGGTTAATTGTTCTATCTGTCAGGAAGTTTCTCCTTAGTTCTAGGTTGCTTCTCTCCTTGATTAGTTTCCATCCGTTGCTTCTTGTCCTGCCTTCAGATGGTTTGGAGAATAGCTTGACTCCCTCTTCTTTGTGGCAGCCCCTGAGAAATTGGAACACTGCTATCATGTCCCCCCTCATCCTTCTCTTCATTAAACTAGACATACCCAATTCCAGCAACCATTCCTTATATGTTTTATATAATCATTTTTGTTGCTCTACTCTGTACTCTTTCTAGAGTCTCAACATTTTTTTTAACATCATGGTGACCAAAACTGGATGCAGTATTTCAAGTGTGGCCTTACCAAGGCATTGTAAAGTGGTATTAATACTTCACGTGATCTTGATTCTATCCCTCTGTTAATGTAGCCTAGCACTGTGTTGGCTTTTTTGGCAGCTGCAGCACACTGCTGGCTCATATTTAAGTGATTGTCCACCAGGACTCCAATATCCCTCTCACAGTTGCTACTATTGAGCAAGGTACCCCCTATACTATACCTGTACATTTGGTTTTTCTTGTCTAAATGTAGAACCTTACTTTTTTCACCATTGAATTTCATTTTGTTAGATAGCACCCAGTGTTCAGGTTTGTCCAGATCCTCCTGTATCTTAAGCCTATATTCTGGAGTGTTGGCTATTCCTGCCAGCTTGGTGTTTTCTGCAAGATATTCTATGTCTTTTATTTCTGAGTAGAGTTTCCTGTTTCCTTTCTAACAGTTAAGCAGTAAAACACATGATGACTGTGCACTTTGTTTGTTTTGTATGGCTGTATAAACAGAATTTCTAATGCCACCCAGGCTCTGCAAGAAATAATGTTTGCCTGTGAGCAAAAAATGGTGGGACCACAAAATAGAAAAATAATAGAAAACGAAGAAGCTAAAGTGCTGTGTAATTTTAGTATTCAAATAGCCAAGCATCTATCACTTAACTTTCCAGACTTGGTCGTTGTTGATGCAGAGAAAAAAAATCTGGATAGTGGACACTACATTACCTGGAAACAGCAGAAGAGAAGAGAAGCAACTGCAGAAAACCATAAAAGATAAAAACCTTCAAATAGAAGTAGAACAACAGTGGCAAAACAAAGCAAAGATAGGATTACTAGTAATGCTCACTTTGGATGAAAACCTGGCAGGCCTATAGACTAAAACATATGAAGAACGGCTGCAGGACTTGGGTTTGGCTAGTCTAAGGAAAAGAACAAATAGGGGAGACATGATAGCAGTATTCCAGTATTTGAGGGGCTGCCACAAAGAAGAGGGGGTCAATTTATTCACCAAAGCACCAGAGGGCAGGACAAGAAACAATGGTTGGAAACTGGTCAAATAAAGAAGCAACCTTGAATTAAAGAGAAAGTTCTTAACAATGAGGACAATTAACCAGTGGAAATCGTGGGTGCTCCATCACTGGAGTTTTTAAAGAAGGGATTGGACAATCACTTTTCTGAGATGATAGGTTCTCCTGCTTGAGCGGGGGGGGGGGGCTGGACTAGAAGACCTCCAAGGTCCCTTCCAGCTTTCTATTCTATTCTGTTCTGTTCTGTTCTGTTCTGTTCTAAATATATACCAGGAAAAACTCTGTGCAAAGCCATGAAAATAATATGCAAACACTTTAGCAAAAAATGTTTCTTCAAAGCTGTGTACCTTAAACAAAACTCCAAGTAAATGGTGCATATTTTAGAAAAATATGTACCAAAATACATACAATGTTATTCCTAACCAAAAAACAAACAAAACAAAACACCTTTGTTGACAAACTGAACCTGACACAAAAAGGAAATTGATCTGAATTTGGCAACTTCCCTCTTGTCTGAACTATAGTACTGCTATACTATAAATTATTAGTAATGCTAACAATTTTATTAATTAAGAAACCTGGAAACTAAATTTATTCCTAGTCTTATTGAGCCAAACTGCAATTGTGCATTCTCTTTTTCACATTTTTATGCAACCTAAGGTTTATTGACAGGCCATAATGAATACAGTCATGTGAAAAAGAAGATACAAGAAAATAGCGTCTGAAGGACTACTTCTCATTGAATGCCTGCTTCTGTCTATATAATAAGAAGCTAGGCAAAGGACATTTTGGTGAGGGAGGGGGAAGATTGAAGAAATCAGACATGCAAATGCCAATTACATTGTCTCCAGACATTTTTTTTTTCATAACTTAAGGTGATGATAAAACATAAATACTTAGAATGGGAACTAAAAAAAACCCTGCAGAAACAGAACACAGTTTTTCTAAGATACTAATTTATAGCTTAACGCAATAAAATACATGATTTACTTAGAAACAAATTCACTACTATATGTGTGTGTGTGTGTGTGTGTGTGTGTGTGTAAATTATATATATATATATATATATATATATATATATATATATATATATATATATATATATATATATATATATATATATATATATATATATATATGTCAAATGTTAACTATTTAGATTACCTTGCTAGGCCCCAAACATGGGGCAAATCTTTATTTCCTGTTTTCAGCCTATCTTGAAGGCCATCGAACAGGCTGTAGTCACACCGGACAGTTCATATATTTGTGTAAATTACTAACAAAGAATTAAGGGAGATGCATCTCAGTCTCCCTTAATTCTCCCTTAATTCTCCCTTAATGCATCTCAGTCTCCCTTAATTCTTTGTTAGTAATTTACACACACACACACACACACACACACACACACACATATATACACTCTCATTATGGTGTGTTTTTTTTTTGCAACTGGAAGCAATCTAGTTAGCATTTTGTGCATATTTTTTTTAAAAAAATCAACAACAGCAGGTAAAATATTCTGCAGGCAAAACACAGCAGCAGTGAGGTTGGGTGGGAAATAGGGAAATCTTGCGTTTTTAATAGTCAAGTTTCAGAAATAGGGAAGGGGAGAGACATTTGGCTGATTTTAATTGGAAAATCTAGCAGATTAGCCCGTTTTTATTTGGAGATAATCGATATTAGCCATTCGAGCTTGCAGAACGTCCTCATGTTTGGGGCATCACAAGCACACTTAAATACAGGGCTGCTGCATTAAATAACCTGACCCGGCAACCTTCTAATGGTAGTCTTAGAGTGCAAAGTTGTTTTAATTAGCAGTCAGCAAGCAGACTGTAACTCCACTGAAGGAGCATTGAAGAATCACTGCCTATTAACAACCCAGCGGTAAGTAAGCCAGCACAAATACTTATAACCAAATAGTGTGCATTTCAGGAGTAGAAAGGATTAGCTATTGGGCACACAACACAGTGGAGGAAATTGCTTTATTCCCAGTACTGCTGGGTACCAGGAGGCAAACACTGCGCCTCCAGCCCATTAACAACATTCAGAGTGTGGCTTCCCATTGAAAGGGTTATTGGCTAACCACTGGGTGACCAATTAAATGCTATGAATAAGTCCCCAACCAAACAGCGTGAGGCCTGTTTGTGGCACAGTCGTATCATTACTAAAGTGAAAAACTTGATGAGAAAGGAACATATTTAATTATAGAACTATACAAATGGCTAATGAGGACCATAAAGTGAAATGAATGACTTTCCAGTGGATCTTTGAATGATACTGATAAGCACTCAGCGGCTTTGGAGGCTGTGAAAGTGATCTACAGCTGCAGCCTGTACACCATTGTAATGGATGGATCGGCGTTACAGTGAAGATCTGACCTGTTTGCTCAGGTAGCATGGATGCTCCTGAAAGACTGCCCTGGATTCTGATCATGGCAAGGATGCTCTGCTTTCAACCCCCTGGTCTGTCATGAGTTCTGCTTACTTTCCTAGCACTTCTTTTGGGAACAGAGAGACAGAGATTGACATCGAGATTGATATCACTTAGGAATCAAAGCACAAGAGAGTTGGTGCTCAGTTTTGGCAGTGTGTGGTCCTTTGGAAAAACGGTTTTCTAATCTGCCCACATAAATAAGAAGCACAGTTATCATCTTCTCAGCTCTCAATCCATTTTCTGTTATTTGAGCTGGAATCTGTCCTATGATGGTAGTAATCATGTGTTCCAAAGGAGAATGATCTTTTTGTGATTAGAAATTACAAATGTGTTAGTACTGTAAGAGTTAGTATTGTTAAACTACTTCCTGGTTGAATAATTTAGACTGGGATAGCTTGGTGTTCCTTCTTCTACGAGGATTTTATTGGTTAGCTTCCTAAAGCACCTTTATATCGTACTCGTGAATGTAATTCATCAAAATAAACTTCACTTATTTCACAGATCCCATACAAACATATGGGATTATTACCAAAGGTTGCAATTCTAAAACTCTTAGCTTATTTTCAATCTAGAACTAAGAAGAAAATTCCTAACAGTGGGAACAATTAACCAGTGAACGGCTTGCCTTCAGAAGCTCTGGATGCTCCATCACTGGAGGCTTTTAAGAAGAGACTGGACAGCCACTTGTCTGGAATGGTATAGGATTCCTGCTTTAGCTGTAGGCTGGAAGACCTCCTGGTCCCTTCCCAACTCTGTTATTCTGATTCCACTGTGGGAAGCCAGTCCCCCCCCCAGAGAAAGAAATATTTGGGGGGAATGTATTTCCCCAAAGGAATATAGAAAATCTTAGGCAGAAACCACCACCCGCCCCATGTGTCTCTACCCCAAGCAGAAATCAGGTTTGTAGAAAAGCAGTTCTGATAATCCTATTCAGAAAGGTGGGAGCCAGGAAGCTAGAAGATGTGAAATTAGGAAGATAAAGACCCCTAAAATCTATATACCCCACCCAAACTCTAAAAGACGTGATCTTTGGGGACATAATAGGATTAACCCACCAATACCAAAAGGGCACACTTAGACTCAGGTCAAAGTACATGACACAGCAAATACAGAGCCTCAAACAGGAACAGGAAACAACCTCAAGAGCCCCAGATAGTATAAAAACCACCACTCCCAGCTACATGTGGTCAGCTTTCCAAGAGCTTTCCCATCTTTCTGTCTGACTCTGCTCTTCAATAAACTGCAACCTTCTTTCTAAATCGGTTTCCATTTTGTTTATTTCCAGCTTGGATTGGACCCTCATGAAGATTTTTTCTTTCAACACCACAGATTGGAGCTTAACTTCTGAGTGAATATTAAGAGCATAACATTATTTTAAATTATGAGTGTCCAACCTTGGCAACTTGTGGATGCCCACTCCCAGAATTCCCTAGCCAGCCAAGCTGACTGGGGAATCCTGGGCGCTGAACCCCACAGGTCTTAAAGTTGCCAAGGTTGGACATCACTATTTTGATCACTATCTCTGTGGGCGCGCCAGAATTGTGGAACCGTTTGCCGGTTGAGCTCCGGATGGCACCCAACCTCCGCTCCTTCCGGCACGATCTGAAGACTTATTTGTTCGGACAAGCCGGCCTGGCCTGATGGGGGATGGGGTTTGGATTTTATTGTTGTTTTAAATGTATTTTAATCTATTGTTAACTTGGGCATCTTGTTTAATTCCTTTTTAAGTTTTGTATTTTGTATTTTTATACGTTTGCCCTGTTCACCGCCCTGAGTCCTTCGGGAGAAGGGCGGTATACAAATAAAATTATTTATTTATTTATTTATTTATTTATTTATTTATTTATTTATTTATTTATTTATTTATTTATTTATAACAGTAGCACTAAGTGTTTTTTGATGATGCTCCCTGCAGGTCTTTCAAATATAGCATAAAACGTATCCCACCATTCATGCTCAAAAATTAGTGATTTACTTGCTGGTTAAGACAAAATGCTCTACATCAGGGGTGTCAAACTCAATTTCATTGAGGGCCGCATCAGCATTGCGGTTGCCCTCAGGGGGCCAGGTGGGTATGGCCAGTGTGGGCGTGGCCTACTGGGTGGGCATGGCTAGAGTGCCTATGGCCTACTGGGTGGGCGTGGCCAGCTCTATATCGTTCGCATCAAGAATGCCTATGGGGGCCTGGGCAGGAGTGGGACAGATCTGAGGGTCTCTGGCAGAAGGAGGGTCTCTGGGCCAGGGCCAAGGCAGTGGGGGCCATTCCCTCACTGTTTCCAGGATGGCTTTGTGGGCCGCATGAAACCACTTCACGGGCCGGATCTGGCCCCCGGGCCTTGTGTTTGACATGTCTGCTCTACATAGAGGTTCCATGGAAGAATATCCAGAGATTTTAGTTACTCTGGATTGTCCTAGCCAGACAATTGAATGGGTCAGATTATGGGAACCACATTGTTCACACAAACGGTTCACTGGTAATCATTTTTCACAACTCAAGTTACTCAGTATGTTATGTTAAGTCGTACATGAGTTTGAACTAGGCTATTTTCAAGGCTGGTTTCTCTTTCATTCTAACCTTTTAGGAGATCCTGCTCTTCCTCCCATATGTCTGGGAAGAAGGGAGGGGATTCCCCCTAATGACATTCTCAATCTTTCTGGCATTTGTTCCTTTTCTTAGCAAGTGGTTTTTTAAAAAAAATGTAAGCAAATGTTTGGCAGATAGACCACTTTAGCTCTTAGCGTTTACTTTAACGGTATATTAAATATTAAACTTTGGACACTATTCAAAGGGATGAGTTTAGAAATATTGGACTATAAGCACCTCAGATTTGAAGACCAAAAAAATGGATTTTGCTGGCCAAAGCTGTGCTTATTCAGCTGCAGCATGATCCTGGACATTGCGTGTAAATTGCACGTTTAAAAAACGGGCACAGCTTCGATTCCATGGTTGTGGCTCCAACTTTAGTTATTTTTACTCCCTTTTTGTCCCATCCTCACCTGAGGAGAAAAGTAAAAAAGAAATATGAATCCTGTTTCACAGTGAAAGAGAACCTCTGAGATATGACTAGGAAGATTTTAGTCTCTCAAGAATGAAGATATCTAGATATGTAGGGGCCGTTTTTCAAAGTGGTGGTTGATCTTCTTGCAGGGTGGATCTAGCGGTGAATTTCAAAACTATAAACCGATCTCTGCTCCCACCTATATGAATCCATGTGTTAATGCTTCAAACAGTGGAGCTCTTTTCTGAATCAGAGACACAAATTGAGAAAGGACACGGAAGGGAAATTAGAAAAAAATAGTTGTAATAATAGTAAAACACTGTGCCTTGTGTTGTTTCTGTTGCAACATGAGAAAAAGAACGAGATTATTTCCACGCAGATGGATACAAGAGGTAGATGTTTCTTTTCGCCTTAGAATCAAATCTCTGGATTATACCCCCCTTCCCCCCCCCTCATCTGCCTCCTATGTGCTTGTGAACATGGATAGGCTGATGAAGTTTGTGTCATGGTTCCGGTAGATGAGGCCAATTAAAAGAACTTCAAGGCAAGGAATTCTTCCTGAAAGAACAGTTTTATTTGGCTACATAATAACAGCACATACAAAGGTGAACCCAAGAGTAAATTCCCCTCCCCTAGGTTACAAAGTTGCAAGTTGCAATTCCCTCCCCAATTTGATGTCATAAATCACATTCGCCAATTGTTAGAAAATGCACGGGCACTCCTCCCAGCTCTCCAGCCCGCCAAAATGTTATCAGTAATGACCTTGGTTCCCATACATGAGGATTGTTTTGGCTAACCCAGAACTGTACCCCCTTCCCTCCTTCTTTACTAAGTATGTGGCAACCGAAAATGCAGTGAATATGGCTTCAGTTCAATTTGTTGCAGAGTTCACAGCTTGCTGGGTTCACCAAGTCTCCTATAAGGAGTAACCAGTGTGAGGATCTGGCCCTTAAATTCCAGCCTTTCCGTTTCCTCTGCCCTCAGCCTTCTTCCTCTCTTCCAGCAGTTGTCTTAGGAGAAGCGAGGGAGACATTTCCCCCTCCTCCTGCTAGCTGTCAGCTACTTTATCACTCTTCAGCTATTGTTTTAATAAGCTCCTTGCTGTTATGTCATCGAGCCATCATAAATATCAGAATTACCGTCATTTATTTGCAGTCAAATAGCTGACTAGGTGCTTCTCTGTGTTTTGCATGGCATCTGGGCCATCTCGCAGATGATGAATGAGAACCAGAGGAGAGCTATTCTAAAGTGCATCAAAATACAGCTGGATGACCATGGCTTGGATTATTATTATTTTATTTTATTTCCTTTCTCCTGGCAGATTTCAAGGACTAGTAAATGGAAATCCCACTTTGCAAAGTATGTTTTAGGACCACCTTCGGCTTCTTTGTTGGTAATAAACTCTTCTGTTCCCTTAAAGATGTGAGTTACGTTCTTCTCTTCTTTCATGCAATATATTCTAACTTATAAGCACATTAACCTGGCACTGTAGCAAGTGATTAAGCTTCCGAAGGGCAGCTGGAGAGAGGATGCTGTTTTGAGCAGTTTAATGATTCTTGTAAAAAGGAGGATTTCCTTCTTGGGTGCTTTTGGGGATTCCTAATATTGTGCTTAAGAAAACAACAGGGGGAAAATGGGGGTGGGAAAGCTTTTTTTTAGAAATGGAGCTATGTAGATTCCCCCCATCACCACATATTGTATAGTACAGTTCCTTTGCTTCCTTTTACAGTTTCTTGTCTTATCTCTACATGCAAATAATTTTCCTTTAGTTGCAAACACAAAATAATACATGGTATTCTGTGCAATCAGTCTCTCTCTGTCTCTGTCTCTGTCTCTGTCTCTGTCTCTCTCTCTCTCTCTCTCTCTCTCACACACACACACACACACACACACACACAAACAAAATCCCTTCTGGAACTCCCACTTGTCCAAGCCTGGGAAATCTAGCAAAACCAGCAGCCAGTTTGTGCATGCAGGAGAATGCCATGGGCCTAAACAATGGAGGGTACAGTAGTGATCTTTGCCGCCCAAAGACCATCTAGACACTGATTTCTTTCTTGTGATTCTGAGTGACTCATGATACAAAACAACAAAACAGAAGTAATTAAAAAAAAATTACAACCAAGCCAAGGCCCTAAACCTTTTAATCTACTCAATAAATCGCCTCCTGGAGTCAGCAGTTGCACAGATCCTCCCTAGAATGTGAGCTCTACACCAGGATTGAAATTATCCGGGGCTACTGTTACCTGTTTATGTGATAGAAAGAATAATAGCGATTCTCTGGTCATGGTCTGGTGCCATCTTTTATTCATAACCTAGGTACCCCAACAATTGACCCTTTGCCAAGACTATTTTTATGGGAAACATTGCTTCTAGCCTGCCTCCCCAGCCTCCTCACTCCAGGTGTTTGATTGGAAAACTTAGGCTGTACTCTTTATCTTAATTGTAACAAATATGAACACAGATAAAAAGCTCAAAGGCAAGAGTGATTTACAATACAATGATGCAATCATTTTACAATACAATGATTCAAGGTGTTAGTAATGACCTACAAAGCCCTACATGGCTTGGGTCCGGAATACCTTGGGGAGCACCTGCGGCCGGCGTCAACTTCCCTCCGCCCAGTATGCTCCCACAGAGAGGGCCTCCTCAGGGTGCCACCGGTCAAAGAATGCCGACTGGTGGCCCCCAGGGGGAGGGCGTTCTCTGTGGGTGCGCCGGATCTTTGGAACCATCTTCCGGTCGAGCTCCGGATGGCGTCCGATCTCCGCGCCTTCCGGCGCGATCTTAAAACCCATCTCTTTGAAAAAGCTGGCCTGGCCTGATGGGACGGGGTTGGATTTTATAAATGGATTTTAACTGTTAATCTGTATTAATTTATTATGGGCACTGTTTAATTACTTTTTAATAATTTTTAATTTTTGTATCTTGTTTTTATGTATTGCCCTGTTCACCGCCCTGAGTCCTTCAGGAGAAGGGCGGTATACAAATTAAATTAATAATAATAATAATAATAATAATAATAATAATAATAATAATAATAATAATAATAATAGTAATAATAATAATAATCTGCACAGCATGCTAAGTAGTTACTTAGAAAAAGGTGGAAGTATTTAGACGTCAAGCCTATTCAGTTGCATATTGCCATAGCTAACTAAGCAATTCTTTATACCCCACTATATATCTTTCAGATCACAGGTGTCAAACTCACCACGTCATATGATGTGTCATGACATATCACAACTTTTTTGGCATTGCTGGAGCTTGGGTGGGCGTGGCCTCCACATGATGCAACCGGTCTGTGGGCTGGCAGTTTGACACCCCTGTTTTAGATGCAAAAGAATTCACACCATTGTGCCCTGGCCAAATGGTTGTGATGCCACTAGACAGGGCACAAAGCTGCCATTCTGCTTTTTTTTTTTTTTGAACTACTATTCTCTTTGCAAGATGAATGTGCTCTCCACCAACCAAATCGCTCTCACTCTTTCTCTCCATTTATATGAGCATAATGCATAACATTTATAGAATAGTTCATTACCAGAGGTCAAGTGATTAAAGATAATAAATTCAATAACACTTAGGGTGTATTTAAAATAGTTGTCCAACTATTCTCTGAGGATGAATCTAACTCCATCAAGGCATACAATTGCTGATGGGGGGAAATAGCAGAAACCTGAAATGCATCCCAATGAATCAGCAATGCACAAATGGCATAACCTCTGTTTTCTTGCTTATGTCAGCCTTCAATGCCACACAAAATTATTGTTTCTTAATTGGATGCTAGTCCTGGTTTTTAAATTCAGCTCTATCAGTCTGCAGAAGGCAGGTTTATCTGGTCTCTTCTACATCCAGTCACCCAGCTGGTTTTCATGTCTAAGGCAGGACTAGAACTCAGGGTCTCCTGCTTTCTAGACTGGTGCATTAACCACTAGACCCAACTGGCTCACCATTATATTGTATATTGTATATTCCAAGATACCCCTGATGAAATTAAAAGACTTAAAAGACACAAACACTACGTATGATCTGACAGTTTGGTCTAATCATGGTTAAGGCATCAGTCTAGAAAGCAGGAGACCCTGAGTTCTAATCCCATCTTAGTCATGAAAGCCATTTGAGTGACCTTGGGCCAGACTCTCTCTCTCAGCCTAAACCACCTCAGAGTTGTTGTTGTGGAAAAAGTAGGAGGAAGAAGTTATGTTGGAGATGTTGACAGCCTTAAGCTATTTGTAAAAATACTAAAGGCAGGATATAATTAAATGAGTAAAAATGATTAACAAAATAAAATAAGCAATAACATTTGCTACTATTACTATTACCACCAATATGAATTGGGGAAAAATATGTTTCAGGAATTATACACCTCACAAAAGTCCATATATTTTTAAGTTTGTTTATTTATTAAATTTTGAAACCTCCCATCTCACCCACAGTGACTCTGGATGGTGATAAATGGTCAACCTGATTGAGGTTATACATTATGCCCATAATACTGTACATAACATCATATTTCCAGGATGTGATGGTGGCAGACGGTGCTTTATGCTAACAACAGTTATCCAGCTACATTCATGCTCTAAACGAATTCAGTTTTTTTTAACCTTTACCTTCTGTTGCAAAGAGAAATGAGCAGCAGATGGCCTGTGACTATTTTTAAAGTTCATATTGTATGTTGTTTGTCACTCATAATTTAGAAATATCGGGAGAGGGCATTGTTGAACATCAAAGGATTTAGGTATGTCTTTAAGGTAAGGATGTGTCCGTTCTGCATATTCTTTTGCTTTGATAGTGAAACAACACACACACATACACAAATACACACACACACACACACACACACACACACATCTAGTAGTTTCTCTGCTGAATTAGATGTTAATCCTATTGCAATACTGATAGAAGAGAATATTTGTAGCTCAGGATTGAACTATGGAGTTCTTGGTGTTCTCTGAGCTTGGTTGTTTTCTTGCAGAAGTTTCATTACCCAACCCATCAGTGCTAGAAGGGAGTCGGGTTTGCTCTGAACAGATGTTACCTAGTTGGGTAATGAAACATCTGTAAAAAAAAACCAACCAAGCTCAGAGAGCATCAAGGACCCCACACTGCAGTGACTTTTGCCATCATATTTCTCTGACTCGGGCATCACCTTGCTTCAAGAATATGGGGACAAGTTTTCCATCATTCACTAACAGAAAAGAAGATCTCTGAAAGACATTTTTTCTCCCATCTACCCAATAACAGGCATCCTATAAAACAATTCAAATAATTGCATCACCACATTGGTCATTTTTTTCTGAGACATGCCTTGCAACCAGGATAGTATAGCATTCACTTCTTTAGTTGATTAGCTTCCCAGATCTTCTCCGATGAAAACAAAATCACAACTGAAGCAATAGTGATATAATTATGCAAGTAATCTCAAACTACCTTTTCTGCATTAATCTCCATCTAAATTAGATTGAGATCTTAGTCCAAATTCTTCTTTCTCTCCACCGAGCTGTGCAATGGACTGAACAGTCCTTGCTTTGGGGCAGGAATCTCAGTTTTCCAACTCTCTTCTTTTGGCAATGCAGGGAATCACAGACTGTAAGAGAAGAGAACAGGCAGCAACTGGGTTTGGTGAGAACTAAGTCTCACAACTACTTCCAATTGCTCTAGTTAGTGCATGGATGTCTGGACTGATTTATTTATACACATCTTCCTGCTATACAAACATTCAAGGCAATGTGGAAGATAAAACACAATAATCCCTAGGTGGTGATTTGAGCCCAAACACTCTTTAGTTTCTAAACCAGAGGTGTTAATCTTGCCCTGTCACGTGATGTGTTGCGATGTATAGTGACTTTTTTCCTCTTGCTGGGGTGGGTGCGGCTTCTGTGTGACA
The DNA here is from genome assembly GCF_947247035.1 of Vipera ursinii. NCBI lineage: Eukaryota > Metazoa > Chordata > Lepidosauria > Squamata > Viperidae > Vipera > Vipera ursinii. The sequence continues at coordinate 227,434,485 of NC_139513.1, forward strand.
CATCTGGCCTGTGAACCGGCAGTTTGACACTCCTGTTCTAAACTATTATTGGGTTGCCTAGTAAATGTAGCTGATATGTATGTATTTGCTTTTCCCAGAGTTAACATTATTCTGTTGGTTAGGCTAACTGACAATATAAATGTTTGAGGCTTGACTTTGGCTGGGCCAATTTTGCTATGTCCTCTGTGATGCCTGAGCACATGGATCCCTTATCTTGGAATATAACAGAGGTCTCCAAATTTGGCAATTTTAAGGCTTGTGGATTTCAACACCCAGAAATACCCAGCCAACTTTAAGACTTGTGGACTTCAACACCCAAAATTCCTCAACCTAGTTAGACCACACCTGGAATACTGCAGCCAATTTTGGTCACCATATCACAAAAAAGATGTTGAGAGTTTGGAAAAAATTCAGAGAAGAGCAACTAAGATGATCAAAGGCCTAAAGACTAAAACATACAAAGAACGGCTGCAGGACTTGGGTCTGGCTAGTCTTAAGAAAAGAAGAAATAAGGGAGACATAATAGCAGTATTCCAGTATCTGAGGGGCTGCCACAAAGAAGAGGGGGTCACGTTATTCACCAAAGCACCAGAGGACAGGACAAGAAACAATGCTTGGAAACTGAACAAAGAGAGAAGCAACCTAGAATTAAGGAGAAACTTCCTGACAGTGAGGACAATCAACCAGTGGAACAGCTTGCCTCCAGAAATCGTGGGTGCTCCATCACTGGAGATTTTTAAGAAGAGGCTAGACAGTCACTTGTCTGAGATGGTATAGGTTCTCCTGCTTGAGCAGGGAGCTGGACTAGAAGACCTCCAAGGTCCCTTCCAGCTCTATTCTATTCTAAGTCTTAAAGTTGCCAAGTTTAGAGGTCCCTGGAATATAGCATTAAGTCTATAGTTACCTCTTTTTATAGGAACATTAGCAGTTCATATCATCAGTTAAAGGAGAGCCAGAGAAGAGCAATAGACACCCCCATATTTATTTATTTCACTTGTATGCTGCCCATCTCACTTAGAGGTGGCATCAATACTAGATATTTTCTGTTTTGTTCCTCAGATTTGTTTTCGTAAGTTTTGTCATATTTAAAACTTCTAGGTTTTTATAAAAAGAGCATAAGAATAAGGAGGAGGAATAAGAATGACTTTTGTGCATTTGAAGTTTATGCAAACCAATACAATGCTAAATGTGCACATGAGCACATAAACTCACACATACACACACAGGTTCCAGATATTTCAAATACCAAACCATCTATGTTGCTTTTACAGAGCTGGATAAAGGACCCAGAAGAATGAGTGTATCCATGTGTGTGTTTCTTGCTTTGCTAAATATTCCAAATTGTCATGTTTGCAATGCATTCCTGAGGAATTTTGCTATAGAGTTTAATTAAGATTCATAAATGTTTGCCAGCTAATTTTCTGGTTTAAGTGGAAAACATAAAAATGCTGTGTAGCTGCAAGTAAGAATTAGTCCCAGGAGAGCATTGGGGAAAAAAATATTTCTCCTTTTGTGTACTTGATTTTGAGGCTCAGCTTCCGTGCATGTAGTTTATATAGAAATGCTGTTTCTTGATATGAATACACAACTTTTGTGGGTGAAAGTTCAGCTTTAAGCAATGCAAAACTAAAAGAAGAACCTGATTAGGAGGCTCTGCATAGCTTTTGACAAAGTTGTTGAGAATTGTTTTCTTAAAAATTGTTTGGCAATGTTCAAAATGATAAATAATGTTTGTAAAAAATTTGTTTTGAAAGGATGTTGGCAGTTCATTTATAGAATTAAAAGAAAAAAATCAGAAGAAAAATCTGCATAGCCAATGCTTTCTATCATTAAAAATGGCCTCCATATAGAATAAAAACCCATTATAAGTAATTACAGTTAATAGAAGCTTTTTTTAAAAAAAAAGAAAAAAGAAGAAGAAGAAGCAAGTTAGCTAAACTGCCAGAGAACCAAATAACTGAGAGAACAATGTTTCTGAATTCTAGGCTTTAAAGCACTTTCTAAAGCAAAGTAATTATACATACTTTGTTGCCTGTGTAAATGGATTTGTGGTCAGCCTTTAAATGATGAGTTTCATTATATGTGGCTTTAATGCTATTGCTGCTCACTGCCCTATTTTGCTGGAGATTAGAGTCTGTGGAGAGTGAGCCATCTGATTCTTTGCTGCAAGTTTTGTCATCGGGGACTTAGCCCAAAGTTCTGATCAGAACAGTCCAAGGTTACACTAATCCTTGTCTCGCCATTCTGCATCCCTCACCTCTCGAGTAAGGAGACGATCATGTAGCTTTGGAGGATTTCATAAGTGGAGGCATTTGAAAATGTTCTCAACATCCAAGCTAATGGTATAAAATAATGGGAAGACAGCCTATGCCTCCGTCTAATTTAAAGCCCTTTTGCCAAATTAAACCATAGCCTTTCACCTTCAGAACGGTGTATATTCTGCCCTCATTTGTCTTGTTATTCAACATCTACAGGACAGCATTTTGGCAGGCCCTTCTCAGGAGTTGAAAGTAAGCACTCAAGGGAAATCCAATAAAAAGTCAGCTTGATCTAGGATACTCAAATGGTTCCCTGGCTTTGAAGCAAAACAATGGCGGCAGGCTGTTTCATAAGGCAGCTATAATTTATAAGAGTTAGCCAGCATGAAAGACTTCACATAGCTTTTGTAAAGGCAAGATTATAATTAGGATCCAGATTTAGAGAGCAAAGGGAGTTAGATCTTTTGACACAATAGGTGGTGTCACTCTGCTTCGTGGCCTGGCCTCTTCCAACAATTATAGCCATTACACAGAATCCAGAGCGTTTGCAGCCTAAAGCAGGTCCAGCCAACTAGCTCAACTTAATACTGAGTGAGGGCCCTTTAGTTTCATTAGGAAACAGCTCAAAATGTTTGAGATTTTCTTGAGCGGTTTTGTAAAAAAAAGAAAAACAACTGAAAAACCAAGACATGCCTTTTTATGAGGATTTTCTCCTTGCTGATAATGTGGATCCGTATTTCCTTATATTATTTCTCCATTGTTTACAATTCACTACGCTCTGGTACCTGAGGGTTTTTTTCCCCCTCTCAGAGCAGTTCTTACAAAGGAGTTGCTTGGGGTTTGAAGAAATATTTGTTTGGTCTCAAGATTTATATAGCCTTACTCTAGTTCCATTTCCAAAACATACAGACAAATCAGAATGCATTTGTGTGCCTGCCAATATTTGTGACTTTCACAATTTTGTGAATTTTTTTTAACTAAAACTAAACATCAAAATCTATAGATTTGTGGAAAAGCAGGCAGAGATTATTAGGGGAATATGTAAAATGGGGGAAATGATTTGCAAAAGAACTGTATGACAAGAAAGATACATAAAAAGGGTATATTAGATAAAAGGTGAAAGAAAATATATTTTAAAAACTCATTTAGGCTTCTCCCTCTCATTTCCCCCCTCCATCCTTTATTCTCAATTCTAAAAATATTCTTGATATATACCAATTCATACAACTAAAACAAATTAACGCAAATATAAGGGAAATTATGAATTATAGGGAAAATGAGAAACCACACACCACTGTCAAATTTGCTTCTTCTTTACCACAAAAGCTCTGGGGTGTATGTAGTGTTGCTTTTCCATCAGAACAGGACTACTTATACATTATCAACAAAGCACATGAAAAAAATGATAAAGATTTGAACACAGTTTTGGGGACACTGCATCTAATTTGTGTATGCCAACCTATGAGTTTGACCAAGGTCAGGTAAAAGTGTTTTTGTGTTTCAGAGCAAAGGGGAGTCTTTCTCTCTTTCTCTGTCACTCCTTCTCTTTTTCTTTCTTTCTTTCCTTCCTTCCTTCCTTCCTTCCTTCCTTCCTTCCTTCCTTCCTTCCTTCCTTCCTTCCTTCCTTCCTTCCTCTTTTTCACCTTTTGCCCTCTCACCCTTCTTTCCCTTTCTTCAAGATACAATATAAAACAAGGATTTTCTTTTTTTATGCCTTTCTTACTGAATCTAGATTTTACTTTGTTAGTATCCCTGACAGTTAGGCTAAACCCATCCTCTGCATCTAAAGCGGTATGTGTTTGTGTTTTTGTACCTCTGCGTTGTGTGTGTGTGTGTGTGTCTGTCTGTTTTGTGTCTCTGTGTGCGGGACACCTTGCTACTTAAAAACTTTCAGTACGCTATGTTCGGAAGAATATCCTCCAAAAAGGGCTGCTGCTGCTCAGTTCTCCAACAAACATTTATGTTCTGGCACAAATCTAGAAATAATCTCAAACAAACAGAAAAACAGGATCTCTAACAATTCTGAAAAAGATGCCCAGGTGACTTAGCTAGGTGCTCAGTCTACAGTCCAGGTTTTAACGGTTGAAATACACCTTTAGTCCTGTTGAGTTTTGGCTGCAGACATTTGTCATCCTTGAAACAGACCTGGTGTTTAAATTCCATCTTCATCAATGGAGTTTTCCACTAGATTATTTTTATGAGCGATCTAAATTATTATCAGTGGCATAAAAATTAGAAGAAAAATCCAGAATGTAGGTTTTCTTCTATATTCATTCTGCAGGAGCCACAAAATCTATCAGTTTTAAGGAAGATAATAACAGTGTTTTAGCCATTTATTTATTTATTTTTATAAAAGTTTTCCTTCCAAAGTTGCCGTGCATCAATATTTCAATGTATTTTTTTTAAAAAAACAACAACAACCCCTATTTATCTGTAATCAGAACAAGCACATGTTGTGCAGAATCCACACAAAGAGAAGTGAAGAACTGCGGTGGCAGAAATCCCACAGAACATCACTTTTTTTCTCTCATTCTCTTTGTATAATTAAGCAGTGAAACATGAATTATTAAAACACACTAAAGAATAAAGCCTAACACATAAAATTTACAAAGTCCTGGGTGGCCACAGAGTGCTTTGGAAATGAAATCTCAAGCACATTTGATTATTTTTTTTTTAAAAAAAGCATTTTTCCCATAAAGTTTTCAGCAGACTTGTCAGTTCTGTGTCTGCTTAACATGGTTTCTAGACTAATCCTAGAAGAGCTGATTGGATGATTTGGCCACACTATAGTGTGGGTAGCTGTGGTTCTTTCTTTTTTTTTAAAAGATGTTGTTTGACTGTTTCTTGACCTGGGTAAGGCATTTGGTCCATAATGCTGATAATACATACAGGTTTTTGCCAGTATTAGGATCCCAGTGCTGCATGTGTCACTGCTTCTGTCAGGTCATTCCTGAATGCTATGAAAGTTAGTCAGCATTGGGATTAATTGATTCCACTGAAGTATCAATTGACTGGAAGTTAATCTCGACTAATTCCATTTGTATTATTTGTTCTATCTCTTTGACTTTACTTTTTCTTTTTTTCTTTTTGGTATATTACCATTCATAAAGGCTATAATAATCAAAGCCTTACAGAAAAATGCAACTAAATATTCAATGTTTATTGTTGAGACATTCAAAAAGAGTTCATTAAGGTGGACCTGATCAAGAGTCGGATTGTAGACCACCAAGAAATATATCAAAGCTGTTGGTTAGACTGGAAAGTTGAAGAAATATCTTGGAAGATATTTCTTCAACTTCCCAGTCTAGCCAACAGTCTTGGTAGTGAAGAAGGCAATGTTAAACTACTTCTATATTGTTCTCAATAATGCTATATCAATATGTCCATGAAGTTATCTAGTTCACCCTGCCCATTATATAAAACACAATTTACAAAACTTTGTGGCTTGCAATATAGTTGTTCAATTGATTAATCTACATAGGCATTAGGAGAGATGTAGTAGGGACGTGGTGGCTCAGTGGGTTAGGACGCTGAGCTTGTCGATCAGAAGGTCAGCGGTTTGGCGGGTCGAATCCCGAGTGCCGCTACTCGTCCCAGCTTCTGCCAATCTAGCAGTTCGAAAGCATGTAAAAATGCAAGTAGAAAAATAGGGACCACTACGGTGGGAAGGTAACAGCGCTCCGTGCGCCTTTGGCGTCTAGTCATGCCGGCCACATGACCACGGAGATGTCCTCGGACAAGCGCTGGCTCTTCGGCTTTGAAACGGAGATGAGCACCGGCCCCTAGAGTCAGAAATGACTAGCACGCATGTGAGGGGGAACCTTTACCTTTACCTTTAGTATATTATTCCAAAGACATTTCTGGAAACAGCAAATCAAAGCACAAATAAATACAATTCTTTCATTGCGAAGTTATCAAAATGCTGGTTTGTATCAAGAGGGAAGAACAACAGATAACATCAGATGATGCTTTTACAGGTAGTCCTCGACTTAAAACCATTCCTTTAGTGACTGTTCAAACTTATGACGGCACTGAAAAAAGTGAATTCTGACCTGTTTCCATACTTATAACTGTTGCAGCATCCCCCAAAGTTACATGATCAAAATTCAACTGCTTAGTAACTGGCATGTATGTATGATAGTTGCAGTGTCCTGGGGTCATGTGATCACCTACTGCCACATGCTCCATGGGGAAGCCTGATTAATTTAGCACCCATGTTACTAACTTCACAACTGTAGTGATTCATTTATCAACTGTGGCAAGAAAGGTGGTTGTAAAATGAGGCAAAGCTCACTTAAGAACTGCCTTGCTTAGCAAGGGCAAGTTCAAGCCTAACCATCTCCCTCAAGTATTTTAAAATATACTATGACGTTTCACATACAAAACGATCATGCTGAAATGGAGACATTTGCAGACATCTTATACTGTAGCTATGTACACACTGTTGGTTATTTGAGAAAGATCAAACATATCATGGGCAATTGACTTGAACTAAAGATCAGTGGAACTACTTCCATCTGTTTAAGAAGGTTTTAAGCATTGTACTTAATCTGCAATCCTTTGCATCTTTACCATGGAGAATAAACTCATTTGAAGACAGTGAATGAATGGAATCAAATATAATTGAACTAAATGTATGTGGGATTTTAACAGACAGCATCATTTTCTCATACTGAAAGCAACTTCTCTTAAGAACTGAAGGAACTCAGGGGAAAGGGAAGGCAGATTTTTTTTTAAAAAAAAGGAAAGCCAAGGGTGAAATAGTTTTGCCTTCAAAGATATAATTTCAAATGTATTTCATTCATCTCTGTTGGCCGTTGCTTTTAAAGGGGCTGTTGATAGAACATCTTGGGTCTACATCTATGCTGACAATTTTTGCAACCTTCTACAAAAGGTTACCTTTGCTTTATGCTATGCCAAAAGGTTTAATGTGGTGATTAAAGAATCAAATTGGAATTGTATAGCAAACCTCTATCAAAATAACACTCATAAGCCTAGTAGCATACAGAGGTATTAAACTACAATTCCCATCTACAAGCCATGGGTCCACTGGGTGAAAATGATCGTATATACAATCAAATAACTCTAGAGCTCACCAGGTGTTTGGAAACAAGCAATTGTTAGTCATGCTAGTTTTGGAAAAGAAAAATCCTAAGAATTTAAAGAAGATTTCTGGGGAATAATCCCCAAACTGAAAATTTTGAATGCCCAAGGTTTTATCATAGCAGTACTCAGATTAATAAAGAGATATGAGACCAACCATTTACAATAAATTGAATGAAAAGAGGGTAAATCAGAAATGCAACTATTTGACTTTCTTCTTTCGTTTGCTAGAACTGAATTGTTAGAATCATAATTGTTCTTCTAGCTAAATAGTAGAGAGATGATATATTTTTGATGAAACAAAATTGTCTTTGATGTAACATTTTGGAAAAAAATAGAAAATAAACAACAGTAATAGATGCTCCTATTGATACTGTCATTTTATAAAGTATTAGGAAGATCTGTCTGTAGCTCGCTCTATCTATCTATCTATCTATCTATCTATCTATCTATCTATCTCATTTTCTCGATCTATATCTGCATTTTCTAGCATAGGTGAAAGCTGTACTTCAGTTAATAAGTGCTGAATTTTTAAAAAACAGTACAACACATGCAACATTTATTTAATGCTTTTTTATCCATAAATATCCCAAAAGACTGAGATAGTTATCAAGAAAGCAGTTATCCTCGGAAATGCTAAATGAAGTTAAAGTCTGTTGGGCTTCTACCTTGCCATCCTTGTCTTTTACTCTGTAGATTGAAATCTACTGGCCTTGGGGAAGGAAAAGAACAAAAAGATCCAGAGCAACATCTGGCCTCCTTATTAAAGGCTAACAAAATGTATAGAGAAAAGGTTAATGAGATTTTCTTTTTCAAGCATCCTATTAGATCACATTTGGACGTCACCTTCTTTCATAAGTTCAGTACAAATTTTCCCCTTGGCATCATTTTTAAGCTTCTTAGGAAAATAGTCTCTCTCTCTCTCTGTGTGTGTGTGTGTGTGTGTGTTTGTGTGTGTGTGTTTGCACCTGTATGTGTGTGTGTTTGTGTGTGTGTGTGTGTGTGTGTGTGTGTGTGTGAGAGAGAGAGAGAGAGAGAGAGAGAGAGAGAGAGAGAGAGAGAGAGAGAGAGAGAGAGAGAGAGAGAGAGAGAGAGAGAGAGATGTGGTGTATTATCTGAGGTGTATAGAAAATAATAAAATATGACTAATACTTAATATTGCCCCATGAAGGGTGCAGTGGTTAGGATGCAGTATTGCAGACTAATTCACTGCTCACTGTCAGGAATTCAATCCTGACCGGCTCAGGCTTGACTCAGCCTTCCATCCTTCTGAGGTCAGTAAAATGGGGACCCAGATTTTTGGTGGGGGCAATATGCTGACTCTGTAAACTCCTTAGAGAGGACGGTAAAGCACTATGAAGTGGTATATAAGACTAAGTGTTATTGCTATTATTCAGCATTCCTTCATGTGAATATGAATATTAGATTAGGTTAAGTTAGGTTAGGTTAGGTTAGGTTAGGTTAGGTTAGGTTAGGTTAGATTAAATAACCTTTATTGTCATTTTTTCCTGTGGGCACAACAGCCACATTACAAATGAAATTTAGTTAGTCTCAAAGTGTACACATACATAACACACATTTAAAACATACTATATACAACATATATATAGACCTACACCCTTACATATAAGTAATATGAGTAAGAATATGAATATGAATGTGTCTGTGTCTGTGTGTATGGCTGTGTAAAATCACTTTTATTTTCATTGGATTTTTCCAACCTCACTTCATTAAGATCTTTGCTTTTAAAATAAGAATGACATGGATTCACTGATAACACAATTATTGTTGCCACCATCTACTAACATTTCTACTATCCAACTACCTTTGCACAATTTAACCCTGCTATGCCAGGGATTACTCAAGTCTTTATCCAGGTCAGTAAGGAGGTCTCTCTTTGTCTTCAAATATTTTCTGATATTTTCGCTCTCCTTATGCATTGTATAGAAATGCTGACAGGGTTAATTACCAAACTACTCTGCCCTTATTTTGATGTAGCTTCAAACACAATCAAAGCTCATAGCCTGTCTTCATCATGGTCAAATCAATGGTAATTCCAAATTAGATGACTACATCAACTGGAACCTTTTAGCATGGAATGAAGGGAGAAAAGATGGAGGTCTATAAAAACTCTACATGAGAAAGATAACTTGGAGAGGAAGAAGCTATTCAAATACAGAAGGATTTAGATCTGAGCATAGGAATGTTTTTTTTTCCTGTGCAGACAAGGAGAGACATTGTTAAAGGGTGAAAATCACTGCTTGCAGTTACTGTGATGACAGCTATGAAATCCAGAAGGTATTAAAAGGTAATGGACATGTTCATACAGGATCAGGTTATTAATGGCTGACAATATTGATCACTGTTTGTTACTTATTGAATGTTCCTTGATACTGATTCCTGGGAAAGGACAGAAGAAGGAAGCATTTTCCAGTCCACATTTATAAATTTTCGCAGTGCAGGCTGTTGGCTTTGTGTGACACTCAATACAGTATTGTACATATTCATCTTGCAGTGAGAAAGTGGAGAAAATGCATGCCGATTGAACATGCAATCCACCTCCTTTCCCAGAGAGGTTCAGAAGCCCCTAACCCACAAAATTAGACCCCCATCCATCTCCCAACACAAGCACCCTTTTCCCTGGGGATCCAACTTGAAAAGAATTACATGTGAAATGCATTTGAAAAGATGATTAGCTAGAGAATGTGGTAGACAATTATTTGGGCTTTACAGTGTTTTGATATGTGTCTCAAACAAAGCAAGTTGTGGTACAACAGACCTCTTAATTAATATATTTGTGTCTTGTAAATATGCTGTACTTAGCAATAAGCTTGTTGTGATTGGAGTGTTAGCAGCATGTCCTTGGTGTTTTACTGCTGGCATACTGTACTGTATTTTTTTCTGTGTATTGAGTTGCATCATTGCTATTAGCCAGCTTGAATGCCATCAGGTATCCAAGATGGGATTTAAAAATGTGTTCTAAAATGAACAAATGAAATCTCCATCAGGACAGCTAATGAAAATATTTTGCCATTATTCCTCTAAAAACAAATTCGGAATTTGTGTCATAGCAGACTCCATGGTGGGATAAAACAAACTTTTCCCCTTAACTCTCTCTCTTTCTCTCTCTGACTGGCTGACTTGCAGGAATCCTGGAGAATTGCACTATTTTATTTTTTAAAAATAAAAACAAGCTGTTTTGTTTAAATTTTGCTTTGCCTCTCCTGATATATTTTTTAATGTTTCACAGTCTTCTTTTCTCCATCACTTTCCAGAATGATCTTTCATATTACCGTATATGGCCATTCCAAGACATAGCAAAAACAGAAAAACACTGAGCTGAGTCATGGGCTGCTTGAAGTTGAACATACTTTTTAAATTTAGACAAAACTGAGATGCACCTAGCCTTCTCACTTACACGAACAAGAAAGGAGGAAGAGGAGGAGGAAATCCTAATCCTTTCTCATAATCATCATGCAAATCTTTTTTCTGTGAGAGAAAAGAAGTACTAAAACTGCTCTGTGAAAGTGGGCAATTAAATAAGATATGACTTTCTGGCATAATTCTGAAAGAAATAATTAATGATGGGAATTGGCCCCTTATTTTTCTTGATTATCTTACTTCCTCAGACAATTCCTGCTTTATCCAGAAATCCCTGAAGGCCAGTTAGATATATGAGAAACATAGGAGCTAGATGAGAATGTAAAAATAGTACCAATAGACCCACTTTGCTCTGCTTCTTTAAGGAAGTTCTCAACTTACAACCACTCATTTTAGCAACCATTTGAAGTCACCACAGCAGTTTGAAAAAAAAGTGATTTACCACCAGTCCTTTTACTTACAACTGTTGCAGTGTCCTCACAGTGTGACAAGTCTTACAGCTTGTCCTGAGATAATTTTTACACAATATTATCAAAACAATATTCTTTTTTCCATCCTTAAAATCCTGGATCATAAAGGTATAATGAACACCTGCCGCTTAGTGGCTTTCCACTTTGTGCAACTATAAGATATATGATAGATATATAACCTTACTAAGTGTAAGGTTACCAAACGGAGTCAGCCACCTCCGATCAGCCATATTCCAGTTGTGACTCTATAGCCCAGAATTCCTGTCATGGCAAATGTATGGAGCACCTAAGATTGGAGGTGAAATGCTGTTGAGACATGCTGTCAGTCGGTCATGCAAATTACTCTAATTGTCGCTGTTGTTCTTTTTTAGATAAACAGGACATGTGTGTTCAATTTTGTAAAAGGATTTTGGCTTTTGCCATAAGAGATGGGATGCTGAGGGTCAAGAAAGTCTGTCCTTAATTTACCATGAAGGGTCATCTGTCCCATGAAAGAACAAATCTGTGAAATAGAAGAAGAGAAGCAATTGCACATCTGATAGTCAGCGTTTGTGTAGGTGTTGCTGGAATATGATTCGAGCAGATTTATTATTTGCACAGATTATGTTGTTAATTTGCAATGGACTGAGAGGAGATTTCCTGGCAAGTCCTGGATGGATGGGGCTTATTCGTGATTAACAGAAAACCAAGGATAAAGCAACGCCATTTTAAAATAAATAGTACAATCCATTGCAGCATTTCCTAAGGACTTGGTAACATCCTGATTGACAATTGGCTTTGGCTGGCTGGCAGGGCTGACAACTAAAAGCCAAAACAGCTCTCTGGACATGCAAAAGACCTTGTTTCCAGAGCCTCTCCCCCCCCAGCCGCCATTTGTGTCTTTTCATGCTGTAGAAAGTGAACGAGCAAATTATACTTTTCTAAATATTGAGATTCAGTTGCCATAATGTGCTTATGGGTATAATAGTGCAAACGAGTATCTGGAGGCAGATTGAGGGACTTGACCTAATGCCCTTATCCCTCAGCCTTCCAACTCTGCTCTAATGAACATCTACTCATAATTATTTCTCAAATAGTTTCTAGCTAATTTTAAAGTGGGCAATTTATAGCACTTGTATAAAAACGCTGCAAGTTTCATTAAAATATTCAGCACAACGAGAACTTTGAGCAGAATATATTTCTTTACTGTTCAACAAAGTCATACATATTTATAATAAACCTCTTCGGTTGTTTTAATAATAGCATTCTCTTCCAGAGATCTGAATACTAATGTTACTATTTCTTCCCTACCAGAATGATGGTTACCAAAGACCATACTCCATCCTAAATCGGCTTCTTATTTAGAAGTGACATGGAGGCTCCTGCTTTTCACTAATTTCTTTTTTTAGTTTTAAGATTTGTTTTAAGAGAAATCATGCTTGGAAAAGCAAAAAATCGGTTCTTTTTTTATTTGTTATTTTTTATTTTAATCCCATTTATATCCCGCCCTTCTCCGAAGACTCAGGGCAGCTTACAATTTAAGCACAAACCAATGTGCTTAGCAATAGCCTTCATTCTATGTATATGCCTGCTTATTAGGACTTTCGCCCCCCCCCAGCAGCATTATTACAAAGTCAGCTTATTGCCCCCAACAATCTGGGTCCTCATTTTACCTACCTGGGAAGGATGGAAGGCTGAGTCAACCTTGAGCCTGGTGGGATGCGAACCTGCACTAATTGCAGGCAGCTGGTGTTACTTAAGGAGGCATTAGCCCACTGCTCCACCAAGGCTCTTTCTTGACATTTGATTCATATTTAGGGTCTGATGTGAGGGCCCTCACTCATGCAGTTGACCTCACCTTTATGCTCCTTTGTTTCTGTTAAATTTGGTCAGACTACCATGTCTACATATGCAAACAACTTTGCAGAAAAATCACGCCTGCTTGATTCACTACATACACCATAATTGTTCTTCATTTGTTAAGGGGACATCTACTTTCAAGAAATCAACTTACATTCCTAGCATTTATCATCAGCTGATAATTCCCAGTGATAGTCTTATCCTGATAAGTGGAAAACCACTTTCTCCTTCTGACTACGGCTGATATTGTCTTATATTGGGTATTGTATACCCAGAGGAAGAGGAAGATTGAGAATTGTACCTTCTACCCAGTTTCTACACACACACAACTTGGAGAGAGAGAAAAAGCAGGGCATGTTGGTTCTTCCTGTCCTTTTCTTTATTCCAATCTGATTTCAAGATAAATACTAGCAGAGTAAAGACAAGGAAGATAACTGGTCTCATTTTTTTTTCTAGAATGGTAGATTTTGTAAGATTTTTGTATAAATCTTTTATTTTAAATTATCTTATGCTGTATGTTGTCCAAAGCTGGGATAGTTGCATGACCTATCCAATAAATAAACCAATAAAACGTGTGTTTTGATAAATCTTTCTTAAAGGATCCACGTTTTATAAATACAAGACTGTACAGAATATTTTCTTACAAGTAGACATTCTAAAAATATATGGATTGCTTAGGATACTTTAAGGTCTGTGTATGTATTTGTGTGTGTGTGCGTGTGTGTGTGTGTGTGTGTGTGTGTGCGTGAAAGAGTTAAATAAGAAAATATTGGGGGGGAAATAGTAAACTCTTCAGCACACATGCAAGATAACCTACTCTAAAATTATATGTAGGTTTTTATGAGTGCTAAATAGATACTTAATTCCCTCAGTGCACTTGAAACAGAATATTCATTAAATCACATAAAACAAAGATATTAGGAGAGAAGAAGAAGACCTGCAAAATTACTTATTTGCTGGTTGAAACAGTTGCAACAATATAACACTAATTATACTCTTAAAGATGCTCTCAGTAAAGTATTTGAGTCCGGCTCAATAAATCAACTTTTGATTATTATTTTTTTTAAGGAATGACCATACAATGTTAAGTCAAACATAATCAATGAAGGAGTTAATATTTTTATTTATACAGTAAATTTCTAATATTGCACTTCTCAAAGCTGACTAATTAACTTAACATTTATCTTTTCTGGGAACCCCACCCCGATACTATTCCACCTATGAAATCAGGAAAAGTAACTGGATTGTCTGGTCTGGATTGTTATCTATTTGAATGGTATGCAGCTCATATGATCATGTGTAATTGATCCAAGCCAAATTTGCCAATAAAAAACCATAGGTTGGCAAATTCAGGGGCTTCTACAAAGGGAGGATTTTATTTTTAATCAAGACTACAGCTATGATTATGAAATTGAAGTCCATCTATTCTGTACATGAATAGAAGTGCCACTGGGCACATTTCAAAAGTTGTGAGTATTTACATAATAGGCTGGATTTATTTTTGTAACCATAGTTCCATTTTATCTGCTACATTAAAGACTACAAGCCACATTTACGAGCTGTTGAAATGAAAGTTTAATTTCAACCCTTATTCATATGAGAAATTAATATTCTTGAATACTAGTAATCCTAGTTTTAAAATTGCAGAAAAAATATTTATTTATTTATTAATGCTGTAGATCAGCTTACTGCTGGTAAAGTTTCTAAACCATTTGAAATGTTGGAAAGGGGCTTTGGAGGGCATAAAATATTTAATATTAATATTAAAGCATCTCTCGATTCCACAGTTTGGTCCAGATTCATTAGCAAAATCTAAAACTCCAAATCTGAGATACTTGATATGTAGGAGAAAGAGTTGGCTTTAAAAAGGATTGGATATGACTTTCATTGTGTTGGAAGTATAAAAAAGGCAAAGGGAAATTTATCTAAATCATAAATTTTGTTTATATGATAAATTTTCTGTGTTTGCTTCACCTTTCAATATTTTGCTTTAATATTCTTAACTTTGTTAGTATGGTATTACAAGGATCACTATGGCTTTAAAATATTTTGTTATTATTATTATTAAGCAGAAACTGAGTTATCACTGTGTGTGTGTGCATGTGTATGAAGAATTAAGGATTTATCAAATTTGGGATATAGCATAAAGAATTTCTGCTTAATGTTGAAACAAAAGTATACTCCATATGTATAATCTTGAAACATCAATAAGTGTCCACTTGTGATTATGAAGAAGCTTTCTGTCAATGTAATGAAATGACTGATCAATATTTTTCCATGTGATCAGACTTTAATGATGTATTTAAAAATGAGCAGAAATGATTTCCTGTATGGAACATAATGTATTTCTGTTGTTTCCTTTTTCTGTGACTGCTTTTGTTATTCCTGTCCCTTTCTTTTTTTTTTTTTTTGTTTTCCCTCTTTCTCTTTTTGAAAGTTAAAACAATACAATACAATATAAATATAAAAGGGATGAAGCAAAGGATTTGTATCTGAAGACACTGAAGAACTTTGGAAAGTAAAATTAACATCTGGTACAATAAGAAGAGTGAAGGCTGTTTTAAAATTGTCGGCCTATTTCTATTGCCACCAGCATTTCTGAATTTGTTCATCAGCTTTGCAGCATGAAAATAAAATGATAAATTTGGGGGTCATTTTTTATTTTTATTTTAAAGAAATTGGTAGATAACCATGTAATTTTTTACAATTATCATTCTACTATTATAGCACCCAAATCAGATCAGCTTTTCATTAACTTCAGTACCATGTATTTTATTTTTGTCTTGTTTGATGTTCTTAATGAAAATTGATTGGGAAGCCCACTGTAGAAAAATCCTATGTGAATCCAATAATAATTATCAGAATTCCTTTGTTTACAAAGGAGTGTTGGAACATGACTCTTATCCATGAGAACAACTGTTGCTCTACCCAATATTGTGGTAATAATAATTCCATAGGAAGATGACAGTAATTCAAGGAAACTCTGTATTTATTTCCCACAAGGGAAATAATAATGCATCTTTAAATAAGAGCATATGTTTCTTTAGGGATGCTTTCTTCACCCCTAAGACTCTGTGCCTAAGATCCTCTGTATGACCTAAATATACCTGTAAGTACCTAAGAACCTCCATGAAGATGGTGAAATCTATTTTATAATGTCAAAGATTCAAAGAAATATCAAGTACTGTTTCAAGAAAATAATAATATCTGGCTTTGCCTGATTGTCTTTCAATTTTTAGTCTTCTCTTCTGTAAATACAAATAAAATATCTTTTTTTTTACTGAGTATTTGGTCAGCTCTCTTAAGCGGCTTTAAATGTCATGTTAACATTTCTTATTTTATGTTTTTTACATGGAGTGTTATGGATGAAAGTGGATTTATTTTATTTAAAATTTTTGTATAGAGATCTATCTTAAAATGCAACTTGGGTGGGTCACAGTAGTGATAGATCATAGATAGCTGACTTTACCTCCAAAGGCCCTACTTTCTTTTAGATATTTTTAAACCTAAAATCCATCTATTTCTTTTCTGGATGAAAACATATTTTGCTGTGTGGGAATGATCTAATCACAGTTACTTCAGTTTTCATGGAGATTTGAAGAACAGCTTTAATGATCTTCCTGTAACTTTGATCATGATCTCTTAAGTAATGTAACAGAAACATAAATTGCTTTTGTCTGGATTGATATTTAGAATAAGTTCTTATTTGGATACTTTTAACTGATAGAGAATTTTATACACATCACCATAAGAATTAGTAGAATTAATAAATTTTCTATTTTTCTATTATAGTATATTATTTTGACATCTCTTCAAAAATAAAGAGTCATAGCAACGGGGTGGATATGTATATTCTTTGATAAATGTAAATCATGAAATCTAATATATGGGGAAAAACAATTGGAGGGGATAGTCGCTTTGTTCTTGTTGTTGTTAGATTAGGATAGTAACTGATGATGTGCTGATTTAATTTTAATTTACCAACATATTAATTGGGATAGTTGACTGAACATGTAGGTAAAATGCACAACATTAGTAGGAAGCTTTATTTTGGACTATCAATTTGGATAACCAGTTCCCTTTTGAAGGAAATTTCAATTGATGCAATTATGCTACCAAGATAATTATCAGGCCAGAATGTAATGGCATTTATTTAAAAGTAGCACCAACAATAGCACTGAGACTTATATACCACTTCATAGTACTTTACAGCCCTCCCTAAGTGGTTTACAGAGTCAGCTTAATTGCCCCCAACAATCTGGATCCTCATTTTACCAACCTCAGAAAGATGGAAGGCTGAATCAACCTTGAGCCGGTCAGGATTGAACTGCTGGCAGTCGGCAGAGTTAGCCTGCAATACTCATTCTAACCACTGTGCCAACATAGCTCTTATTGAGCAATTGTCTTAATCCAAACTATTGTGAAATGAAAGAAAGCACTTTTAATAGTCTCACTTTTGGTACTTTTTTTAATGGTTATTTTTCTCAGTGGTTCTGTGTGAAAACATGTCCTTATAGAAAAAAGGTGGATATTAACTTTAAATAAAGCAAACCTTAATTGAAGGATTCTTTAAAATGTTTTGCTGTTGCGATAATTTTTTTGTCTGATACAATTTTCTAAACTTTTAACCCTGTTGATTCAAAGAAGCAGTTAATGTCCTAATATTTAGCAACAAATCTGGCAGCTAACAGAAAAAAAATTAATAGACTTCTTCTACTGCATCTATTTACATACCTTGGGAGATATAAATAATAAATTCACAATAGCATTAATTACCATTGATCATTGAGTGCATCTCCCACAATTTACAAATAAATGGGCATTCGTAGCAGATACAGTAGTAGATAGCAATTCAGCTTTTCCTCTGAACCTGGCCAAGTTTTTCAAAAGAGGTACAGTATACATATCCATGGGACTTTTTCACATTTCAAGTCACCTAAGACTCCTCATTTTCCAGGATTATTAAATTCAGAGATTCATGGAATTATGGTGTTGAAAGAATCCAGTTGAGTTATTTTGTTCAATTACTGCTCAGTGTAGAAATCCAGGTACAAGAATATGTCTACCATCTACTTGAATGCACCGAATTACCAGCTACCTGAATAAGTGGATGCTCTTACTGTTAGAATACTTGTTTATTGTTTCCAACCCAAAAGAATGTTGGAAAAAAGCTAGGTAAAGAAACTTGTCTAAAAAACTGAGATTGGTGGAGTTGAATTACTAGCTGAAATACATATTAGGTGAAATACAAACAAGCAAACTTCGGACTCTGGCTGTTCTTCTGTCTGACTGTTACCAGATTAATTCTCCAAAAATAGAACATGATTGGTCCAAATTTGGTGTTGTAGAAGAAACCACAAATACAGATGGAGTTTGAAAATGGAGTGAATTCAGCTTGGCAGCAGAGAAAATGATTCTCCCAAAACAGAGAGATCAGCAGTACTTCACAATCCTACTCACTGTTTCATTTTTAATATTCCCCCCCCTTGCACCCCCTTTTCTTGTTTGTTTTCTAGGGTTGTTTTTTTTATAAATCAGTTAATTACTCATTCTATAAATACTAGAGGTCCCCACTGAGCACTGGAATTTTAGTGGTATCATAGAAATGGATTGTTACAGTTAGTCTCTTGTGGCCCGGATGCAATAGTTAAGAGAAATCTTCTGTATAAAGAACACTGCCACGGTCTTTATATTTCGAAATTCTACTACACAAAAGCACACTTTCTATCATTTCTGTTTTAAAGAAAATGTTCTAGTCTATCTATCTATCTATCTATCTATCTATCTATCTATCTATCTATCTATCTATCT
Organism: Vipera ursinii; assembly: GCF_947247035.1. Classification (NCBI taxonomy): domain Eukaryota; kingdom Metazoa; phylum Chordata; class Lepidosauria; order Squamata; family Viperidae; genus Vipera; species Vipera ursinii. Next base: position 227,453,347 of record NC_139513.1, read on the forward strand.
ATCTATCTGCTCTTTGTAAACTGACCTTGATTTATACCATTAAAGGATTCCTTTATTCATTCCACATAACTAGGATGATGTGACTTACGTCTACAACTTTGGTCTGCTACAGAATCAAAATTCATCAAAAGTGCTCTTGTTTTCACAAGGAGGAGAAAATTAGATAACTTAAGTAAAATTTCAATGTCACCTCTTCCCTCCTTCCCAGCAAACCCTTTCAACAGGTCTTCACGTTGCAGAATATATTTCCATATCCCATTGAAACCCATTATCTAGTCATTATTTATCATATCAAACATCTCTTTTTAATTTCTACTTCAATGGAATTTTTTGTTCTTGCTCACTCCCCTCCCCCTTTCCTCTCTTGCTTTTATAAAATTGCACAACCTTTTGGGAAAAGGGAATGTTGTTTACAATGTGTAATTATGATACTAAAAAAGAAATCAAATCACAAATTCATTGTGGAGCGTTTGATCCGGAATATTGTTAGAAACATAATTAATAACTGCAAATATTTGAAACAACACTTTTCAACTTTGGACATATTAACCAGCTAAGGGAAAGAAAAATCTATCTTTGGAAGGAACACAACTTTAAATATGTGGATTGTTTACTTTCTTCTTCCTACTGAAAAAAGTAGAACAAGAGTTGAGCCTGTCCTCATCCATTGAGGCTCAGTACTTAGAGCTGGTGCTCTCAACAAATATTTGGGACCTGTAGCTGTGTCACTTTGCACAAAGAGAAATGCAAATATTTATTTTATTTATTTATTTAATTTAATTTGTATACCGCCCTTCTCCCGAAGGACTCAGGGCGGTGAACAGGGCAATAAGTACCAAAATACCAAAATACAAAAATTAAGAACAGATTAAACCATAGTGCCCAAATACAATAAATAAATTACTTAAAAACAATAATTAAAACCCAAACCCATCAGACCAGGCCGGCTTGTTCAAACAAATAGGTTTTTAGATCACGTAGGAAGGAGCGAAGGTCGGGGGCCATCGGGAGCTCAACCGGTAAATGGTTCCACAGATCAGGCGCACCCACAGAGAATGCCCTCCCCCTGGGGGCCACCAGTCGGCATTCTCTGACCGGTGGCACCCTGAGGAGGCCCTCTCTGTGGGAGCGCACTGGGCGGAGGGAAGTTTATTTATGTTATTTATGTTATTTAGATTTATATACCGCCCTTTCCCGAAGGACTCAGGGCGGTTTACAGGGCATTTAAAAAACAGTCAATACAAATGTTAAAACAAATTAAAAGAGATTAAATAGAACCCCGAGAAAATTAAAACCCAGTTAAAATTAAAATTAAAAATATTCTCAGCCTGGGCCAGAGATCTCGAAGAGCCAGGTCTTCAGGTCCCGGCGGAAAGAACGGAGGGTGGGGGCAGTCCTAAGCTCTGCAGGCAGCTGGTTCCACAGGGCAGGCACACCCACTGAGAAGGCCCTACCCCTGGGTGTTACCCGCCGGCAATCTTTAACTGGCGGCACCCTGAGGAGACCCTCCCTGTGGGAGCACACTGGACGAAGGGAACTTGATGCTGGCAGCAGGTGTTCCCTCAAATATCCCGGGCCCTCACCATTTAGGGCTTTATAGGTCATCACCAGCACCTTGAATCTCACCCGAAGGGCAACTGGAAGCCAATGCAGCTCGCGGAGTTGATGCCGGCCGCAGGTGCTCCCTAAGGTACTCCGGACCCATGCCATGTAGGGCTTTGTAGGTCATTACCAGCACCTTGAATCTCACCCGGAAGGCAACTGGAAGCCAATGCAGCTCACGGAGCAGAGGTGTAACATTGGAGTATTGGGAGACCCCCAACACAACTCTCGTGGCTGCATTCTGCACCAGTTGGAGCCTCCGAGTGGTCCTCAAGGGCAGCCCCATGTAGAGAGCGTTGCAGTAGTCTAACTGAGAGGTCACGAGCACATGAGTGACTGTACACAAGGCATCCCGGTCTAGATATGGCGGCAACTGGCGCACCAGGCGAACCTGGGCGAAGGCCCCCCTAGTCACAGTTACTATATGATCTTCTAAAGAAAGCTGTGAATCTAGGAGGACTCCCAAGTTGCGAGCCCTATCTATGGGGGGTAATAACTCACCCCCCATAGTAAGAGATGAAATAATCTGAGATTCCCGAGATGCCGGCATGCACAGCTACTCAGTCTTGTCAGGGTTGAGCCGAAGCCTGTTCCTCCCCATCCAGAGCCGAACCACCTCCAGGCAAAGGGACACCACGTCGAGGGCATCACTGGGGTGGTTTGGGGTCGAAATAAAAAGCTGGGTATCATCAGCATACTGATGATACCCAACTCCAAAACCACAAATGATCTCACCCAGAGGCTTCATATAGATGTTGAGCAGGAGAGGCGAGAGGACCGACTCCTGAGGAACTCCGCAAATGAGAGGGCTCGAGGTCGACCTCTGTCCCCCTGCCAACACAGACTGTGAACGTCCCAGGAGGTAGGAGGGGAACCACTGAAGGACCGTGCCTCCCACTCCCAATCCCCTGAGATGCCGCAGCAGGATACCATGGTCGATGGTATCAAAAGCCACTGAGAGGTCTAATAGGACTAGGACATCCCCTGTCCCGGGCCCTCCAGAGATCATTCACCTGAGCGACCAATGCCGTCTCCGTGCTGTACCCGGGCCTGAAACCCGATTGGTACGGGTCTAGATAGTCAGCTTCCTCCAGGACCAAAGGGAGCTGATGCGCCACCACGCTCTCAACAACCTTCGCAAGAAAGCGAAGGTTGGAGACCGGACGAAAGTTGTTTAATACAGCTGGGTCCAAGGCAGGCTTCTTGAGGAGAGGTCTCACCACCGCCTCCTTCAAGACGGCGGGGAAACTACCCTCACTCAAAGATGCAGATATCACCGCCTGGAGCCAGCCTCGTGTCCCCTCCCAAGCCGCATAACCTGAGCATCTGACATTTATAACTGAGCTCCCTGCAGCCCTAGAAATGGATTTGTGTGCTGGATGGTCTGCTTGCTACTTTCTAAGATGGACTGGATGCTGGAACAGGATTTGGGACATTTTTTCCCCTGTTCCCGTGACCTCCCTATGATGTTCCGGAAGGAGTCTAGGACAGGCCGTGGTGAGAGGGCGGCTCTGGACTGGCTATCAATCCCCTGCTGGTGTGAGAGACTAGCAAGGTGGACTTTTGCTTCCCCAGCAACGCTGCCCCTATCCATCCCAGGCTGGATTTCATGGCTAGGTGAGAGGACAGTCATGAGCTCTTGTCTGGACCGGCTCAGGTGAGAGCAGAGCCGGATTGGCAGACTGCTGGATGAAGACACGTTCCGGACTTAATGTTCTTTACATCTGAACTAACATCCCATCAGCTTAATAACTTCTGACCCCATTTGTGAACAATGGCTCATATAGACAGTTCCATCTCATGGCTCGTTTACAATACTCTGGATCGGACTTGTGCGCCCTCAGAGGGGTTTCTCCCTCCTGGATACGACCAGCCTTCTTTTCTAACATTCCCCTTGATGACGGACCCAATTGCTGGGGCTCCGAGAGGTGGCTGGGCTTAACTAGGGGCCTCGAGTGGAGACGTACTAAGAGGCCCCTGATAAAACTTTTAGCCGGTTATTTTAAAAGGTTAGGGAGGGGAGGGGAGGGAGGGAATCTTTAACCGGCACTCAGTCTGGACCTGTTAGAGGTCCCGACGGGACGGGGTCGGGGGAGGTGGCTGCTGGTTCTGGGAATGTGGGGGTGGGGCTTCAAATCCCCACGGCGATAGGGAAAGGCAGCAGGTGTTTGCGCGGAGGGCCATATCAACACCTGGGATCGCGCCCCCGCTATCTCCGAGCGGTGGCGCGCTCCGACCCTCCGGTTAGCACCCTCTTACCCGGGGATGAGGGTGATCAGGCCCCTGAGCTCAGGTTGGTCTATTTTAACGCTAGATCCGTAGTCAACAAAGCTCCCCTCATCCGTGACCTGATCGAGGAGGAATGTGCGGATCTAGCGTGCATCACGGAAACTTGGCTGGGCTCGGAGGGAGGGGTGCCTCTCACCAAGTTATGCCCGCCGGGTTTCCGGGTGCTGCACCAGCCGCGGGCTCAGGGCAGGGGTGGTGGAGTGGCAGTGGTTATTCGGGAGACTTTGTGTCCCCGGGAGGCCACCATTGTCCAGATCGCCGGGAGTGAATCCCTCCTCTTGAGATGTGGTCCTCGGGTTCAGTTGGGCTTGTTGCTTACATACCTGGCGCCCAGCTGTGTGGCAACAGCCCTGCCTGAGCTGCTCGACGCCCTCTCAGGGTTGGCAGTGGAGTTCCCCAGGCTTATAGTCCTGGGTGACTTCAACCTGCCATCACTGGGAGGGTCGTCGGAGTTAGCTCGGGAGTTCATGGCTTCCATGACAGCCATGGGCCTGACCCAGGTTATTGAGGGCCCGACTCATGAGGGGGATCATACTCTCGACCTGGTGTTCCTGTCTGGACAGTGGTTGGACGATCTGGGAGGGGGTTCCCCGTCCATCACCCCTCTGTCATGGTCAGATCACCACCTCCTGAGGCTGGTTTTCTGTCATGCCACCCCCTGCCGCTGGGCGGCGGAACCGTACAGGTGGTTCCGCCCCAGGCGCCTAATGGACCCGGATCGGTTCCAGAGGGCGCTTGGGCCTATACCCATCACCCTTACCCACAGCCCAGTCGATGCTCTGGTGGAGGCCTGGGAAACGGCTGCCACCAGGGCACTTGACTGCGTTGTACCCATGCAACCTCTGACCCGGCGCAGATCCCGCTGGGCCCCATGGTTCTCTGTGGAGCTCCGGGAGATGAAGCGTCGGAGACGAGGTCTAGAGAGCGGTTGGAGATCCAGCCGATCCGAATCCGACCGATTGCAGTTAAGAACCTTTATAAGGTCTTATCTTGCGGCGATAAGGACGGCGAAGTCTAACTACTTTGCCGCCCTTATCGCGTCCGCAGATAATCGCCCGGCCGCCCTGTTTAGGGTGACTCGCTCCCTCCTTAACCAGGAGGTGAGAGAGGATCCCTTGCAGGGACGAGCCGAGGAGTTTAGTCATCATCTGGCGGACAAAATCGCTCAGATCCGGACCGGTCTGGACTCTGGACTGGGCAGAGTCTGATGTGGAGGAATCGGACGGTCTTGAGCACGTTATCTGGACTGAGTTCGACCCTGTTTCCCCTGATCATGGGGAGACTGAGCACCACCACCTGTTTGTTGGATCCGTGCCCCTCCTGGCTAGCTTATGCGGCTCGGGAGGGAACACGAGGCTGGTTCCATGCAGTAATAACTGCTTCTTTGAAGGAGGGTGTCTTCCCTGCCGCCTTGAAGGAGGCGGTGGTGAGGCCCCTTCTCAAGAAGCCTGCTTTGGACCCGGCTGTTTTAAACAACTATCGTCCAGTCTCCAACCTTCGCTTTCTGGCGAAGGTTGTTGAGAGTGTGGTGGCGCATCAGCTCCCTCTGTTCCTGGAGGAAACTGATTATCTGGACCCGTACCAATCGGGCTTCAGGCCCGGACACAGCACGGAGACGGCATTGGTCGCGCTGGTGAATGATCTCTGGAGGGCTAGGGACAGGGGTTGCTCCTCTGTCCTGGTCCTATTAGATCTCTCAGCGGCTTTCGATACCATCGACCATGGTATCTTGCTGCGGTGTCTCAGGGGGTTGGGAGTGGGAGGCACCATTCTACGGTGGTTCTCCTCCTACCTCCAGGGCCGCTCGCAGTCGGTGTTGACAGGAGGGCAGAGATCCACCCCGAGGTCTCTCATTTGTGGAGTTCCTCAGGGGTCGGTCCTCTCGCCTCTCCTGTTCAACATCTATATGAAGCCGCTGGGCGAGATCATTCGTGGTTTCGGGGTGGGGTATCACCAGTACGCTGATGATACCCAGCTTTTTCTTTCCACCCCGAACCAACCCAGCGATGCCCTCTCCGTGATATCCCGGTGCCTGGAGGCGGTTCAGGTCTGGATGGGGAGAAACAGGCTTCGTCTCAATCCCGCCAAGACTGAGTGGCTGTGCATATCGGCATCTCGGGTTAACCAACTTATTCCACCTCTAACGATGGGGGGGGTGAGGTGTTACCCCCCGTATATAGGGCTCGCAACCTGGGCGCCCTCCTGGACTCACGGCTCAATTTTGAAGACCACATAGGAGCCGTGACCAGGGGGGCTTTTGCACAGGTTCGCCTGGTGCGCCAGTTGCATCCCTATCTGGACCGAGATGCCCTACACACAGTTACTCATGCGCTTGTTACCTCCCGTTTGGACTACTGTAACGCTCTCTACATGGGGCTGCCCTTGAAGACCACTCGGAGGCTTCAACTGGTGCAGAATGCGGCCGTGCGAGTTGTAATGGGGGTCTCCCGATACTCCCATGTAACACCTCTACTCCGCGAGCTGCATTGGCTTCCGGTTGCCCTCCGGGTGAAATTCAAGGTGCTGGTTATTACCTATAAAGCCCTACATGGCCTGGGTCCGGGCTATTTGAGGGAACACCTGCTGCCGGCATCAAACGCCCTTCGCCCAGTGCGCTCCCACAGGGAGGGTCTGCTCAGGGTGCTGCCGGTGAGAGATTGCCGGCGGGTGACACCCAGGGATAGGGCCTTCTCAGTGGGAGCGCCTGCCCTCTGGAACCAGCTGCCGGTGGAGCTGAGGACTGCCCCCGACCTCCGATCATTCCGCCGGGGCCTGAAGACCTGGCTCTTTGAGCTCTCAGGCCCAGGCTGAGGAGAAATTTTTTAATTGGGGTTTTAAGTATACAGGGTCAATTTAATATTTTTTAATTTGGTTTTTTAACTTTTGTATGGTGGATTTTTTAATTCCCTGTAAACCGCCCTGAGTCCTCAGGGAATAGGGCGGTATATAAATGTAACTAAATAAATAAATAAATAAACCAGCCAGGAAGGGCACGGGTCCAATAAACACGTGGTGGAGCTCAGCTTCCCTATAATCCTGTCCACTTCCTCTGGAGTCACAGGATCGAACTCCTCCCAGATAACATCAACAAGACCACCCGTGTCCTGATCGTCAGACTGCCCAGTCGGAGTCCAAACTGGCCCGAATCCGAGCGATTTTGTCCGACAGATGTTGACTAAACTCCTCAGCATGACCCTGCAAGGGCTTCTCCCTCACCTCCTGATTAAAGGAGGGAGCGGGTCACCCTAAACAGGGCGGCCAGGCAGTTATCTGCAGACGCGATGAGGGTAGCGAAGTAATTAGACCTCGCCATCCTCATCGCCGCGAGATAAGACCTAGTAAAGGATCTTAGTCGCAATCGGTCGGATTCAGACCGGCTGGACCTCCAACAGCTCTCTAGGCCCCATCTCTGATGCTTCATCTCCCGGAGCTCCACAGAAAACCATGGAGCCCACTGGGATCTGCACCGGGTAAGGGGCCGCAAGGGTACAACTCGGTCAAGTGCCTCCATGGCTGCCTTTTCCCAGGCTTCCACTAAGGCATCTGCTGAGCTGTGAGTCATCTGCTAGCCATCTTGCTAAGTGGGCTAACTGACTTTATTTTAACAGTGAAATTCCTGGGGGGGGGAGGAAAGATGTAAAATATTGCACGCCTGCAAGAATTCTTCAGTTAACTCCCATTATTAGTCCTATTTTCCCATTAAGTCAGATACGGCCTTCCCCAGTTAATCCTCTCTTCAGCACAAGTGGTGGTGTGACTTTCAGCCAGTCACTCTCTTTTAGCCCAGCTAACCCTATTGGGTTGCTGATCTGGAGAAAAAAGGAGAAAGGAGCATTCTGTCCACTGCCTTAAGTTTTGCAAAATAAAGGCAGTACATTAATCTAATAAATGAAACAAAACTGTTTTCAAGGAGCATTGAACTGCATTCCTGTTAACAGAATAACAGAGCTAGAAGGGATCTTGAAGATTTTCTAGTCCAACCCTCTGCTCAGGCAGGAAATCCTATACCGTTTCAGAAAAATACCTGTCCAATCTCTTCTTAAAAATGTCCAGTGATGGAGCACCCTTCTGGAGGCAAGTCGTTCCACTGACGCCACTGGTTCCACTGTTGTCTAAATTACACTTTATGTCATGTGTATCCAACCTTTTGCCTTGCCAGGCTGTATTGAATGAAGAGGAATTGTTTTGGGCTGCCTATAAAACAAGGGCCCCAATCTGAACAAACTCCGATCTGTTCAGAACCGGGCTGCAGAAGTGGTAGGTGAGTGTGCACATTTGTGAAAAGCTGCATTTGTGAAAGGGGCATGGACACGTCATCCCCTCTTCCCCTCCCCCCACTGCTGCTGGTCTGCCAGTCTGGAAAAGTTGGGGAATGCCACTATAAAATATATACAATAATAAGGCAAAGATTTTCCCTTTTCCAGTTGTTTCCAACTCGGGGGGGGGGCAGTGCTCATCTCCATTTCTTAGCCAAAGGAGCCAGTATTGTCTGAAAAGATTTCTGTGGTTATGTGGCCAGTATGACCCATGCCAAGGTGCATGGAACGTTGTTACCTTTCCACATTACTGGTACCTATTTATCTACTCATACTTGCATGCCTTTGAACTGCTTGGTGGGCAGGAGCTGGAGCAAGTAACAGGAGCTCATCCCATTGCATGACACTCAGGTCTCAAACCTGGGCTGTCAGCTTTCCAGCTGTCAAGTTCAGCATCTTTAACGGCTGAGCTACTGCACCCCCAAAATATACAGTATAGTTAATAAATATAGTTAATGTATATACATTGCATAATAATGTAATACATAATGTAATAAAACTTTATGATTATTAGCTGTCCAGGGTTGCATGCCGCTCACAGGCTGGAGGTTGGACATACCTGCTCTATATTGCTATCTCTAGAATGCTAGCTGGGAAGAGTGAGGCTTCGTAACCTAGTCTACATATAATAAGAATGGAAGAACATCAAAAAAAAGACAAAATTGGGTCTTGTGTCCTTAAAGCTGGGATCCCCAAACCCCTGGGCCATGGCCTGTTCGGAACTGGGCCACTGAGCAGCTGGCCAGTGCACACATGTACGCAGAGCTTGATTTGTGTGAGTGGCAGGCTGGCATATGCATGCATGCACAGGTTAGTTCACCTCTCCCGTCCCCACCAGGCTGCCGAACTGTAAAGTTTGGGGACTGCTGCTTTAAAGGAAGTCATTTTTATGATCAGAAATATCCAACCTTTTGTCAGAATGACAAAAAAAAACATGACACCATCCTGATGCAAACTCTGCCTGGTTCACATGCTGGACATCCATTTAATCATGTGTCAGTTCTTGACCACCACCCAATCCACCATTTGAACTTACAACATTCACATGTTAGCTCACGATGAAAGCCCTTAATAGCTAAATCCAAAAAAGCTATTAATTGTATTGATTGATATCACTAATTCTTCATTCATGTATATCTGAAGAAGGGGCAATATCTGTAATCTTGGGAAGGCATTGCTCTTGGCAGCAATATAAGCATTATCTTTTAATTTAATGGAGGAAAGATTTGAAGCTACCCTTCTTTTTACCATCATTTTCCCCCCTACAAATATCTTATAAATTTCAGTTAACACTTCCGGCAAATGAATTCCTCATCAACAAATCCACCGAGCTCACTCTTAAATTTGATTTAATTAAATGCCACTTCTAATAAAGAGATAATAGGGCAAGTAGGGGTATATGTATTATTAAAAATGGGATGAGAAGTCTTATCTTTTAGTTTCAGAATAAAAGTGTTTGAAATATCTAATTGAATCGCTAAGATAAATGGCAAAAGGAACAAGTTCATTCATATCAATGGCAAAACAAACTAAATTTCACTTTCAGCCAATGGCCAAAACTAGAATGATTCCCCCACCCCCTTCCCATGCAGTTTATAACACTTCAAGTGATGCAGTTGAAAGACTTAAACCAATTTTTCCCCCTTTGGAGAAAGCGCATGATTGTTAAAATCAACTGAAATCTTAACCACCCCAATTATCAATTAGACGGATTGAGGTCCTGATTGCTAGAAGTACGGAGCTCTTAGATGTCCAATAATCTGAAGGATAGAAATCTAAAGATTTTGTACATGCAAAAAGTAAAATAAAGGTTTAGAAAATATGAATGTAGTAATTATCAATACAAAATGCATGTATGCATACAAGCACGCATGCACGCACGTACACTTCTGAATGGGGATATGAGAAAGAAATTCCAGGTTTTATAAACTTCCTAGGAAACCCAGCAAATGGGAATAATAAAATCTGGTCTTTTCTCTTTAATGCAGCATGTTAGAACCAAATCTTAGTAATCATCTTCTAAAAACTGAGGCATTATTGGAACAGTAAGACAACAGCAGTAACTGACACAAAGGAGAATAACACACAAAAGAGAGAAAGCCAGGATTTTCAGTGTCTCCTCTTTGTTCAGTCCAAAGAACCATATGACTTGTAAAAGATATAGTTTTAAGTCTAATTTTAATTAGAGTGCCTGACTCCGGCTTTCTAGTCCACAGCTGCCACAACAGATGTTCAGTCCCTCCAACTCTTTAGGGCTACCATAACTAGGCTGCAAAAAAAAAAAAAAAAGATTCTGTGAAATGCCAGAAAACAGACACAGAAAACTCCAACCCTTTGCTGACATCTAGAGGTTGCCTGGATGTTTGCAACCCAGATTTGGTGAACCTAGAATAGATGTTTCTATAACTCAGGCTGACATCCATGAAACTTAAGCTTTGTTGATCTTGTTTATTTATAACTCTATTCCACAACAGCGGCATGGGATATGTCTACATTCTCCATGCCCCTGATATGTAATAGCAAGTACAGATAGTCCTCGACTTACAACAGTGTGTTTAAAAGTTACAACAGCATTGAAATAAGTGACTTATGACCATTTTTCACACTTACGACTGTTGCAGCATCCCCATGCTCATGTGATCAAAATCCAGATGCTTAGCAACCGACTCACATTTATGATGGTTGCAGTGTCCCGGAGTCATGTGATTCCCTTTTTGTGACCTTCTGACAAGCAAAGACAATGAGGGAGCCAGCTTCACTTAACAACTATGTTACTAAGTTAACAACTGTGGCAAAAATGGTCGTAAAATGGAGCAAAAGCTCACTTAACAAATGGCTCACTTAGCAACAGAAATTTGGGGCTCAATTGTGGTCGTAAGTCGAGGACTACCTATATAAATGATGGTCACAGGAGAGGAATGTGGAGGACAACGACAACAACAACATGCTGTTGGCATGCACATTTGTTATCCTATGCAATTGCAAAACTGTAGTCCATATTATACGTTCCTTCTTTCTTCCTTTTGTTTACACTCTAGAATAAGGATGTAAACAAAGCATTGCCAAAGACTGTTACAAGGAGAGAGCAAAAGTGGAGTCATCCCTATGAATAACCACCACTTTAAAAGGATTGTGTACTGCATTAAGTCACTTATTACAAGTGCTTTTATGCCACTTCAGTCAAATACTGAATCTACACAAAAGTAGAATATGCAGTCCATACAACAATGCAATAATACATCATGACATCATTGATACACCAACTAGATCGCACATTGAACAAACAAAAAAAGCTTTTAAAAAAGAGAAAGGAAAAATAGAGTACCAATGTGCTGCACTGGTCTACAACAACCACAAGTCTATCGGAGATGTATTTTCTTTATTTTTTGAAAGATAGCTGCCTTGCCATGGAAAGTAATTCCCAAATCTATGTGTTATTGAAAAAAACGTAACATCCCAAAATAAGGAGCCTTTGCTTTTCTCTCCTTCCTTCAAAAATTTTGCATGTTTTAAGAACTGCTACAAATGATTAGGTAAAGGTAAAGGTTCCCCCGCACATGTGTGCTAGTCGTTTCTGATTCTAGGGGCCGGTGCTCATCTCCGTTTCAAAGCCGAAGAGCCAGCGCTTGTCCGAGAACGTCTCCGTGGTCATGTGGCCGGCATGACTAGACACCAAAGGTGCACGGAACGCTGTTACCTTCCCACCATAGTGGTCCCTATTTTTCTACTTGCATTTTTACGTGCTTTCGAACTGCTAGGTTGGCAGAAGCTGGGACGAGTAACAGGCACTCACTCTGTTACATGGCACTCGGGATTCGACCCGCCAAACTGCCGACCTTCTGATCGACAAGCTCAGCATCCTAACCCACTGAGCCACCGCGTCCCATTACAAATGATTGCAGTCCTTCAAAGATTTAAGGGTAGGTTTCAGACCCAACTTTTTTTTAAAGACTCAGTCAAACTCTGCTCCACCCATGTTTTATATTCTATGCCAAACACTGGTTGTATCAATAATGTCTCAAGGGAAGGAAAAGGGTATGCAATTTAGGAGATTCCCATCATATGAAATTTGATGCATTACCAATATGATAGAGGAGTCAATGGCAAAGAGCGCCAAATCTGTTCTGTTTGCAAAATTTGAAACTGCCTTTGAAGAAAGGTTGCATGGATAGGAGCATGTATAAGATATGCTAAACTATCCATCATGGAGGTTACTAGAAAATGGGACTAGTTTGCTGAAAAGCAAAATGCATCCGTTTTGGATTTGATGTCAGGTTGTTCTTTGTGCAGCTTCTGAATGCAAAATGGATTGGTTTGGTTTGGATTGAAGTCTAAGGCAGGGCTCCCCAGCCTCGGGTCTGTGGGCCGGTACCGGGCCATGACATGCCAGCAACCGGTCTACACAAACAAGCAAAGCCCTATCTGCAGGATACAGGCAGCATACAAAACCACACCCCCTCCAGTCCATGACAAAACCTCTCTCCATGTAACTGGTCCCTGGTGCCCAAAAAGTTGGGGACCTCTGGCACAAGGCAGTTGTTTGGGTGGTTCTAGTGTAAAAAGGTAAAGGTAAAGGTTCCCCCGCACATGCGTGCTAGTCGTTTCCGCTAGTGTAGGGGTGTCCAATCTTGGTAAGTTTAAGACCTGTGCACTTTAACTTCCAGAGTTTCCCAGCCAGTCTTGTGAGGACTGTGAAGAAGGTTGAAGACCACAGGTTTTAAAGTTGCCAGAGTTGGAGATCCCTGTTCTAGTGCCCAGTGCCTATAGCTTTATAGCAGTGCTATAGCATTGGAGATCTACCATGTCACACTGCACTCTTCCAGCTCTATATACTATAAAGTAGTGGTCTATTCTTCTATATTACTAGTTAAGCCAGTTTGCAAAATATAAATTAAAAGGAAGGCAATGTTGTTGCAAGCTATTCTCGAAGCTTTAGCCAACAGAAATCTGATACCTCTAGAAAAGATTGCAAATTTCCCCAAAGGCATTCAGAGCCTTCTCTGCAATACTGAGTGCAGATAACACTATGGGCTCTTATGCATCATTCTTCCCTGGTCACAGTTGTATCCAGTGGTGGGATTCAAATACCTGAACAACCGATTCTATTATGTGATGCAGGCCTAGGCCTCCGATACCTAGAAAGGACTTCCAGAAGTGGCATCATGCACTTCCAGTGGACTATCCTGGGCATGGGAGGCGTCCAGGCCACTGATGCCTAGAATGGACTTCCAGAAGCCAGCCGGTTCTCCGAATTCAGGTAAAGTTAGCTACCGGTTCTCCTGAACCGGTGTGAAGCAGCTGAATCTCACCACTGGTTGTATCCAACCTACAATAGGGGAAGGAGGAAATGGAAAAAGGAGGTCCTTCTTGTGAAGTGGGGATCATGGATCCTGAATTTGATGCAGAGGTATTTCTCCCATTCCTTGGACTTTTTTAAAAAAATAGGTGAATAGTGTGAAAAAAGAAAATGACCTATCACAGGGGTGTCAAACTCAATTTCATTGAGGGCCGCATCAGCATTGCGGTTGCCCTCAGGGGGCCAGGTGGGTATGGCCTGGGTGGGCGTGGCCTACTGGGTGGGCGTGGCTAGAGTGCGTATGGCCTGCTGGGTGGGCGTGGCCAGCTCTACATCGTTCGCATCAAGGGTGCCTGTGGGGGCCTGGGCAGGAGTGGGACAGATCTGAGGGTCTCTGGCGGAAGGAGGGTGTCTGGGCCGGGGCCTATGCAGTGGGGGCCGTTCCCTCACTGTTTCCAGGATGGCTTCGCGGGCCACATGAAACCACTTTGCGGGCCGGATCCAGCCCCCGGGCCTTGTGTTTGACATGTCTGACCTATCAGAATAATGATGATGATTTTAAGTCTATACCTCCCAATTCCAGCTATTTTTGTTCTTTCCATACAATGGTGCTATTTTGTTAGGACATAGGTATCTTTTTCTACAAGCATGCTTTTATTACTGAAGTTCTGATGCAAGTTTAGATCTGTAGCTGCTACATATTTGCAGAGTAATGAGGTTTTGGTTGCCAGAGTGTGAACAAGGAAGACTCAAAAGATCTTAGTATTTCACTCATGGTTCTTGAAGGCAAGAGAAAAAATGTTCAACAATTATAGAGGGAAAAGTATCTTCAAAATACTAGCTTTAGGAAGATTTGGTGTACGACTCTTTTAATCCTTTGCTCCTCTTTCTTTAAATCGGTGCATTTATTTATTACTGTAGGGAGAAATTGTTTCTGATTGCAGAAAAAGGAATCCATTGAGTTATAAGGCAGGAAATGGTTACCTAGTTTTCCACTTAAAGGAGAACACTTTAAATAAACAAATTATGATTGAATTTGCACCTATATATAAGAAATTAAGCATGCCTATCAGAATTCAGCCACAGAATAAGATAGTGAGAAAGCTGTGCGTTCTAATTCTCTTTTTTTATTTAAAAAACTAATTTTACTTAGTAATCAACAACTCAGAGATTTCTGTGAGGATTTGATGACAAACATCTTACTGAAACAGAAAGGAATGCAAACCTTGATTGAAAAATGACCTGGCTGCTCAAAAACTACAGGGATAAATAGGATTGGATGAACAATTTCTGTTTGGAAAATGGGCCACAATTTCCATCCACTCCCATAAAATTGCTTCTAGCAATCTTGATCTACAATTCTCAGGATTCTCCTTCATAACAAAAAATATTAAGTAAGAGTAACAACAGCAATAGAGTCATTGACTGAGATGGGCGGCTATAGAAATTGAATAAATAAATAAATATAAATAAAACATAACAGTGCAACAGGGTTTTTTTTCTCAATATGGTAATCTGATCTTATAAACCTGAACCAGCCAAATGAGAAAAAATGTGATTATGATGACCGATTAATCTTCCTTTTCTCTTAAACTGGGTCTGGGTCTCCCAATTAGTTTGTGATGTTTACTTCACCTCTGAATAACTGCTAATTCCATTCTTTTTCTAATGCAAAATTGTTCCTTCAGCAAACCACTTGGTCCTCCCCACAACAAGGAACATAACATGTATTCACAATTGTTCTTCTTCTTATATGCAATTTTTCTTCTTATATGCCATTTTGTTTATTTTATGCAAATTAGTTACCGCTTTTGAATAGTTTGGTTTCCTCCCAAATAATATGTTATGAACATAACTTCCTCCTCCTATTTTCCCCACAACAACTCTATGGTTTGGGCTGAGAGAGAAGGGCTGGCCCAAGTCATCCAGCTGGCTTTCATGGCTAAAGTGGGACTAGAATTGGTCTCCTGCTTACCAATGCCTTAACCACTAGACCACACTAGTTTTATATATATATATATTATATAATATATTATTATAGCTCTCTTATTATGGTCAGTTCTCAATAAAAGTAATTTCTGGTCTATCTAGTGGGGCTGACAAAAGCCTACTAATTTCCAATGCTTTTTTTATTTAAAAAATATATCATGAGAAACAGTCATTCTGTTAGAATCAGAATAAGAATAGAACCAGGAGGGACCTTGGAGGTCTTCTAGTCCAGCCCCCTGCTCAAGCAGGAGTCCCTATATCATTTCAGACAAGTGGCTATCCAGTTTCTTTTAAAAACCTCCACTGATGAAGCACCCACAATTTCTGAAGGCAAAGCTGTTCCACTGGTTAATTTGCCTCACTGTTAGGAAGTTTCTCCTTTTTTTTTCTTAATTGCTTCTCTCCTTGATTAGTTTCCATCCATTCTTTCTTGTCCTGCCCTTCACTGCTTTGGAAAATAAATTAAAATTATTTGTGGTAGCCCCTCAAATACTGAAATACTGCTATTATGTCCCCCCACAAGTCCTTCTCTAGACTGGCCGTTCCCAAACATTATCACTATTCACCAATAAGCATCAATGTTATTCAGTTCAATTAAACTCCTATACATCCAAATACAAGCACGGTGCTTTTGTGACAGAGCATGCCTCTTGAACTTCAGACAGAAAATACCTCAGGAGAGGAGCTACCAATGAAATCCAGATCAATCATTTAGAGTTTGATAGACTTGTATGTTTCATATTCAAATTAGCCTGATACATTCTTGAAGGAGACACTCACTGGAGCTTTCTCAAAGATCGGCTCTTTTAAATAAAGCGGAAAACAAAGCTTGTCAGTAAACCTATCTTGAAGGATACGTATTTTTTGCACAAAAAATTTCATAAGGTTTCAATTGCAGTGAAGTAAAAAAAGACAGGATCCTCTGTGAAATCTCTTAGGAAACCCTGATTCGACATTTTGCTTTGGCTCTTTCCATTGCTTTGAGTAAATCTGATGCTATAAGCATAACTGACTCTCTGAGGACCTCTTAAATAATTTAAAGATGCTGAGCTTCATATTCTGCAGCTGAAAGATGCTGACATTATTTTAAATTAGGTTTTTAGACATAAAATGTATTGAAGTGCATTTTGGGGAGATGAAGTTTTGCGACCTGTGCTTTTTTTTCCCTGAGAGTACAGTTGGATTTTTTTTTTTAAAAAAAGCAGCCTGATAATAATAATTACTATTATTTTAAATGTTATTGCCAATTTTTATTCATTAAAGAACAGTTTATACTCTGCCAAAGAGCAATGGATAAATAGTCATTTCATTTCTTAGAAATACTTTAAACTTTCTCCTTCTGTTAATCGGGATTTTGTACCTAAACATCCAAAGGGTTCTCTTCGAAAAAGTAGTGATTCTTATATTTTAACAAAATAACATTAAGAAAAATAAAAGCTCTTCCTTCGAAGGCATGTTCATGTATTCTTCATGCAGTAGAAAGCAGTAGGTCTGGGCTCGCTAAGACAATCAAAGCAGACTATAAATGATCTTGAGTTACAATGGTGAAACTGGGTGCCTTACTTGAAAACTGCCCAAAGTTCTTTGGCCTCTGACTACATTTATTAAAAAAAAAAATTCTCCAACCACCCCACCCCAATCACCGAAGATAACAAACAGAACCATAAGAGCCTTGGTGGAGCAGTGGGCTAATGCCTCCTTAAGTAACACCAGCTGCCTGCAATTAGTGCAGGTTCGCATCCCACCAGGCTCAAGGTTGACTCAGCCTTCCATCCTTCCGAGGTAGGTAAAATGAGGACCCAGATTGTTGGGGGCAATTAAGCTGACTTTGTAATAATGCCGCTTGGGGGGTATGTGAAAGCCCTAATAAGCAGGCATATACATAGAATGAAGGCTACTGCTAAGCTTGTAAGCCGCCCTGAGTCTTCGGAGAAGGGCGGGATATAAATGGAATTAAAATAAATAAATAAATAAATAAATAAATAAATAAATAAATAAATAAATAAATAATGACTGATGGTGGTGCATTTTTGCCCTTTTTTATGTTGAAGACTCAAGAGTGGGCAAGGAGGGATTCCCAAGTGGAGAACTGACCTCAGCGGACAGCAGTCAGCTTGGGCAATCGGTGCTGCCTGAGTTGAATTTAACTTGGTTGGTTTGTTTAATTTCTCCAATTTCTCCTGCAGATGAAGTTATTGCTAGATCTGTCTCAAGTAGTGAGTGGGATGGATGTTTTTACTTGAGATGAAAAATTGTACCATAAGAGCTCCTGGATAGATTCCAATCACACAAATTTAAGACATTGCAGTAAGTGTATGTTTTTTTTTGTAGTGTATATCTCAAGAAAAGGTGAACAACCCAAAATTATAAAAGGGTAACTGAACCACACAAAAAAAGTAGTCCTAAGTTGCCGATGGCTAAAGAGAGGTTTCAGCCTTGCACTTTCTCTAAAGCTCCTATTTTTAATGTTATGATTCTATCATAAAAACTTTTTTCTTTAGCACAGCTCTGTGACTGGTTTGTAAGAAGTGTGTTGGTGTGTCTGTCTCCACATATATCACTTGAACTTTTACATCCTGATTACTTGTTTTGTGATGCTAGGCGACACACAGCGATGTAGTCTGGTTATACTAAGACCTTCCAAATGTACTTTTAATTTTTTTCCGATGGCTTTTGTTATCAACATTGTCACAACAATGAGTACTTGGGCTGGCGGTTCTATGGAAGCACTTCAGCATGTATCAAGCCTTCTAGCGGCTTTTTTGCTTTTTGTTTGTTGGTTTTGTCTTCAGTCATACAAGAGATGGGTTATTAGTTTCATTTCCTAGCATAAAAGACAATGACTTCAGCCCGTCTGAATAAGCATGCATAAGCAGTGTCAAATCCTTCCTCCTTCTCCTTTTGTACTAGTGGAATGTGAGTTGGATTTATGAGATACTCTTTGAGAGTGTATCTAAGTAACAGTCTTGTTTGAAAAATAAAACCTCTGATTTTAGCATGGAAGAGCATAGAAATTCCTACTTCCATGCTCCATTATGGACTGAGATGGCAACACTCATTCTCTGTGACTTTTCCTTTGTGATATGGTCAGATGACTTCTTCATTTGGAAAGGATCCCTTGAGGCAAGGATCACTCCATCCATCTTCTTTTTCAGTGGTTTTCTGTAGATTAGATCCATAATCACATCCTGGAAGAGGCAAATGTTTCAGTTTTTCAAAGCTGCATCATCCAACAATGTTCATTGGTTTTTCGTTTCTTTCTCTTTCCGTAAACTTCATAGTTCCTTACTTTTGGAAAGCTATTGTTTCCCAAAGAGTTTCACAGATGTACAAGAAGATCATGCCTAACTGAGAAGATCACATCTGTACTTAGGTACAACATACAGCTATGGAACAATAAAACTCACTATAGGACCGGATTAAGCTGTCAACTTTCAAACGATTCTGGCTGCAGCCATCTTCGCTTCGTTTTCAGTTGCCACAGCAATGGGAGCAGGCAGATGTAGTCTTCTAGTTAAGTCAAGCTACCTAAGTTTTGGTGGGCTGGAGCTTCCGTTAGAAAGCCTGCCAAAGTAGTTAATTGGGGGTTGTGATTTATGACGTATTATAGGGGTGGAAAATTCAACTTGTAACTTTGTAACCTTGGAGGGGGGGGATTTTCAGTCTTGGTTTCATTTTTGTTTCTGCCGATACTATGTAGCCATTAAATGTGTTCTTTGAGGAAAGCAATTGCCTCAGAGTTCTTATTTCTACTGGTCTCATCTATTGAAGCTATGACATAAGCAGTTTCATCAGCCAGTAAAAGGCTAGGTATGTACCCATATCCAGTCCTAAATTAATATTGCCCACTGATTATCTGAAGCAGGGGTTTCCAAACCTGGCAACTTTAAGAACAGTAGACTTCAACTCCCCGAGTCCCCAACTCCACAAGTCTTAAATTTGCCAAGACCGCCTGCTCCAAAGCAGAGCTGATAAACTACGTATTCAAAATAAATACATTTACCCACAGAACCTAATCTAAAATTTATAATGGTCTCTGGAAGAAACAAACAGAACAAACAATTCTCTTTACAGTAAAATCCTGCTTAAAAAGTAAAGTAAAGGTAAAGGTTCCCCCGCACATGCGTGCTAGTCGTTTCCGACTCTAGGTGCCGGTGCTCATCTCCGTTTCAAAGCCGAAGAGCCATCACTTGTCTCAGGATGTCGCCGTGGTCATGTGGCCGGCATGACTGGATGCCAAAGGTGCACGGAATGCTGTTACCTTCCCACCGTAGTGGTCCCTATTTTTCTACTTGCATTTTTACATGCTTTCAAACTGCTAGGTTGGCAGAAGCTGGGACGAGTAACAGGCGCTCACTCTGTTACGTGGCACCTGGGATTCGACCCGTCAAACTGCCAACCTTCTGATCGACAAGCTCAGCATCCTAACCCACTGAGACACCGCGTCCCTCTAAAATCCTGCTTAGAAAAACATTAAAAATAATAATCTTTTAAAATTATTTTAGATCATTTCCCTTACATATTATCTTTGGGATGATCATATTCTATTTTAATTGCATTTCCTTTAATTTAATTGCATTTTTTAAAAAAAGTAAAGAAGTAAATGAATCTGTTTTTATACAGATAGGATATAAAGTTAAATCGATCAATTTGGCAAAGAGCTTTTAGAATACAGTGAATATAAAAAGTCTACATATCCTTGTTAAAATGACTGGTTTTTGAGATGTAAAGAAAAAAACCAGACCAAGATAAATGACTTCATATTTTTTCCCACCTTCAATATAACTTCGAGGTTGTACAATTTAATTGAAAAGCAAACTGGGGTGAAGAGAAATAAAAATAAACAATGTACAATAAAGTGGTTGCATAAGTTTGTACACCCTCTTATATGTAGAGATCTAGTTGTGTTCAGAATTAACTAATCATATTCAAACTAATGTTAAATACAGGTAGTCCTCAACTTAGGACCTCAATTGAGCCCAAAATTTTCTGTTGTTAAGCAAAACTTTTGTTAAGTGAGTTTTGCTCCATTTTATGATCTTTTTTCCCAAGTTGTTAAATGAATCATTTCAGTTGTTAGTAATACAGTTGTTAAGTGAATCTGATTTTCCCATTGTTTTTGCTTGTCAGAAGATCGCAAAAGGTGATCACGTAACTTGGGGACAATGCAACTGTCATAAATATGAGCCAGTTGCCAAGTGTCTGAATTTTGACTACGTGACCATGAGGATGCTGCAACTGTCATAAGTGTGAAAAACAGTCATTGTAACTTCGAACAGCCACTAATTGAACTGTTGTAAGTTGAGGACTAACTGTAATAGCCAGTATATATCTGCTATCAATTAAAATGAGTCTGATGAAGCCCATATTAAGTTCAGCTGTTGTAGTAGGACTTTTCTGACATTTACTCAGTTGCTTATTATAGCAAAAGCCATGATCTGCAAAGAGCTTACAAAACATCAAAGGGATCTTTGGAAGGTGGAAGGTGTCAGTCAGGAAAAGCATACAAAAAATTGTCAAGGCATTGGAGATATCATGGAACACAGTGAAGACAGTCATCAACAAATGGAGAAAAAAATGGTACAACAGTGACTTTACCAAGAACTGGATGTTCTTCCAAAATTAATGAAAAAAGAAAAAGAAAATGGTCCTAGAGGCCGCCCAGAGCCCTACAGCAAACTAAAGGAGCTACAGGAATTTCTGGCAAGTACTGGTTGTGTCAACAATCTCCTGTATTCTTCATATGTATGGGCTATGATATGGAGTAGCAAGACAGAAGCTTTTCTTACAAATTAAAACCTCCAAGCCCAGCTACATTTTACAAAAACCTACATCAAGTCTGAGAAAAACGTGTGGAAAAATATGATATGGTCTGATGAGACCAAAGTTGAACTTTTGGGCCACAATTCCAGAAAGTATGCAACACTGCACATCACCAAAAGTACACCATACCGACAGTGAAACATAGTGGATGTAGCATAATCCTTTGGGGCTGCTTTTCTTCAGCTGGAACTGGGATTTTTGTCAGGGTGGAGGGAATTATGAGCACTTTCATATATCAGTCAATTTTAGCACACAACCTTCAGGCCTCTGCTAGCTAAAATTCTGAAGGTGAAAAGGGATCCCTTTTTGCAATACAATACAATGATCCAGAGCATGCCTCCAAAATCAACAAAAGAATGACTTCACCAGAAGAAGATCAAAGTTTTGGAATGACAACTTTGCTTATGTTATCAGTTCTGAATCACACAGATGTCATACAAGTCAAGGTTCCTAATTCTAACTGTATCAGCATACTGTAACTCCCAAGTTACAAGATTGGTGTTGAGAACAAGACAAAAACAGAAGTTCAAACCAGTTTGAGAACCAATACAAACTGGAGCCACTATCACATCTGCAAACAATGATTGAAATAGTTGGTTAAATAAGAGTTATTTACTTTCTGTCAAGCCTTCATGTTCTCCATGAGAGTAAGACCAATTTGGCTTGATCTTTTATTTGTTTTCATGCAAATCTTAGAGGTAAATAAGCGAAATTATCCATTGCTAGGTATAACTTGCTGGTGTCCCTGAAATTGGGCTTTCTCTTTTCCATTCCCCCCACCCTTCTTTCCTTAAATACCTCTCAAGCATTTTTGTCATGGTTTGAGATGACATAATTGCTGCTCTTGTGCCATTCAAAGGCTTTCAGTTGGGAGGGGGCATTCTCTTGTTTTGGTTTGAGGAGAAAAAGTGTGAATTGCTGAGATAATCTGCAGCAGTGCTAAAATTTGAAGGCACAGTGGTGTGGACAGAGGAACTTCAGATTCTGTCTTTAAAAATGTTCCAGTTAGAAGCACCATCCTACGCTTCATGCTTTTCTTCTTCCCAGTTGTTTTTTTTTCTTTTTTTTAAGTTTGTTCTTTTGTCTTTAAAGATTTAGTTTTCATTAATGGAATGTTTCATGCGTTGATATCCTCTTGATGTTCTCGGAGAGAATTTCAATGACTGATACACTATAACCATGCAAATTTCCCGCTTTTCATATTCATAAACCCTACACCTAACATAACCAACTTCACAGCCTCAATAACACACCTCAAGGGGGTACAGCTGAAAAAGAGGCAAAGTCAGCAACTAACTTTACATGACTTTAAAAAAAAGGAAAGGAAAGAAGTTTCAAAAAATTGAAGAGTGCAAATTATTTCTGCTAAGGGCAAAAACAAAGTTTTTACGAATCTTCTCAGCCACTGACAGAAACAAACTCTTAGAAGTTCTTTTCCTTTTGGAAGGAAAAAGAACAGCTTGGTCAAGCTGTTTGGATATATATACCTACGGTGGGAAGGTAACAGCATTCCGTGTACCTTTGGCATCCAGTCATGCCAGCCACATGACCACGTAGACATCCTGAGACAAGTGCTGACTCTTCGGCTTTGAAACAGAGATGAGCAGCCCCTAGAGTCGGAAACGACTAGCACGCATGTGCAGGGGAACCTTTACCTTTACTTTACTTTTTAAGCAGGATTTTACTGCGGTGGCTCAGTGGGTTAGGACGCTGAGCTTGTCGATCAGAAGGTCGGCAGTTTGGTGGGTCAAATCCCGAGTGCCGCGTAACAGAGTGAGCGCCTGTTACTCGTCCCAGCTTCTGCCAACCTAGCAGTTCGAAAGCACGTAAAAATGCAAGTAGAAAAATAGGGACCACTACGGTGGGAAGGTAACAGCATTCCGTGCACCTTTGGCGTCTAGTCATGCCGGCCACATGACCACGGAGATGTTCTCGGACAAGCGCTGGCTCTTCGGCTTTGAAACAGAGATGAGCACCGGCCCCTAGAGTCGGAAATGACTAGCACGCATGTGCGGGGGAACCTTTACCTTATATATATATATATATATATATATATATATATATATATATGTGTGTGTGTGTGTGTGTGTGTGTGTGTGTGTGTGTGTGTGTGTGTGTGTGTAAATTTTTTAGATTGCTAACAAAGAATTAAAGGGAGACTGATATGCATTTCAAACTTATTTGTTTTCATCAGTCAGTCATACCCTTCTGAGATTCGAACCTGGGCTGATTGCACATTAGGCAGTTGTTTTTACCTCTAGGCCACAAGCTCTATCTCACTTTGTTAGCTGAGAAGCAAGGGAGATATGTGTTAAATGCTTGTTAACTATTTAGATTACCTTGCTAGGCCCCAAACATGGGACAAATCTTTATTTTCTGTTTCAGCCTAACCAAAGGCCATCGACAGGTAGTAGTCACAACAGTGACAGCTCATATTTGTGTAAATTTTTTTAGAAATGCATATCAGTCTCCCTTTAATTCTTTGTTAGCAATCTAAATATATATATATGTTTTCATTTCATTTTATTGAAGCCATGGTGATTTACGAGGGAAATGTACAGCTCAGTTTAAAACAGAATTTAGATACTGAATCGTCATCTTTAGAAACTAAACAGAGAAATTGTCTTTCTGGAGAGACAAATTCTGTTTTCACTGAGATGGAAAACTTCTCTCTGAGATGTACTATGTCAGATAGCAATTTACCCAAATGATGCTTCTTCATAAGAGCAGCATTCAATTATAATATGAAGAAAAAAATAATGTGTCAGAGGGACAAGGAGAGCCATCTGAGTGACCTTGAACCAGTCATATTCTCTCCTTATCAGCATCAGACTCAGAAGAAAGCTGGCTAATAAATGAAACGTTTCATCATATTATATACCAAAAGCTTCATCATATGAACTAGATAAGCACAACGCAAAAGTAAGTGGACTCACAATCAAGCAAGACAAAAGCTATGGAAACACAAAATTATTGCACTGAATTTATGAAAGATATGTAGCCTCAATGCATTATAAAAATAAATAATTGAAATAGCTGTTATTTTAAGTTATTTATTTTATTTATTTATTTAGTTATATTTATATACCGCCCTATTCCCTGAGGACTCAGGGCGGTTTACAGGGAATTAAAAATCCAAAATACAAAAATTAAGAACCAAATTAAAAAATATTAAATTAACCCTGTAGTCAGTTAAAAAGAACCCCAAATTAAAAATTCCTCCTCAGTCTGGGCACGAGAGCTCGAAGAGCCAGGTCTTCAGGCCCCGGCGGAATGATCGAAGGTCGGGGGCAGTTCTCAGCTCCACCGGCAGCTGGTTCCAGAGGGCAGGCGCTCCCACCGAGAAGGCCCTATCCCTGGGTGTCACCCGCCGGCAGTCTCTTACCGGCGGGACCCTGAGCAGACCCTCCCTGTGGGAGCGCACTGGGCGAAGGGCATTTGATGCCGGCAGCAGGTGTTCCCTCAGATATCCCGGACCCAGGCCATGTAGGGCTTTATAGGTGATAACCAGCACCTTGAATTTCACCCGGAGGGCAACCGGAAGCCAATGCAGCTCACGGAGTAGAGGTGTTACATGGGAGTATCGGGAAACCCCCATTGCAACTCGTGCGGCCGCATTCTGCACCAGTTGAAGCCTCCGAGTGGTCTTCAAGGGCAGCCCCATGTAGAGAGCGTTACAGTAGTCCAAACGGGAGGTCACAAGCGCATGAGTAACTGTGCGTAGGGCGTCTCGGTCCAGATAGGGACGCAACTGGCGCACCAGGCGAACCTGGGCAAAAGCCCCCCTGGTCACGGCTCCTATATGGTCTTCAAAATTGAGCCGTGAATCCAGGAGGACGCCCAAGTTGCGAGCCCTATCGACGGGGGGTAACACCTCACCCCCCATCATTAAGGATGGAATAACTTGGTTAACCTGAGATGCCGATATGCACAGCCACTCAGTCTTGGCGGGATTGAGACGAAGCCTGTTTCTCCCCATCCAGACCTGAACCGCCTCCAGGCATCGGGACATCACGGAGAGGGCATCACTGGGTTGGTTCGGGGTGGAAAGAAAAAGTTGGGTATCATCAGCGTACTGATGATACCCCACCCGAAAACCACGAATGATCTCGCCCAGCGGCTTCATATAGATGTTGAACAGGAGAGGCGAGAGAACCGACCCCTGAGGGACTCCACAAATGAGAGACCTCGGGGCGGATCTCTGCCCTCCTGTCAACACCGACTGCGAGCGGCCCTGGAGGTAGGAGGAGAACCACCGTAAAACGGTGCCTCCCACTCCCAGCCCCCTGAGACACCGCAGTAAGATACCATGGTCGATGGTATCGAACGCCGCTGAGAGATCTAATAGGACCAGGACAGAGGAGCAACCCCTGTCCCTAGCCCTCCAGAGATCATTCACCAGCGCGACCAATGCCGTCTCCGTGCTGTGTCCGGGCCTGAAGCCCGATTGGTACGGGTCCAGATAATCAGTTTCCTCCAGGAACAGAGGGAGCTGATGCGCCACCACACTCTCAACAACCTTCGCCAGAAAGCGAAGGTTGGAGACTGGACGGTAGTTGTTTAAAACAGCCGGGTCCAAAGCAGGCTTCTTGAGAAGGGGTCTCACCACCGCCTCCTTCAAGGCGGCAGGAAAGACACCCTCCTTCAAGGAAGCAGTTATTACTGCATGGAACCAGCCTCGTGTTCCTTCCCGAGCCGCATAAGCTAGCCAGGAGGGGCATGGATCCAACAAACAGGTGGTGGTGCTCAGTCTCCCCATGATCCTGTCCACATCATCAGGGGAAACAGGGTCGAACTCATTCCAGATAACGTGCTCAAGACCGCCTGATTCCTCCACATTAGACTCTGCCCAGTCAGAGTCCAAGCCGATCCGGATCCGAGCGATTTTGTCCGCCAGATGATGACTAAACTCCTCGGCTCGTCCCTGCATGGGATCCTCTCTCACCTCCTGGTTAAGGAGGGAGCGAGTCACCCTAAACAGGGCGGCCGGGCGATTATCTGCGGACGCGATAAGGGCGGCAAAGTAGTTAGACTTCGCCGTCCTTATCGCCGCAAGATAAGACCTTATAAAGGTTCTTAACTGCAATCGGTCGGATTCGGATCGGCTGGATCTCCAACCGCTCTCTAGACCTCGTCTTTGCCGCTTCATCTCCCGGAGCTCCACAGAGAACCATGGGGCCCAACGGGATCTGCGTCGGGTCAGAGGTCGCATGGGTACAACGCAATCGAGTGCCCTGGTGGCTGCCGTTTCCCAGGCCTCCACCAGGGCATCGACTGGGCTGTGGGTAAGGGTGATAGGTATAGGCCCAAGCGCCCTCTGGAACCGATCTGGGTCCATTAGGCGCCTGGGGCGGAACCACCTGGTCGGTGAATTGAAACATATATTTTAAATAAAGTGAACTGCTTACTAAAAATGGGGAAATGAGTAGAGAAATGTAAAGGGCTGGTATGTTGCAATTCCAAGAATACAATATAACCCTTTGTACATTGGACTATGAATTTAATGAAGTCTGTTTCTGAATAAATAGTCCTAAGATTAAAAGAAGAATTTTTAAACAAACCCATTTTTTATCAAAATAATATATCCTTTTAAATTAGGTTAGGAAAGAAAGCTAATGAGGTATTTTCTAAGGGTAATGTGTTAACATAATGAAATTCTCTTGTCTACTTGATAACATAAATTTAGTCTTAAAAAAATAAATCAGATATATGCATAATGTGGCCTTTTTAAACTAGTACTTACCAGTTTGGTTGGACAAATACCTAAGGATCATGGGAGTTGAAGTTCAATCAAGGGCACTAATTTTGAGAAGGTTTCTGATATCCTCTGAACTGTTAATTTATACCATGGAGATGTATCTTTTCTCTCAGCGTAATACTTACATTGCCGCCATATATAACATTAAATGATGAAACTCTCATTTTTAGTAAATCCATTAACTTCACACCAGAGCAGAACAATATCTTCAAAGCTTTCTGCAGGTTTTTTTCAAAAAAACAAAATCAAAGGTATAGAGTGACAAATTTGCTGGAGATCAAATACAATTCAGTTGCATAGAAAGGTTGCTGGTAGAATTTTATTAAGATGCACACTAAAAAGTCAAGATCTAGACAACAGATTCAGAGAAAGTGTTTTTTCACAAAAACAGAATGCTAGAAGGTGGCATGTCAGATGCAGAAAAAATAGTAGGATGTCTTATCTTGTGTTCCCTTTATTTCTCTCCCATTGATTACAATTGAGATGCCCATTGAAGATCTATCTATCATTGATCCGAGCCAAAAAAGGGAGCTTGGAACTGAGCATTTCCACGTTGACTCAATGAGATTTTAATCACTGTGCAATTTGGACACTGATAGATCTGAAGGAATTCTTATTTAATATTGTTGTCAACAGTGATACAAAAAATATCTCTGTTATTCTCTCTGGTGTGGTGTTTCTTCACACTGTCGATCAAGTATTTCTTCACCAGTCACATATGTTTGTGCAGCAAATTCATCATGTCTTCTGTTCTCATCATTCAGTTTGAAATCCCTAAATAGGTAGATAGAAAGTAGATGGCAATCTACGGAAAATGTGGATTTAAACCACCTAAGCATACTAAATCCGAACAGTCTCATTGAAATTAGGTAGCCAAGAAAACACACCCCAAATACACTGGGGGGAAGCTGAGGGCTGTTTGGGTTTTTGTTTTGAGGATTGGGTTTTTGTTTTTTGGATTGATCGATGAGTTTGATTCTGATTACAAAGCCCTCTGAGGTCTCAATTTTTTTAGTTCTTTAGGTATATTAACTTGGCCAATCTGCAATCCTACTTCTGGCTACTTCTGGCTACAACTGGAAAATTTCAAAGCTTGTTGTTTGTGAAAAAGAAACAGACCTTGGAACCTAATATATGCATTCCTGATGTTTGTCATTTTATATAAGGACTCACTGCAGTGTACAAACAGTATTCAGCTCTTCACGGCACAGCACTTTATTACTTGTCATTAATTGTAAAGGTGGCAGAACATTTTATGTAGACTAATGCAACAAGATTATCATTCATTACTTAGTAGACAATAGTCAATAAAGTTATTACTAAATTCTTACTCAATGCCCATAGGGCAACGAGACAAAAACACACGATGTAACTGAAGTCCAGCCATTTATTGATATTTCTATAATCAAAGTATCTTAGCTTGATGTGCTTTACACGTCTATATATTGTATTTGTTTCCAACCTGGAATTTTTATTTAATATCAGAGCACTGAATCAGCCAGACATTTTTTTTCTATTGCTAAAATGGGGATAGCAACAGGAATCAGAAGAGTATCATTTTACTCCTCCTAAAATGGCTACTAGTGAGGATATTTTTTTCTCTTCTGAAACTGAGATCTAATAAAGCTACATTGCAGCTCAGCTAATCATATCTCATCATCTTTATTCCAAAACTCCAGAAGCTCCAGCCACATACGGTGCTGTTTAATTGAGATGTTAAATTGGGCAGTGGTTATCTATGTCGGCAAATTAATCCATTATGAATTTGCACATCCATCTCTCCCGCTTTTCACCATTGTTATAAGGGATTTTATTAGCTGGTCTTAGCTATGCATGAGATGGAGATACAGGGAGAATATTTCTCCTGGGTAGGGGGTGAAAAACTATGAGACTTTAAAAAACATATTAAGCTGATGAAAATTTGACATGTCTGGAAGAATCTTCGTATCTCAAAGGGAAGACACTAAACATTTTAAGGTGAGTGTATTTGAAAAACTGACCGGGATTATTGAATAAGTAAGGTCCTTGCCCTTCAGAATTGCTCCAATGAAGTTAATGTGAAAGATTAATCTTCTTATAGATTTTTAGAAAGATTTTTTTTTAGGATGCATCTGCTAATATTAGTTCAAAATCATTCTGTTCCTAATAGCAAATAACAAGCCACAATCCAAGGTAGCCTTCAAACTGTGACTAAAGTTAAAAGAAATTTATTTATGGAATTTATTTATTTATTTAGTGTATGGCACATCATACATGGATTAGCAATATAAATTAACATTTATCAAGTTGAAACTCTGTTATTTCTTTCTTATGCACGAGTTCCTCACTGCATCCAGGGCACCCATGATGCTCTCCTCCAGATCATAAATGACAGGGCTCCATCACACAGATTTATGGGAAACGGCTTAAATCTCTTGGTAAGAGGACAATATCCATGGTTGTTTCCAAAATGAGCTGAAATTACACCATCTTTTTCTATAGTTGACTAGAACTACACAGTAATATTTTACAAGCTCATACTTTTATGACTGTGGGGTTGCCATTGATAATGTCCTTCTGTGTTCTTGATAGATAGCTTTGCAGGAAGCACCAGAGATTTAATTAGTGCTATGCTGAAAATTCCCTCTACATTTTTAAAACCATTGTCATTCAGCCGGATGGGGAAGAAATAGCTTTTGATTCTTTTCCCCCTCAGATAATATTTCAGTGAAATTCTCATGACCGGAATATGAGATTCCTGTACCTATCTTATTTACAAGGTGGCCAGAGTTTGTTTCACAGTTTTAATTGTCATTGTATAAGTCTATGTAGAGAGTCCCGTATCTTTTCCTGTTATGCTTCCCTTTAATCCTTGTTCTGTACCAGCCTGCTACTGGCCCTGCAGAAAAGGCAGGGACAACCCCTTTTACAAGAAGGCAAGAGGCTGGAATTACAGCTGCCAAATTTATTGCTACAAAAACAAATAGAACAAGACACAAACCAAGAAACAGGAGCTTTTCAAGCGGTTGCCTTCAGCAAACCAGCCCTCCCACACATTCCCCCTTAAATACAGTTCAGAGCGTGGCTTCTCTCTGCCTCCTTCCGAGGAGCCCCATTGCCTTCCTCTGTTTACTCCTGATTGACTGCCTCCTGCGTCGGGCGTCCTTGAACAGGGCCAGCTGTGGGTCATCTTCATCCACGCTGTCAGGCTCACACAGCTGGGTCTGCATCGTGACCAGATGAGAGGGGCCTGGCTGAGGACTCTCATCAAGCTCTTCAACACCTCCCTCCTCCTCCTCCTCTGAATCATCCGACCCAACTGCTGAACCCACAGGCTGACCCTGAATCACAACAATCCTAAAGACAGACATTTTTTCTATGGGCCTTTTCAGTGAGTCAGTAGAATGATAAAGAGATGGGTAACTGAACACTGCAACAGCAATACTTTCTGCCACCCTTCAATAATAACAAAGTGCAAGACTTTCACCCCAGCAAATTGTAAAGAATTTAAATGAATTTGGAAAAATAAAAGCTTTGGGAAAACTGGATGGCAAATTGAATGAAACATAGCATTAAATTATGATGGACCTGACTTAAAAGTTAAATCTAAAACCAACAGCACACTAGTGTGTGTCTTTATCAGATTCTTCCTTATTATGGGAGTAATCTGCAGTCTTTAATGGCAAGTGAGAATGACCTTGGGAGATAAGAGGAAGAGCCACAGCTTGGACAACTGGTGTATCTCAGCCCACAAAAAGAGGGAGGATGTGGAAAACATTTCAGAAGGGACACCCTTAGTTTTCCAGAGAGTAAAAAGAAATAAGGAGATAAATACATCCAGCCTTGAAAGATTCTTTCAGTATACAGTAATTTTAAAGATAGAGGAGGTACTCCTGGTTGTGTTCTTGTCAGTAATTCCTCACACCAGGAATTAACACAATCATACTGTGTAATAATTTGCAAACATAGGTTCCAGAAACCAGTACTAGTGTAAGTATTTGGAAAATCTGGGACATTTTCAGCAGTATCCTGTCTACCAGCTTCAAAGTCATTTTTATTTATGTGCTATTTATTTACCATTGTTTATTCAGAATCTGTAAGCTTGCCTAGGAACCACACATTATCTGATTTAAAATCCCAATATTCTCAAGGAAGAGTCCTTATTTAAAAAGTATTCTCTTCCGACTTCCGGTGGCTGCGCGGCGCCGGAGACAGCCTTCCCGGGCTGCCCGCGGCTCAGCTGTGTAATTTTCGCCTGAAACAGCGCCGATCAGCTGTTCGGGCAAATTTGAAGCCCCCTCCTCGGGAGAAGAGGAGGGGGTGAGGCCCCAGGTAGGGGTCGAGTTCTCCGGGGCCGCCTGAGCTTGTAGCTTGGGCGGCTGAAGGATCGAACTCCCCCGTAGCCTGGGTCGCTCCCAGCTGGCCAGCGTCTCTGCTCCGGATTTCTTGGAGCAGAGCCAGGCGTCTGCGACCACCCCTGCCTGAAGGAAGGACTATGAAATAAAGGGAGCAGGCAGAGCGGTACAAGAGGAAAAGGTGAAGAGGATTATTTTATTTTACTCTCAAGCTTGATGAACTTTTTTAAACTTAAAGTGAAAGTGCGTCACAATTGAAAGTAAAAGATGGCGGCTAAACCTCCCCCTAAAACTCTTCGGAGTGGTGGAACTTCTCCGGTGCAACAATCATCATTGCAGGCGTTGCATCCTCCTGATGTATTGACAACGAAGGATTTACAAGATGCTCTTCAAAAACATGCCCAGGTAATTCTGGAATCAATGGGTGATAAATTTGCACAGATGGAGGAGAAATTGGAGAAATTGGAGGAGAGAATGGAAGAGAGGATGGAACAGAAGTTCAGCGTGATGAAGGTAGACATTTTGTCTTCAGTGCATAAAGTGGCTGAATGTGTGGAAGATTTGGATGAAAAAGTGGAAGATTTGACTCAAAAGAATGCCATATTAGAAGCAAAAGTATTGGAGAATGAGGATTTAAGAGACAAAATGGATAGGGAATTGAGTCTTGCTCAATATTACCAGATGCAGTTTGCTGTTATAATCAGAGGTTTAAAAGAGAATATTAAGGAAGATCTAAAGCAGCTGGTTTCTGAGGCTCTCGAAGTGGTACTGAATCAGCCAGCATCTGAAATAAAAGGAGGCATGGACAAAGTGTTTCGTGTGAATTCATGGATTGCCAGACAGAGAAAGCTGCCTAGAGATGTGGTGGTTTATTTTACAAAAAGGGAAATTAGAGATGAAGTCATACAAGCTGCCTATGATACTAAAGTTGTGATTGCTGATCAAGAAGTTTTGGTTCTAAAAGAAATTCCTCCAAAGATTTTAAGGAGAAGGAAGGATTTTACATTTCTTGTGCAAGAGCTCAAGCAACGAGATATAAGGTTCAGATGGGAGATCCCAGTTGGGTTGATGGTGATGCATGAAGGTAAAAGATACCGTCTGGTTACTGTGATGCAAGCGCGTGATTTTTATAATAATGTTCTAAAAGCAACTCCATCTTCACTTCTGGAAGCTGCAAAGGGATCTGGAGAAGGAGAACATCAAGAGGCTGAAGATGGACAGACAGAGAATGCTGGAGGAGATCAAGCTACAATTTCCTTGGATGATCCTAGAGAGCAGAGGGTGACGCGTGCTGCTTTAAAACGATCAAAAAAGATAAAAGAACAAGATCAGCAGAAGTCTATGGAAATTCCACAACGTACTTACAGCCAAGCAGTGGGAGGAGCACGGCCTAAAGAAGATAGTCCTATCAAAGCAGTGCTCCAAGAGCTTTGGGAGGATATGCATGGCAACTAAATTTTTAACTTGGAACGTTAATGGACTAAATTCACCACAGAAGAGGAAGAAAGTTTTTCAATATTTAAAACAATTCAAGATAGATGTTATATGTTTGCAAGAAATGCATATTAGGGTTGTGGATCAAAAGTATTTATTGAATTCAAGGTTGGGTACGCAATTTGTTGCTTCTGCAATGAATAAGAAAAATGGAGTGGTTGTTTATGTTAAAAGTGCTTTAACAGCAGACTTAATTGAAGCAGATAAGCACGGAAGATACGTTATGATAGAGTTGCTGCTAGAAGGTAAAAAGACGCTTTTAGTTGGATTATATGCTCCTAATCAACAACAAGCTGACTTTTTTAGTTTACTTCATACAAAGCTTACCCAGTTGGATTATAAATCTTTTATTTTTATGGGGGATTGGAATGGTGTTTTGGATGTACAGATGGACAAGGCTGGAGCTTTTAAGCGTGTCCCAAGTCATGCTAGACTGCCTAAATCCTTTTTTGAAATGAAGGATGACATGGAACTGCGAGATATTTGGCGCGAGAGACAATTGCAGGAAAAGGATTATACGTTTTATTCTGACAGACATCAATCTTTTTCCAGGATCGACTTTATTTTGTTGACTAATGATTTTTTTTAAGGACTAAAAAGGTGAAGATTTGTGCAAGAACTATTTCTGATCATAGCCCAGTTTGGCTAGAGATTGATAAGGAGAATAGAGACAGGCGCTCGTGGCGTGTAAATAAGAATTTGTTTAGAAATCAGAGAAATGTGGAAGAATGCAAACAGCGGATGAAGGATTTTTTTGAAATTAATATGAATAAGGGCACCTCTATGGACATGGTTTGGGATGCTAGCAAGGCCTATATGAGAGGGGTGTTGATATATATGAATAATAAACATAGACGTGCTGTGGAAGCTAGGAGGAAAGAACTGGAGAATGAAATAAAGGAAAAAGAAAAGGCTTTGATTTTGAATTCAGAGGATGTGAAGACTAAGGAGGCTATTAAACTGTTAAGAGGACAATTTGATAAATTAATGGCTGACCAAGTGGCAACCAATTTGCGGTTTGCCAGGCATAATACTTTTTGCAACGCTAACAAACCAGGTAGATGGTTAGCTTATAGATTGAGGAAAAAACAAAGGGCTTCTAATATAGATAAAATTGAGTATAAAGGAAGGGTTGTGTTTCAACAGGACCTTATCAAGGATGCTTTTGTGGATTTTTATTCTAAATTATATGCTAAGGAGAAGATTAATGAAAAAGACATTGATATATATTTGGAGAATGCTAGCATCCCGGTTCTTACGCAAGTACAAAAAGAGGAGATTAATCAATTAATTACAGAAGAAGAAATTTTTACAGCAATTAAGGAATTGAAGGTGGATAAAGCACCAGGTACGGATGGTTTGTCTGCGACTTATTACAAAAATTTACAACTAGAGATGATGAAACCGTTAAAGGAACTGTTCCAGACAATCCAGAGGGGGGGGAAAGGTGCCACCGTCTTGGAGAACAGCTTTTATTTCTTTGATTCCGAAGGAAGACCAAGATGCTACTCAAGTTAAAAATTATAGACCGATATCGCTTTTAAACACAGATTACAAGATATTTGCTAAGGTTTTGGCTAATAGACTGATGAGGGTTCTGCAACAGGTGATTCATGGGGACCAAACGGGGTTTATTAGTGGTAGGCAAATGAAAAATAATGTGAGGCATATAGTTGATGTGTTAGAGTTTTTGGAAAGGAACAACCAGATCTCTGCGGCGCTAATTTTTCTAGATGCTGAAAAAGCTTTTGATCAATTGAATTGGCAATTTTTGATGAAAGTTTTAGATAAAATGGACTTTGGGGAAATTTTTTTACAACCGATTAGGGCATTATATCAAAAACAAACTGCCCAAATTATAGTTAATAATAGTCTGACAGAAGCATGTAATATTGAGAAGGGCACAAGGCAAGGGTGTCCGTTATTGCCCTTGTTATTTGTGTTAACATTAGAGATATTATTGGTTAAAATACGGAATTCGGAAAAAATTAAGGGTATACAAATTAGAGATCAGGATTATAGATTGAGAGCATTCGCAGATGATCTGGTTGTTACAGTGACCCAGCCAGAGAACTCTGTTGTGGACCTGATGGAGATAATAACACAATACGGGAAGGTTTCTGGATTTAAAGTTAATATACAGAAAACCAAAATTCTGGCTAAAAATATGACAGTTTCGCAAAAGGCTCTCTTAGAAGGATTAACTGGATTTGAGATTGTTAAAAGGGTTAAATATTTGGGGGTGCTTTTGTTGCCCTCTAATACAAAGTTATATAAAAATAATTATGAAAAATTATGGGGGGAAATTCAAAAAGAATTGGAGAGTTGGGAAAAATTGCAATTGTCTTTGTTGGGACGGATCGCAGCAGTGAAAATGAATGTCCTGCCTAAATTTTTATTTTTATTTCAAATGATACCGATTCTTAAGAAAGATTCTAATTTGGAGGAATGGCAGCGAGGTATCAATAAATTTGTTTGGGCAGGGAAAAGGCCACGAGTTAAACTTAAGATTATGCAGGATACTCGTGAGAGAGGTGGTCTTAAAATGCCTAATTTTAAACTATATTATGAAGCTGCTGCATTAGTAGGAATAAGTGATTGGATTAATTTGACACAAGAGAGATTATTAAATCTTGAGGGCCACGATTTGTTGTTTGGCTGGCATGCATATTTGTTGTATGATAAGAAGGTAGACAATGTGTTTAGAGTGCATATTTTAAGACAGGCATTGTTGAGAGTTTGGAAGAAGTATAGACATAAGCTAGATTGCAAGATACCACTGTGGGCAATTCCAAAACACGCAATAGAAAATATACATGCTGGTTTCAAACATGATGTGACTACGTATAAGGAGATCCTAAGCTTGGAAAGAAATGTTTGGTGTTTGAAATCATATAGCCTCTTGCGAGAAGAGAAGGTTGTTCAAAATTGGTTTCAATATACTCAGTTACGGGCCAGGTGGAAAGAAGACCAGAAAAATGGTTTTACAATGACTGATGAAAATTTGATAAAGCAAATCAGAAATCAGGTACCAGCACATATTAAACGGATATATCTTGCGTTGATAGAGATTGATTCAGAAACAGAGCTTGTTAAGGATTGTATGATAAAATGGGCCCAAAACATCCAGGAAGTTATTACAATGGACATGTGGGAAAAGATTTGGGTGAGGAATGTAAAATTTACACAAGCTCAAAATCTAAGAGAGAATTTTTACAAAATGTTTTATAGATGGCATTTAGATCCTAAAAAGCTTGCAAGTATGTATCCGAATTATCAGCTTAAATGTTGGAGGTGCGGTGATGAAGACGCAACATATTTTCACATATGGTGGACTTGTAAAAAGGTTAAAGCCTTTTGGATAAAAGTCTGGTGGAACATGCAGAAGATTTTTAAACAGAGGATAAAGTTTTGTCCGCAACTTTTTTTGTTGGGAATAATCACAGATGCTACAGTTGTGGACACTAAGTTGATGTTGAATTTAATTACGGCAGCAAGACTTTTGATAGGTCAGTATTGGAAGAGAGAGGAACTGCCGACCATAGAAGAGTGGACTTTAAAGGTCTCCGACCTGGCTGAGATGGCGAAGATTTCGGCTTATTTGAAAGATTACTCGCAAGAACGCTATATTATGGAATGGAGAAAATGGATTGAGTTTATCCAGAACAAGTATAGGGTTAAGAAATTTCATATAGCATTTGAATAAGTCTTCTTTCTTTTTTTTCTTTTTCTATTTTGGTTTTTCTATATATATTTAAAATTACTAAGGTTTGTTTTATCTCATATAAGCTAGAGAGTGATGGATTTTAGAGTTTATGGTTGTTAGTATATGGTTGTTTATGATTGTTTTCTTTATATATACCTTGTATTTAGCTCTGGGAAGTCGGGGGGGAGGGGGGGAGGGGGGAGAGGTAGGGGGGAGGGAGAAGGGAGGGGGAGGGGGGATTTTTAAAGAAAAAATTGTATGTTAAAACTTTTCAATAATAAAAAAAAAAGTATTCTCTTCCCCCTTCATGTTATGAAAATTTCCTAAGGGTTCAGAATCAAGTTGTCTTCTAGACAGAAAAATGGCTGATAAACACCAATTATTTTATTGTTATCTATTTTATTTATTTTATTTATTTTATTACATTTATATACCGCCCTTTCCCGGAGGACTCAGGGCGGTTTACAGGGTAGTTAAAAACCAAAAATACAAAAGTTAAAAACCAAGTTTAAAAAAGATTAAATTTATCCCTGTATAAATAAAACCAAAATTAAAATAAATTAATCCTCAGCCTGGGCCAGAGAGCTCGAAGAGCCAGGTCTTCAGGCCCCGGCAGAATGAACGGAGGTCAGGGGCAGTCCTCAGCTCCACTGGCAGCTGGTTCCAAAGGGCAGGCGCCCCCACTGAGAAGGCCCTATCCCTGGGTGTTACCCGCCGGCAATCTCTTACCGGTGGAACCCTGAGAAGACCCTCCCTGTGGGAGCGCACTGGACGAAGGGAACTTGATGCCGGCAGCAGGTGTTCCCTCAGATAACCCGGACCCAAGCCATGGGTCTTACTTTATTCAAACATTACGTGATTACTCAACCAAAACAATTGCCACTTTGAGCAGTGTACAAAAATACAGTGAAAAAAGAAATAACAGACAAAAAAATAACCAACCAAACTGATGCTATCAACAGTCTGAAGCAGTATTTTCCCAACTTCAGCAACTTAAAGATGTGTGGACTTCAACTCCCAGAATGCCCAGGGCTGCAAGGAGAATTGGCTGGGAAATTCTGGGAGTTGAAGTCCACGCATCTTCAGTCTGCCAAGTTTGAGAAACGGCGGTGTGAATTGCATAGTTACATTACAACCTAATAGGCATGTTATTCAACAGACAAATCGCTCTAAGATGAATATGGCACTATATCTAATTAAATCTTAAAGTAACAGATTCAGACAACAGCTGCAGTGTTCCATGGTCTCAGGAAAAGATATGGCTGCTTTAAGGGATGCAATTTGATTCATAAATCCTCTGAAATATCTTTTTTGCTATTGAATCCTAAGCCTATTGTGTTTACCTTAAGGAAAGCAGAGGTTTTCCAAAACAATTTATCTTTAAAATGAGATAGATCTATTAGATTAGTGTTTTTCAACATGCAGTTTGGGGAATTCTGGGAATTAAAGTTCACACACCTTAAAGTTGCCACACCTTAAAGTTGCCATGGTATTAGATTAACTGAGAAGTAGATGAGTTTTATTTGCTTTACCTTCCTTTAAGGGTTCTCTTTTAAATTCTAACATAATATAACCTAAAAGACAGAATAACATAACTATAAAAAACAGACTAGAAATAAACATTAAAGTAAGAAAGGAAATGGTAAAAGAACACCTGTCTGATCTTGATTAATATTAATCACTGGGACCTGATTGATTACATCCCAGGGTTCTGAAGGAGCTGGCAGATGTTATCTCAGAACCATTGTACCATATCTTTCAAAAGTCCTGGAGCATCGGGGAAATACCTGAGGACTGGAAAAGAGCTGATATGGTTCCCATCTTCAAAAAAGAAAAAAAAATGCCCTGGAAACTAAAGACCAATCAGCCTAACATCAATACCTGGGAAGATACTGGAAAAGATAATTAAACAACCAGATCTGTAAATATCTAGAAACAAATAATGTTATAACTAGAAACCAGCATGGGTTTCTTCAAAACAGATCATGCCAAACCAATCTTATTTTATTTTTTGACAAAGTGACCAGAAAAATGCTGTGGACATAGTATACTTAGATTTCAGTAAGGCATTCGACAAAGTACAACACAACCTATTTCTTGGTAAGGTAGAAAAATGGGGGATAGGTAGCATCACTACCAGATAGATTTATAACTGGTGGTTGTACAGTTTGTATAACTGTACAAACTGTACTCAATGAGCAGTCCTTAATGGTACTACATCTACATGAAGGGAA
The DNA here is from genome assembly GCF_947247035.1 of Vipera ursinii. Taxonomy (NCBI): domain Eukaryota; kingdom Metazoa; phylum Chordata; class Lepidosauria; order Squamata; family Viperidae; genus Vipera; species Vipera ursinii. The sequence goes on from NC_139513.1 coordinate 227,492,188, forward strand.
GTGAGCAATGGGGTACCACAAGGTTCTGTCTTAGGCCCAGTACTCTTCAATATCTTCATAAATGACTTAGGTGAGGGAATAGAAGAGGAACTCATCTACTTTGCAGATGACACTAAGCTGGCAGGAATAGCCAATATTCCAGAAGACAAGCTCAGGATCCAAAAGGATCTTGACAGACTTGAGCAATGGACTCTATCCAACGAAATGAAATTTAGTGTGGAAAAAAGCAAGGTTTTATACCTAGGCAAGAAAACAAAACAAAAATACAAGTACAGATTAGGCAAAATCTTGCTCAAATACAGTAACTGTGAGAGGCACCTTGGAGTCCTATTGGATGATCACTTAAACATGAGCCAGTAGTATGTGGCAGCAGCCAAAAAAGCTAATACAATCCTTGGTTGTTATAAACAGAGGCATAGAATCAAAATCACATGAAGTATTAGTACCGCTTTATACCCTATTAGTACCCTAGTAAGTCCACACCTGGAATACTGTGTGCAGTTTTGGTCACCACACTACAAAAAAGTTGTTGAGACTTTGGAAAAAGTGCAGAGAAGAGCAACTAAGATGATTAAAGGCCTGGAGACTACAACCTATGAAAAGTATTTGCAAGGTCTGGGTTTGACTAGTCTAGAAAGGACTAGGGGTGACATGATAGCAATATTCCAGTATTTGAGGGGCTGCCACAAAGAAGAGACAATAAACTTATTTTTCAAAGCAGTTGAGGACAGGATAAGAAACAATGGATGGAAACTGACCAAAGAGAGAAACAACCTGGAATTAAGGAGAAACTTCCTAACAGTGAGAACAATTAGCCAGTGTAATAGCTTACCTTCAGAAGTTGTGGGTGCTTCATCACTGGAAGTTTTTAAGAGGAGACTGCACAGCCACTTGTCGCAAATTGTATAGAGTCTCCTGCTTGAACTGGGGGTTGGACTAGAAGATCTCCAAGGTCCCTTCCAGGTCTATACCAATATTAGACAGCTACTCACATCACCCAGGCCCTTTCTGCCCATGCTATTCTCCATATATGAAACTACAATTACACTATTGGATTTTATCTGTAACACTAAAAACAGCACCCAAACAATCGCATTGCATCTGTGAATTGCTTTGAAAGGCTATGAAGCAGGCTGAAATCACCTAATTCTTTCCACTGCTTCAAAGTGCATCCCCATGATGGACTGATTATGCTGAATCTTGAGGGAATCAGCATTGTTTTGAAGCTTTGCACAGTCCTATTAAGATACACCTTAGACAAAATTGCGTACCAAACCGCTCTATGAAAGTTCCCAACAAACAATGGTAAATATTCTTTTTAGAGTTCTCATTAAAACCCTACGCAGACAGTACTGTGGGGTGGATTTTTACTGATCTGTATATCTTTAATGTAGACATATTAAGACGAAAGGCTTCCAACTGGAATTTTAGAGATTGCCTATATTTGTAGAGCTATAGCCAATGGAAAAGCCCCTTTTAAAACCAGCATCAGAACAATTGTGTGTACAAGTAGAGGCTAATAACATAAAATTAACTTAGGTAAAGGTAAAGGTTCCCCCGCACATGCGTGCTAGTCGTTTCCGACTCTAGGGGCCGGTGCTCATCTCCGTTTCATAGCCGAAGAGCCAGCGCTTGTCTGAGGACGTCTCCATGGTCACGTGGCCGGCATGACTAGACGCCAAAGGCGCACGGAACGCTGTTACCTTCCCACCGTAGTGGTCCCTATTTTTCTACTTGCATTTTTACGTGCTTTCGAACTGCTAGGTGGGCAGAAGCTGGGACGAGTAACAGGCGCTCACTCTGTTACGCGGCACTCGGGATTCGACCCGCCAAACTGCCGACCTTCTGACGCGGTGGCTCAGTGGGTTAGGACGCTGAGCTTGTCGATCAGAAAATTAACTTATATTAAGGTAATTTTCTACCTGGACACTGCAATAATATTCAGTATTTTAATTAATATTTTATTTTTTTAGATCATTGTTAACTTTGTAAATTAAACTAACTATTATGTTGTTTGTGGGTGTGCATACATTTCTGTTTTTTCATTGTTACAACCGACATTGCCTTTATTGGATCTATATTGATTACTTTTTGCACTAGACTGTAAACTGTAGTTGTTGCCACATACAACAACTTTAATTTTTACACCTATCATTCCATTTGCCTCTCTTATCTTTGGCAATGGCAGGATGCACCGCCCAACCACTTAATTGCCACAATCAATATGAGACCAGGATAGAACTGTAATTAAAATTGTGTGGTCAATAAACAATGTGGGTCTGTAACATTTTGGCCTGAATAACTGAGGAAAAAAATGTAATTAAAATGAGCTGTGTAGTCTTCATGGGAGATAGGCTAGCTAATTATAATGAGTAACTGTTTAACTTTAAAACTAGATAAATAATTTGTAATGAATATTTTCCCAAGTAGCAGGCCTTATCTGTTGATAACTTATCCCAGTGAGAAACCCAACTTCCAACTGTTCAAATAAGTTTAAAGTGTGGTTGACAAATGTAATGGTTTCTATTCCCTATAGTTAAGTAGGATAGCAAGCCAAATTTTAAACAGGGGTTGAGAAGAGATAGGTGAAGATCTACTGGATCTGCAGTAGATCAGCAAGGGTTTTCAATGTCAGTTATTTAATTATGTATATCCTAATTTGATCTAAGCACTAGCCTCAATATCCCTAGTAAAATCACAGAAGTTAATCCATTTTTTGCTGCAACTCTGTTGGCTAGTAGCAATTTTGTATTAAAAACTCTTTTATGTGATGACTCGCTTACCCACACACAAACACACACACACACACACACACACACACACACATCCTATCATGTGGGGATGGGATACACACACACACGTGTGTGTGTGTGTGTGTGTGTGTGTGTGTGTGTGTATCCCATCCCCACATAATGAACAGTTGCAGGAACATGAGTTTGTCTAATCTAAGAAAGAAAAAGACTAGGGTCTAGGGATGGTTTCTTCGATTATTTGAGGGGGTGCCATAAAAAAGAGAGGGTTAAGCTATTCTCCAAAGCACCTGAGGGCAGGACAAGAAGTAACAGATGGAAACTTGTCAAAGAAACAACTTAGAACTAAGAAGAAATTTCCTGACAGAACAATTAATCAGTGGAACGGCTTGCTTCTAGAAGTTGTGGGTTCTCCTTCACTATAGATTTTTAAGAAGAGATTGGACATTTCTCTGGAATGGTATAGGGTGTTCTCCCTGAGCAGGGGGTTGGACTAGAAGATCTCCAAGGTCCCTTCCAACTCTGTTATTCTGTAAATGCTTTGCACATCTAGGCATCATCCATTCAGCTACTAGTTTGCTTTCACCTGTAAGAAACAGCTCACCATTACTTTGAACTTTATTCCAATTGGGAAACCTTAGAAACGTATTATATAATAAAATAAATACTCAACTTTAACATTATCCATAGGTAACCAAAAGGGTACAAAGCATACATACTTATGTCTGTTCAGATTCCAAGGTTTAAAAAGTAGAAAAATCTTTAGTGAGAAAACTCTGATAACGTGTGGTAGCTTCAGGAGACAGAGCCAATGACAACAATGGAAATCTTAAAAGAACTGAGCATGCTCAAAGGGCACAGGATGTTGACATCTCAAAAAGTTGATACTGAATTTTATTTTTTAAAGGGAAAATATTTAATAATAAATTATTTCATTATTATTAAATGAGCACTAATCACATTAACATCATTTAATTTCAAGTAGTCAAATATAATGCAATCTGGATTTCCCCCCCCCCCATGTCAAACACTTTCTCTGCCATATCTCCACTTATTGCCAAAATTTTCACCCAGCTTGCCATTAAAAGTGTGAGCTTTTGCCTGGAAAAAATGTACATACTTCTTCTATTATTTTTATAAATCACTCAGGGCAGCGAAGATACCTAATACTCCTTTCTCCTCTTATTTTCCTCAGAACAATCCTGTGAGGTGAGTTGCCTGATACAGAGAGTGACTGGCTCAAAATCACTTAGCAAAACTAGAATTCACAGTTTCCTGTTTTCTAGCCAGGTGTCTTATCACATACACCAATCTGGCTCTTGTTTCTGCTATTTAAGAGATTAAAACACTTCAGCCAATGATGTGTCATATTTTAAAGCCCTACCTGGTTTGGACCCAGCAGGACCATATCTCCCCAGTTACATCTACCAGACCCACCAGGCAGTGAAGGCAGGGCATGTTGTGTGTCCCATCTATTAGAGAATTTTTCTTGGTGAGAGCAAGAAAAAGGACCTTCTTAGTGGTAGCCTCCTCCTCATGGGTTATCATTCTCCTGTGGATAAGATTGACCTCCAGCTTGTTTTCTTTCCAGAAAGCCCTGAAGATGTTGTTCTCTCTGCAGGCCTGGAAACCCTAAGTTGATATGAAGCCAATCAAGTAGTAGATATGATTATGTTTGCTGCATGTGTATGTGCATGCATGTAAGTTTGTGTGTGCATGTGGAGGTGAGATTGTGTGGGTTTTATGCTTTGCATTTTTTAAAAAATGCTGTAATCTGTCCGGAAACCATAATGTGTGATTTGGGAAGCCAAATATATTTGCTTAATAAATAAATATTGCTAACTTTTATCAAGGACTCTGTATCTTCCACTGTTTCCAAGAGCGTGTTGCATCAGGAAATGTATACTTGATCTCATTGTCTTCTGGGCTCTTAAATTATGAGTGCAGCAACGAGAGTGCAGGAGTCAAGAGAAGATTGGCTTCCATTTTTCCCTACTTTTTTCCCTACTTAAGGAGGATGTCTCTATTTATTTCCAGATGGAGAACTTGCTGTTGTGACAGTGGCCATTATGTGCTGAAATGGTGTCTTTCTGTCCAAAGAAAATGAGGGTTTTTCGAGTGAACAAGAACAAAAAAAAATGGTTGCTGTTTGTTTCAACATGCCATTGACACTTAATTTGGCTAGTCTGGGCAATTGGTTGCCAGCGCTAAAAAGAGAGTAGCACAAACTGGGCTACAGACTATCTTTTTCAAGCAAGAAGATGAGATGAATTCTAATGACTTCTTTTCTCGTTCATTGAAGCTTAATCCCTATTCAAAGGGGATTAGTATTCAAATGTATCATCAGATCAAGAATGGTTAGTGGCCTAGTGTGTACTGTATGTCACTAAAAGCCTTTGAAATCCAAAATGGTCAACTCTGGTCTACGTGTATCAGTTGTGCTACTACTGACTTCAGTTCTTGAGCCTTTCTTAATTGTAATGTATCCAGTGACTTAGTCAACAGGTTTTCATCGATCTGGAAATTTGTATTAAATGTCTGGCATGCAAATCTTTTTTATTTATTTATTTTTAGGGAGAATGGGGGGGGGGTTAAAACTCTGGCTGTGCGCTGCCACACAGCAGCTGTATGTTAATGACTTGCAAAAGTTCTGTATTTTCTTGGGAAGCATACAAGACATCTTAGATCTCAAAAGAAGTTGATAATGGGACGTCTGATAAAAAGGGGCTGGTTCTGAGGCAGGCCAAATGATCACACAGTTTGTCAGAACAAGTTCTGCTAATAATTTATCACCAGGACAAATCTGTTTTGGCTATGTATCTTATTTATTGGATGGAACAAGGTTTTGTTGGGGGGAAGAGGGGGAAGGTAAGAGGTGACAGAAAGGCTGGATTTTCTCATATTCCTTGGGTTTGAAATGGGGCTGAAACCTTTCTGACAATTTTAACCAGAATGATATTTGAATAAGTCAAAGTGTGGGGCCAGATCTCTAGGTCCTCATTTCTAAGAGTGAAACTGTTTTTTCAAAGGTAAGATTTTAAAATATTTGACCCCTATCTTGCAATTAGATTATATAAATGTCTATAAAGCATTAAGTTCCAAGTCTAATATTGTCCCTCCCTAGAGAAAAGCTGAACTACTGGTACATAATGAAACATGCATACATACAGAACTTTGCGGCGCCTGAATTCCTATAAAAAAGAGACCTTAATCTGAACTTGAGAGTTTTATGGAAACCTCCTCAAAGACTCCTAGATCACCCTCAGAGACCTGCTGTAAACTGCATCTAAAGGATGATAGTAATATGGCTTATGAGAGTAAGCTATGAAAACACATAGAGTAATAATGTTAACTGCAGTTAATTAGTGGCACCTCATTGCAATTAAATTGAATTAAATTTAGTTTTTCTTCTACGCACACTTTCCATCTTCACTAGACCTCCTTTTCAGTCTCGATCCCACTAAGTCACTTCAAAGCATGCTGCAGTCTGAAAGGCATTCTATACTCTGTTGTAAAATATCACGATACTGTACTTGAAACATATAACAACCCCTGTGAGACGCTAGCTATTATCTTTCATAAACAGCATGAGAATAACCAATAAAGGAGAATATGAGAATAGCTCTGATGGCCAAGTCTTATCATCTGCAACATTTCATTTCTAAGAATTGTCATCAGATGCTAATGGAGGATGCACAAGGAGAAGGGACCTACTTTTCCCTACAGTTCTTCCCCAACTGCTGTTTGTTAGCATGCTTCCTCCAAGCCACAATAGCATTGGCTCTTCAAGACTAGTTAGTGGCTATTGCAAGATTGCAACAGTGCCAAGGAATCCCATTAGATAACAGAATGTATAAAGATTCGCTTTCTTTGTCCGTTTTATTATCATTGGATAGCACTTGCTAATGTACTTTGGGTGTGTTCATTGATATCTTACCATGCCTGACTTTAAAACTTCAGTCATGTCCCCCTCACTCTCTTTTTCAATCAAAAAAGAACAAGAAAACCCAATTATTTTAGTTTTTATTTTTTTTAAAAAAACACACCATGAAGCTGTCGGAAACCCTGATCACTTTGGCTGTCTTTTCCTGCACATTTTAAATCTTTCATTCTTTTTCCTTTTTTCCTTTTTTTTTTAAAATCAAAGCTTTATATCATGGATTTGTTTAAGGACATTGCAATGTTGGATGTTTCATTTTCTAAATTATCCCTAGTATGGATTTTGCCTTTTTTTTTAACATTTTTTTAGAATTGCTGCACACTGAAGTGACATCGTTGTATGACCCCAAGTTCTTTTCCCAGTTAGTTATAGAAGTTCAGACCCCATCAATGTATATATGAAGTTAAAGGTTTTGCTGCAAAGTGTTTTCTTTACACTTATTTAAATTGAGCTGCATTTACCATTTGGTTGATTCAATTTAAAGAGCTTCTTCTGAAGCTCTGCATAATCACTTTTGGTTTTCATAACTTGGCATAGTTTGGCATCATCTGGAACTTGGCTAGTTCATCACTTACTATTATGTCAAGAAAATTTATGAACAAATCAAAAGCAGTGATCCAAACACAGATCCTTGTGGTAATGTCTCTTACCTTCCTCCACTCAGAAAAATTCCTATTAAATTTTTGCTACAGGCTGTATGTGGAAAGTGCCTTATTCATATGATATTTATATAAAAGTGTTTACAAGTGCCAGCTTTTCAGTGGGACCTTCTCATAAACCTCATCACATTGTTATGCAAATAAAATGATTTTGCATCACGTATGAAAATCTTCATCTGCTAAATGTACATATATCAAGACATGTTAAGGACTTATCTGGAGAAAACAGTTAAAAAGCCAGCAACTCAGAAGGTTTATTCTATGAGTGATTTCCATAACCGGAAATATATGAAGAGGTGTTCTGTAACTGATTTGTATATTTGAGACTCCTTTTAAAGGAATTTTTTTCTCAATATATTGAGAATAGGAAAACTTCTAATGAAAGAAATTCAGTCAGAGTGAATAATAGGAAAGGTATGTTGACTTGACAAATGAAATTTTCCAGACTTGTGATGAATCTTCAACAGAAACTAAGAATCCAATTTATGCTTTGGTGAGGATGACAGCGTGTGTTCTCCATCTAGAGCAGACATGTCAAACACAAGGCCCGGGGGCCGGATCCGGCCCACAAAGTGGTTTTATGTGGCCCGCAAAGCCATCCTGGAAACAGTGAGGGAACGGCCCCCACTGCCTTGGCCCTGGCCCAGAGACCCTCCTCCTGCCAGAGACCCTCAGATCTGTCCCACTCCTGCCCAGGCCCCCATAGGCACCCTTGATGCGAACGATGTAGAGCTGGCCATGCCCACCCAGTAGGCCATACGCACTCTAGCCACGCCCACCCAGTAGGCCACGCCCACCCAGGCCATACCCACCCGGCCCCCTGAGAGCAACCGCAATGCTGATGCGGCCCTCAATGAAATTGAGTTTGACACCCCTGATCTAGAGAGTCCTTTCTGACTAATTTTCAAAGCATTTTGCAGGTAAAATAGGTTGCCTCTCCTATGCCTTAAATGGCATTCATGATAACACTATCCATTCTGGTGCTTTACCCAACTCGGTTTTAACTAAATATATTTGTTTATCTCTAAAAAATTTCTATTCTTCTTTCCACTTGTTAATATCTCATATAGAATGAATGAATGGGGTTCCAGCACTTTTTTTTTCACTTGACTGTTAAGGATAAAGAAGTTTGAAGAAATAGCTTCCTCAAGAACTTGAGACTTGTCTGTGTCTAAGAGTATTATCTCTCTCCAACTGGCCTCAGTTATATGGCCTCAGTGTACTATAGAAGGAAATAGAAGAGAAAGTTTCTTTATTGTTGAGAATGATGAATTATGGAACCTTTCTTTTTAAAAAATGAGAAAGAAGGATAAAACATGATTCACCAAAAAGCTCCCTCTTGATCTGTTTTGCTAGTATAAAAACATTTTCAGTGGGATACATGGCCTCCACCATCCAGTTGATTCAGAAAATTCCTCGGCTTTCTTTTTTTTAAGAATCCTGTTCCCCAATTATAGGTTTGTCCTTTGATCCCTAAAATATGTTAGCCTCTTGTTTAAATTAATATGAGTTTAACATACAGATGTCTCATATTCAAGCCACACATATTACTTAAGCTGAATTATATGACCATACAACAGTCCCACAACTGGTTCTGCTATCGAAAAAGGTTTTATATATTATTGTGCGGCTGTCTCCTGACCAAGTATTAATAGAGTTCTCCTCAGCAAGCCTCTAGTGATTAATGAGATGAGAAGATAAAATACTCCACCTGCTGCAGCAGCCATGAAAACTGAATTAATGAGTGCAAACAAGGCGGGGAAAGAGCTGAGGAAAGAAAAGTTTCAAGGCCTGGTGCCTAGTATGAGGCAGATCAGCTGCTTATTTACTGCACTGCCTAATGATGCTATTTACAAATGAGTGAGTGTTTTCTAGATTAGTGTGGTAGGTGGTAGCTAATCCAGAAGAAAATTACTATAATAATCACTGCATTCCATAAAAAATGCTCATTTAACTTCAGGTCCTCAATCTTAGGAGAAACACCTCCTCCTTATTATACCATTACTGATCTTTTGTAAATGCAGTAATTTAGCTGTGGAAATAAATACAAGAGTCAATGCAAGGATAGGAGGTAAGCAGAAGTAAGCAAAATGAGAATAGAGAGCTCTGGTTGGGATTTTATGACACAAAATAGAAGGAAGAACACAGTCCTAGCATGTTTGCTGTCATGGTATAAGCATAAATGCCAGCTTGGGAATTCTGGGAGTTGAAGTCCACAGTTGCTAAGGTTGGAACCCCCTGTTCTAGAGGAATCATGTTTGAATGGCACCAAGCCAGCCATTTTCTTTTTATTTATTTATTAAATTTATATTCATTCATTCATTCATTTATATTTCACACTTCTTAACACCCATATAATTCTTAATCACCCATCTCCCTTTTCACGGCACCTATGTCAATGCAAAGATTTCCTCCATTGAATAGCAATAGCACTTAGACTTATATACTGCTTCATAGTACTTTACAGCCCTCTCTGAGTGGTTTACAAATGTCAGCATGTTGTCCCCAACTATCTGGGTCCTCATTTTACTGACCTTGGAAGGATGGAAAGCTGAGTCAACCTGGAGCCGGTGAGGACCAACTGCTAGCAGTCGGCAGAGTTAGCCTGCAAAACTGCATTCTAACCACTGCAACACCACAGTGGCTCCATGAAGAGACCAATAATCCAGAATGGCTCAGAAACACAAATAGTTAAACATTGTATTTTTAAGTCATTAGTTTTGCCACCTTGAATAAAAATATAGATCTATCTAATCGTTTCAAATACTAATAATAATGGGTTCCCTTCATGCATGGGGATGCAAGGTAATTGTTCCTCCTTCAGCCTAACCCCTCCCAAAAAATCCCAACACTTGAGATCTTCTATACTACTCAGACTTGCTTTCAACTCTTATGTTTCTTCAGAGTTATTGGCAGTATATTTTATTTTCCAATAACTCTTTGTTTTCTAGAAATGTTGCTTCACACACTAATCACATCAGGCCAATTAAAAAATCATGGTTAAACAATCACTCCATGTTTCTTCTTCTGTCAACATCAATGCTCTGCTGTTTTTTTAAAGGCAAGCGTATAATAAGGTAAACATTCAATGGAATGAATTTGATCCCTGTTTATTTCACTTATATCTCATTTTCTTCCAAAAAAAACCCTACACATGTGCTATATATGTTTACCACCTGTTATGTACTGGGCTCTTGAGGAATACCACATGGGTTGCTGCAGCAGCTAATGGCTTTCCAGCAACCCAGACTACAAGTATCCTGTGCTGCAATTGGCTATCTCCAGGCGGCAATGGTTGATTCAAACCTATTGGCTGCCGCCTAGGGGCTAGACTATATATTGCGGCTACTTGCAGCCATTTCCCCAGTACAGTTTCTGCATGAAATAAACTATGAGTTACCCTGTACTCAGTTACGCATCTTCATTCCTGCGCCAAAGAACCCACTATTTAACAGTGGAGACGAGGATGGGATCCTGCTTCACTGAATAAAGAGTTGAAGTCTATGAGGGAAAGGCAGCACACGCCAGAGGGAAAAGGCATTTTTTCCCCCTCTCTCTCAAGCTCAGCTAGCAAGCTACACTAGCGACCTCGTGCTCAGTGGACTCATTCCCTAAGCCTGGAAGCAGGATTCGGAAGAACGCAGGAACCAGCAAAAAACAATGCTGAAGGTCGGAAAACTGCAAAAATTCGACATGAAACACCCGGAGGAATGGCCATCATATTTATCACAAGTAGAAAACTACCTTAGGGCCAATCAGATCGTGGAAGAAGGACTGAAGGCCACAACGCTACTCTGCATGTGTGGCCCAGAAACCTTTGATTTTGCTGAGAACCTTTTTGCACCGACACCAATTGAAGCTGTCTCCTACACAGATCTCAAAAAGAAGCTAACTGGGCATTTCTAGCCCAAGATGTCTGAAATGGCTTGGCAGTTCAAGTTTGACCAAAGAGTGCAGCTACCCGGTGAATCAGCTTCAGAATTCATAGCGAGCCTAAGGCAGGCCACACACCTATGCAAATTTTCAAATTTAGAAGAGCGATGACGAGACCGGCTCATCTGCGGCCTATGTGACAGAACGCTTCAGCAGAGACTCTTTGCTAGGCCAAACTTAATGTTTTCTGAAGCACAAGATGAATTGATGGCCAATGAAGCCACCAGGAGCGCAGTTCAAACAGTACAGCCCACCAAATTGACAAAGTTTGAAGAAATGGTCCACCTTGAGGATGCCAAACACACTAAAGAATCTTCCGAGGAAGAAGAACCTGAAATCAACCAACTCCAAAAGCAACCCAACACGCAACACCGCATCAGCCAGCAGGGAGAGGACAGTTACAAGGCAGTTCTCTTACCGAGATGTAAGGGGTGCGGCGGCAATCATTTTCGCGCAAATTGCAGATTTTGATCAGCCACGTGCAGAGCTTGCAGAAGGATAGACCACATCGCAGTGGTTTGCAGAGCCTGCCAGAGAGACCAGCCACCCAAACACCAGTTGAAAGAACTGACTAGGAGAGGTACTGGGGCCCAGGGTCCAGTTAGTGTGGGGTTTTTCAGAAGCCGTTGAAGCATATGCCACACCGGGGCTCGATGCCCTCTCAGACCCAAACTTAAGCTCATGGTAGAGCTACAAGGAGTTCCATGTAAGATGGAATTGGACTCTGGCTCTGCAGTCTCAATTATTTCTCAAGACACGTTTAACTTCGTGTGTAGGCGCAGTAACATTTGGGCCAAACTAAGACCCTCAGATATAATCCTAACGGACTTTCAAAATGCTCATGTTAAAGTTAAGGGAGAAGCTACTTTGTTTGTAAAGTTTAAAGGGTTTTTGGGGCACCTGGATGTAATAGTAGTAAGGGGCCAGAGAACGAGTCTCATTGGACTCGATTGATTTGATGCCTTAGGTATTCAGATTACTGGCATAAACCGGACAGAAACTACAGACCTCGCGTCAGTATGTGAGGACTATGCGGATGTTTTTTATTCAACCCTAGGAACATACACAGGCCCTCCTATCTCATTTAAGCTAGATCCCAATGTAGTTCCAATCAGGGTTAAACCTCGTAGGGTCCCCTTTGCCTTAAAACATAAAATTGATTCCGAAATCGATAAGCTTGTAGAACAGGGCGTTTTACAGCCTGTTGATGGTGGGGAGTGGGAAACTCCTATAGTCACTCCACTTAAAGCCAACGGGGAAATTCTCATTTGTGCTGATTATAAATGCACTCTAAATAAAGCCCTCAAGCAACACGCTTACCCGGTCCCAGTGGTCAACCATATTTTAGCCTCCTTGCAAGGGGGTACTGTTTTTGCTAAACCTGATTTAGCACAGGCCTATCAGCAATTGCCGGTTGATGAGGCACAGCCGCGGCTCAAACAATTAAACACTTACAGTTTGAAATCAGTGTTGCACCAGGTATTTTTCAGGGAATCATGTAGCGTACACTCAAGGGTATTCAGGGTGTCTGCCCTTATTTTGATGATGTTCTTATTGCAGGGGAATCCCCAGAAGTGTTGGCCAGAAGGCTCAGGGCTGGCTTCCAGAGGCTTCACGAAGCAGGCCTCAAATTAAAAAAGAACAAGTGTAGTATTGTGGTTTCTTCAACAGAATTCCTGGGATTCAGAATTGATGCTAACAGCATTCACCCTGCTGATTCTAAAGTGAAGGCCATTAAAATGTCTCCTAGGCCCAAATCAAAAGGAGAGCTACAAGCATTCTTGGGCCTCCTAAACTTCTATCACACATTTCTACCTCATAAGGCCGCAATAGCAGAGCCCCTCCACAGGCTTTTAGTTAAGAAAGCTCCATGGAAATGGACTAACTTACATGAAAAAAAGTTTCCAGGACTTAAAAGCACTATTGTCAGAAGAGTCCACTGTAACTCATTACAAAGAGTCTAAACCTGTATGTCTTGCATGTGATGCATCTCCCTATGTGGTGGGGGCAGTTTTAAGTCACATAGAAAAAAATGGGAAACAGGTTCCTATAGCATTTTACTCGAGGACATTGTCCTCTGCTGAGCGCAACTATGCTCAGATTGACAAAGAGGCCCTAGCCATCATTGGTAGAATAAAATATTTCATGACTATTTATATGGCAGGGATTTCACGGTCTTGCATGTGATGCATCTCCCTATGTGGTGGGGGCAGTTTTAAGTCACATAGAAAAAAATGGGAAACAGGTTCCTATAGCATTTTACTCAAGGACATTGTTCTCTGCTGAGCGCAACTATGCTCAGATTGACAAAGAGGCCCTAGCCATCATTGGTAGAATAAAATATTTCATGACTATTTATATGGCAGGGATTTCACGGTCTACACTGACCACAAACCTCTGTTAGGACTTTTCACAACAGACAAACAAACCCCCCCCCCCACATACTATCTCCAAGAATGCTGAGATTGTCTATTTTCCTATCTGCATACAATTTTAAATTAATTCACAAACCAGGCAAGGAAATGGGCCATGCTGATGGCCTTAGCAGACTACCACTGTGTTGTGATTCAGGGTCAGCCTGTGGGTTCGGCAGTTGGGTCGGATGACTCAGAGGAGGAGGAGGGGGTGTTGAAGAGCTTGCTGAGGGGATTGGACAGCTTGATGAGAGCCCCCAGCCAGGCCCCTCTCATCTGGTCACGACGCAGACCCAGCTGTGTGAGCCTGACAGCGTGGATGAAGATGACCCACAGCTGGCCCTGTTCAAGGACGCCCGACGCAGGAGGCAGTCAATCAGGAGTAAACAGAGGAAGGCAATGGGGCACCTCAGAAGGAGGCAGAGAGAGGCCACGCCCTGAACTGTATTTAAGGGGAATGTGTGGGAGGGCTGGTTTGCTGAAGGCAACCGCTTGGATAGTTCCTGTTTCTTAGCTCCTGTTTCATGGTTGGTGTCTTGTCTTGCTCTGTTTTATGTGAATAAATTTGGCAGGCTTTATTCCAGCCTCTTGCCGTTTGTAAAGGGGTTGTCCCTGCTTTTGCTGCAGGGCCGGTAGCAGGCTGGTACAGAACACACTGCCACTAATGGATCCAGATCCGGCTTCAGCTGCTAGAATATTGTCCATACAGGACATACCTGAGTTTCCCCTCCATGCAGGGGACATTGCTGCTGAAACTGCCACAGATAAAATACTTGGTAGAGTGTTGTCATGGGTATACACGAGCTGGTTGGATAAAAGTCCAGGCTCAGAATTTCAGAGCTATTTTGTCAGGAGGTATGAGTTATCTGCACATAAGGGGTGCATTTTATGGGGAGTCATAATTCCCACTTCCCTAAGAGACAGGGTTTTACAATCATTACATGAAGGCCATTCAGGCAGAATGAAAGCTTTAGCTAGAAGCTACCTCTGGTGGCCTGGCCTTGATAAGGACATTGAGGCTCAAGTCCATGGTTGTTATACATGCCAGCAATCTAGACCTGAAATGCCACAGGCTCCACAGGTGGGAGGAAACGCACACTCCCTGGTCTAGGATTCACATAGACTACACTGGGCCCTTTCAGGGACAGCTCTTCCTTATAGTAGTGGATAGCCACTCAAAATGGCTGGAAGTAATTCCAGTTCCTAACATGACTACCGCTAGGACCATCCAGATGCTGAGAAAACTCTTTGCCACACATGGGTTGCCAGATGTCTTGGTTTCAGACAATGGGGCCCAATTCACTGCTGCTGAATTTCAGGCCTTCCTTAGAGCAAATCTTATCAGACATGCAATGTCTGCGCCTTTTCACCCATATTCTAATGGGCAAGCTGAACAAATGGTGAGGACAATGAAGGAATCACTCAAGCGCATTGTAACAGGTGACTGGCATCACAGATTGGCAGATTTTTTACTCTGCCAGCATTCTACGCTCTGCACTGCTACAGGCAAAAGTCCTGCAGAACTACATTGGGGGAGGCGTTTGATCACTAAACTGGACAGGTTGCATCCAGATCGAGTGGCAGCAGAAGCCTCTTGACCAAAACCCCCAAGGGGGTTGCACATGGGGGATTAGGTTTGGGCCAGGAACTATGGTCATGGGAATCTGTGGGTTCCTGGTCAAATTACCAAGGCATCCAGACCCATATCTTATGAAGTGGGGTTGGAGGGAGGGCGAGTTGTCAGAAGACACATTGATCAACTCAGGAAAAGTTTTCCAGAATGGCCACTAAGTGAGGACTTCATCATAAGTCCCTCCCAAGGTCCTCAAACTTGCAGCCAAGCCAGCCCTCACTTGGACCACCAGGGTTTTTCCTTCGTAGCGGAGATGGATTCTGAGGAAGAACCGGGTAGCACGGGAGTGCAACATGGACCCCCTGACGAAGCGAACCAACCGAGTTTCAGCAACCGCTGTGCCTACTCTGCTGAACAGACTGACTCTGGGGTGGGCCAACCTGATGAGGCCAGCCAGAACCTTTCGAATCCCCTTGACTCTGGAGCACAAAAGGACATGAATCTACCCAGCCCACTGGGTAAGCTGGTAGACCACAAGGTGATGGGAACTCCAAAACATTCCTCTAGGCTACACAAGCCTCTTGCGTACCTCACAGATTACATTGTAAAGTAAAGTGATGTATATTGTTGTAAAACTTGTTACCACTAACTACAGAAACTAGTGCATTGTGAAACTGCTCATTACTGCAATGAAAACCTGTTCATTAGACATTGTTAAATCTCATTGTAGCCACAGTGATTTTATTATTTTTTATTATTTTTATTATTATCACTACAGTTGTATGTGAGTTGATTAATAAGTCTTGACAACTGTCAAGACTAATTGGGTTGTCATAGTTTGATCTAAGAGGGGAGGGGTGTTATGTACTGGGCTTGTGGTGATACACCACTTGCGTTGCTGGAGCAGCTAACGGCTCTCCAGCAACCCAGACTAGCTGTCTCCTGTCCTGCAATTGGCTAGCCCCTCCCAAGGTCCTCAAACTTGCAGCCAAGCCAGTCCTCACATGGACTATCAGGACTTTTCCTTCTTAACTGAGGTGGAACCAGAGGGAGAACTGGGGAGCCCTGGAATGCAACATGGATCCCCTGAAGGAGCAAGCCAACCAAACTTCAGCAACCGCTGTGCCTACTCTGCCGAACAGTCTTACTCTGGGTTGGGCCAACCTGGAGAGGCCAGCCAGAGTGCATCGAATCCCCTTGACTCAAGAGCACAAAGGGACACAAGTCTACCCAGCCCACTGGGTAAGCTGGTAGACCACAAAATGATGGGAACTCCGAGACGTTCCTCTAGGGCACAAAAGCCTCCTTCATATCTTGCAGATTACGTTGTAAAATAAAGAGCAATATATTGTTGTAATTCCTGTTTGCCACTATACTACAGAAACTAGGGCTATGATGTAACTGTCTAAAAGTGCCATCTTTGAAGCCTTTTCATTCAGACGTTGTTTAATAACATTGTAACCTACATTGTTTTTTATTTTTTATTATTATTATCACTTACACTTTAGTGTGTTTGGATAATGAGTCTTGATAATTGTTGAGACTAACTGGTGTTATTATGGTCTGTTCTAAGAGGGGAGGGGTGTTATGTACTGGGCTCTTGAGGAATACCACTACAAGTCTCCTGTGCTACAATTGACTATCTCCAGGCGGCAATGGTTGATTCAAACCTATTGGCTGCCGCCTAGGGGCTAGACTATATATTGCGGCTAGTTGCAGCCATTTCCCCAGTACAGTTTCTGTACAAAATAAACTATGAGTTACCCTGTACTCAGTTACGCGTCTTCATTCCTGCGCCAAAGAACCCACTATTTAATACCACCCTTGTATTTAGTGCACTTGGTTTTATCTGAGATTTAGCAACAAGCTCAAGGTCATAAATGCATTTCATGGTGACTTCAATTTCTTGCCACAAACTCTAATTGCAACTAATAAAGTTACATACAACCTAAGGATGGACAAGCAGGCCCTCAAATTTTTAACTAAAAAAACCATGAATAGTGCTATCCATGAATAAGGTGGCCTTCATTTTTTAGCTGAAGAAGCTTCTTGGTTGAGAAGCTGATGAAGCTTCTTGGATGACAAACAAAATGTCTTCAAGAAAAGTGTCTTCAAAGAAAGTCCAGCTGCCTCTTGAAAAAGCAGCTTTGGTTCAATAAAATGATTGTTCCATAATGCTCGCTATTTATTTAGATCAGTGTTCAGTGAAATTGATCTCATTATTGTCGATACATACAAAATATCATTCAAGATTAAGAAAGGCCTTATTCAAAAGGAAATCAATGCTACTGGATACTTACACAGTTTGGAAGTGTATATTGACATAATTAATCATATGGAGAAATAAACAGAGTAGGCAATTACTGTCAAATGAAACAAGATAGAACTTTATGAAAGTGGTAACTATCTGTCCACTTCTAGTAGTGGCCAAGCAGTGGCCAAATTCCCTGCTTCTAGCAGAATCACAAAAATGCTTTGGTTTTAATAGCAGACATAATTCATTCACATGTTGCCCTCATGCAATAACACAATGCATGAATTTGCTGCAGATATGATGCAAGTACTAAGCTACATGTATTATGATGTCGTAACACAAATGGTGAAAAATTGCATCTTTGTGCGATGACATCATAATACTGGTGTCATCATTTGTTACCTGCCTTGCCCTCCCACAGAGATGCCTATGTTAAAAAGCTAGCAAGTAAAAGCTGGTGCATTTCAGAATCATAGCTACAAGATCAAAAGCCCTACCTTTCATGTTTATCCAATAAATATCAACTGGATACCAATAGGATCTTGGATTGCAAGTTACAACCAGACTTAATTTCCCAGATTAAGGAGCTTCTCAATTTGGTAAAATGGAAAAGAAAGCTTTAAATTATTTCATTAATTCTGTGAAAGTTTAGACACACGAAAGTTATTAAAGTCTCAGACAACATTATATTACATTTCTGTGTCTTCTATGTATATTAATTTGTATTTAGCTTATAATAAAAATTTCACTCTTGTCATTCTCCTGTATATCTAACAGCACTGTTTTAATTGATTGTTTAATATGCTGTGCATAACTGTTATATACCAAAATGCTAAATTCAGCTAATATAAGGGAAATTCTTCACTTCTTCATCCATGATGGAGGATAAAAATCTATTTGCTGAATAAATATCTAATTTATTAGTAAATAAAAACCTCAAATAATTTATTCATTAAAAAACCCCAATGCAGAAAGGATAAATTATTTATAATGAACAACTCCAGCCATTCTAACTTTGCCTAGAAAATGCACTTGCTCCTTGGCACTCATTTACAATATTTCTTTAAAACTTCCATCCCAGTGGCTTCAGGCAGTTTTCAGCAGTTCAAGTGCACTAGAATCTGGAATAAAATCTGCAATCACAATGAACTACCCTCTCAAAATAACTTAGGCTAATTGTCAATCCAGTTTGCCACAAGGGCCTCTTCAGTGCACCGAAGGAGTGGATGTCTGTGTTTGAACATCATGTGAGACAGAGACCCCCTCTGCTTCTCTTCCCAGGCAAGGCAATCGTAATCCCAGGTCTATGAAAAGTGATGCAAATGCATGAAAAAGTCAATGAATAGGTATCTAGGGAAAGGAAAGGGCCAGGAAGAATCCTTTTTGTGCCAGATAACATTGCCTTGTTGAAGAACAGCGACAATATAGTGGGGATTTATTACTTTTCCTCTCCATGGGATGCCATGTGACTATTTACCCTGTCAAAAATAACTGTAATTTCCCCGACACCTTTAGGGCCAGATAGAGTAACTATCTACCAGTCTGCACAATAATACAGTACGTCATTTTTTTCCTGTTCCTAGAATCCCAGCAACTCATAATAGTGCTTCTCCTTGTGATTGTTAAAAAGGCAGCTAAGAACTACCATGGTTACTTGATTGCAATCATTGCATTTCTCAGGATGCATTTATTTTCTTCCACTCTCTTGGGGTTTTTTTTCTTTTTCTTATGGGTATTGAGTAGGTGTATTTGCTTATTCTGTATGGGTTTCTTGACAAAAAAAATTATATACGGAAGCTTTAAATTTTGATTAGGCTCTTGCCACACATGATTAGCTTGCAGATGCCACTGAATTTTGGCTAGGAATTTAACAGCAGATTTCCAATCCAATGGACACACTATATAATCCTCTGAGGTTTTACAAGCAGTAGCAAAATTATATAAGAGAATGGTTAAAAAGGTGATCGTGGTGCCTTATTTTGACACTGCTGTCCTGATGGCAGAAGATTATGCATGAAAGCCAGCTGGGTGACCTTCAGCTATTTGCTCTCATGTAGCCAACCCACCTAACAGGGTTGTTGTTGTGAGGAAAATTGGAGCAGGAAGGTGTGTGATATATGTTTGCTGTCTTAAGATATTTGTAAAAACAGTAACGGTGGGATAAAAAAATAATAATAAAAATTAATAAATTATATGACTGCATTTTAAAGATAAGTGGATAGTTTGTTGAGGTAAACCTGATTGTTGATGACCACATAGACCAGTTTTTCAAACTTGGCAGCTCTACGATGTGTGGACTTAACTCTAAGAATTTTGGGAGTTGAAGTCTATATTATGTCTTCAACACAATTCTGGGAGTTGAATTTCATAGACTGTCTCCAACCTTTTTGAACTTATTTGGTACCATATCATGGACACTCTTACAAAATGGCTTCCATGAAGGAAGCTTCCAAAGCAGCTATTAAAACAGGCATGGCCAGTAATAAAGTAGGTTTTACCAAAAGGCAATCTCTTTGCACTCCCCTTGTTGCCCTGCTGCCCAGATCTCCTAACCTTTCTAAAAAAAAATTCTATTTTGAAACTGGGTACATTTTCAAACAAATTGGAGCACTTCAGTTATCACCTCATTTTGTAGGGCCAAAAGGCATTGCAGGAAATAAGGCCAGCTGATTTGCTTTGCAAGGTGCCTGCTTGCAATTTATTATTTATTTATATTATAGCAATAATATACACACACACACAAACAATGTTTCAACAATGAGCAATACAATGAGAATGCATGCATGTTAAGCACCCATGAAACAGTCTGATTTGGTTTCAGTGAGTTGCTTTACATCATGGCATGTCATACTTCTCTCTAAGGTAAAGACGCCAGATAAATTCACTGGATTGATTCCTTTGCTTTGTGTCTCTACAGAAGCCATCTGAGTTAGTTGCAATGGATGTTGGAGCTGCCAGAGGATTTTTTTGAAGAGACAAGTGAAACAACAGGGCTGTTCTGCTTCATTCCCTAACTATCATCTTCCTTCATGAAGAAGCTCTGGAGATGTTTTTTTTTCAAGCCTTGTTGAAGGCTACTTCCTTGTGTGGCAACCATAATGGATGCCTCCTTGACTCACAAATGAAATAAGATTCATGACACAAAGACATTCTCTTGTTTGGGTAAAATCTAGGCCAGTGGTTTTCACACTTGGCAACTTGAAAACATGTGGCCTTCGATTCCTAGGATTCTCCAGGAGTGTGGACTTCAACTCCCAGAATATCCTAGCCAACTTGCTGGGCAATTCTAGAATTAAAGGCCACATATCTTAAAGTTGCAAAGTTTGAAAAACACTGGTCTAAACCAGAGATGGGCAATTATGGCAACTTTATGGCCTGTGTACTTCAAGTTGAAGTCCATAGATCGTAAAGTTGCCACAGTAACCTAGCCTTGGCCTAGACCAATGATAATTTAGTGTAATGTTCTTATGATCACTTGTTTGCTTGCAGATGGAAACAAACCAAAAGAAGCATGATCCTAGCATTTTCCATTTAAAAACCCCTAAATAATTCTATTTAAAATTATTTGTGATTGCTTCTACCAAGATCTCCAATCTTTTTTTTTTACTTATGAGGCAGTATCTTTACAAAGGTAGTTTGATGGATTTCGTATAATTTCATCAAATAAGATGTCTAACCATTTGCCTCATTTTCCAGAAAAAAAGTATGCATAATTCTTCCTGTCAAAATGCTTTTTGATGTGAGTTTGTAAGTTTATTGTGAAAGCATTCAAAGGCTGTGCCTGAGAA
This sequence comes from Vipera ursinii, assembly GCF_947247035.1. Lineage (NCBI taxonomy): Eukaryota > Metazoa > Chordata > Lepidosauria > Squamata > Viperidae > Vipera > Vipera ursinii. Next base: position 227,513,499 of record NC_139513.1, read on the forward strand.
GTTCTTTAACATATGCCATATATTTAACATTGCTTGTGAATTAAAAATAACAGCCTGCCATCTGCCTTTGCAAGCCAATTTTATCAAAGTCGAAATCTAAAAAAAAATCAAAGATGTGAACATTGTCAATTTAAAAAATGGAATAGTATAGTATAAAAGAGGTCAGACTCACCTCACTTGAACTTGAGTCACTAACTTACCAGCTAAGGTGTCCTGATTTGAATGGAGCTTTTTCTATATGGGAATACTTTGTAGGACAGATTAACTTTCAAGAATGTCTTTTGTTTTGTCAAGTTTTAAAGCTCAGACCTTCTCCAGCATTTGCCCTAAAGAAGATTTCATTAAGCAGTTTAGAGAGAAACCTTCCCTCATCCAGCTTTATAGAAATCAAAAGTGAGTATGCCTTTTGCAACAAACATTTTGTCTATGGGTAGGACTAGGACAATTGCATCACCATAATTTTCTTGCATCAAATATACATGAATTTCTTTTTCTAAAGCAAAGTCCAAATTTACCATGACATCAGAGAAGTGGTCTATGGAAACTTTTCTCAGAGGTGAAGAACTGTGGCAGCTTATCAATGCAAGCCATCCCTTCCGATGGAAGAGAGAGAGAACTGGGATAGCTGCAGATGTAGAAATCCCAAACTGATAACACAGATGGTCCCAACATACTGCTTGTTAACTGGCTGCTGGGAATGAACATGGTTGCATCAAGGCTGGAAGGAAAGACTTGGCCAGCTGGAAGTGAGCAGATTACTAAAATATATAGGAGTCAGAAAATGGAAGGTGAAATGATTGACTAAAAATGAATAAAAGAAGAAGGGAAAAAGCTAAATGATGAATGCAAGAGGGAGAGTAAAATGGGAAGGAAAACTGGAAGAGCATTTTTCTTAAGATGTAGAGGATATGTCAGAGGAATATGGAAAAAAAGAGAGACAGAGAAACTACTGAAGAATTAAGGATCCTTCTCAAAGCAATGGGAGGAAGGGATAATTCCCTGGGTCCAACTATAAAGAATCTGCAGACAAATGAGGTTTCATCTTCTTTGGTGTGAAGGCATTAGAAGGGGATCTGGTGGAGCTGGAAGACAACCAGATGTTTTGGCCCTAACATGGACACTTTCAGAGAGTGGGAAAAATAGTTTGGTCCATGGAAACACCACAATCTCAACTTGGCTACAGTCCTATTCAAGCTTTATCCTAGATAAATTTAAAATCAAACATCTCAAGCAATGAAACCTGCCAGTCTCCAGCTATATATCCTGTTTAAGTTAAAAGCATTTATTAGGGTTTATTAGAGTTTGGTCCTAGGGGAAAAAAACACATTCTTGCTAGTGTAGCTAATACTCCAAAGAAATCTGTTTGGATAGGTGAAGGATTTTCCTACTATAAATAATACTGACTAGATAAAGAAAACCTGATGTGGCATGAGGCCAGACCTGTATTATAGCATAAAATTCTTATATCATATAAATAAGTCATAAATATTAAAATAGTTCCCATATAGACTTCTGAAACTAAGTGCCTTATGTAGGCAGATTCAGGAGGACTTGAGTATGTTTCTTCCAGTTGACCCACATACAGTGAACTAAAATTTCAGTTAAGATAAGATAAAGGGTCAGTATTCCTTTATCAGTATAAAGTGATTATGATCCCCCACACATCACCCTAATAAGTGGGGGAATAACTTTATACTAAGTTATAATAAGAATCCAATGTAGTTGCTTGTCTCCAACATACGCATACCCATTATTCTACATCAGAATGAACATTTATCAAATCTGTATATCTATGAGTACAAGAATCTCCTTTCCCATCAGAAAAAAGAACTTGCAGGCATGCAACCTGATTTCACATCGAGAGAAATGTAATGAATTCACCCCCAGCCTGAAGTTGAGATTTAAAGAACTCTGAGATTTTTTTTAAAAAAATCTCCTAATCCACTGTAGCACAGGCCTTCATGAGCACGAGGGTCAGGGAGTTAGTTGCAACTCGTAATGTTGTTATTTGTCTACTTTGCTTTAGGTCTTTGGTTACTTATGTTTTATATCATGTTGTTGGTTATAAATGGGAAACAGTCTTTCAAAACAGAAAGGTAGGAAATAGACCAATCAGTAGGAGACACCAGCACAGTTAATCAGCTTGCAAGCAAATAAATTTCCTTCTCCCTACCTTTTATTATTTTTACAGTCCCTTAAGCACCATCACCCTTTTTTGTGGTTGTTCATGTTATTATTAAAAGCTGAGTAGAGAATTTGGATTAATTTTTATGCATGCTATTTTCTATTTTTGAAATCTGAAAAATAGCCTACTCCCAAGAGAACATAAATGTTTATTTCTATTGATAATGAGGAATTATCACAAATATAAATTCTCCATTTCAATGCAGTTGAGTTTTGGACTTTTCCTAGAGCTATTGAAACTATATATATAAAAATGTCACTGCAATTTATTCAGGTGAAATTTGTAAAATAATTCTTTTTTAATCAAGATTATAATAAGCTTGATCTATGAGTAATATGGGTAGTCTCCAACTTTTTGTAAAATATTGTGTGTATGTGTGTGTGTGTTTGTGTGTGTGTGTGGTATAGGGCAGGGGTCAGCAACCTGAAACAGTGAAAGAGCCACTCGGAACCGGTTTCCTCACAAAAGGAAAAACTGGGAGACGCAAAAAATCTGTGCGCATGTACGTACATGTGCAGAACAGGATTTGACTGAAGAGTGGAGCCAAGGCGAGATATGCACCTACCCTGCATATTTGAATTGATTGGTTGAACTTTTTTAGTCCCACTTTTTTTTTTGACTGCACATGGCAGAGGACTGGGAGCCGCAGGAGACAGCTGAAAGAGCCGCATGCGGCTCTGGAGCCGCGGGTTGCAGACCTGTGGTATAGGGCCTCCTGTTCGAGCAGGTAGTTGTATTAGAAAGACTTCCAAGATCCCTTCCAACTCTGTGTACAATGTACATATATGTATAGGTAGGTATACATGTATGTGTATGTATTATAGCTTTTACATGTATCCTTACAGTGACAAAAATCCACCCCACCAATTCTAAGCAATGGCAAATGAGAGGTCAGAAATTTGGACTCATAAAAAAAAGATGTTTGGAAGCCACCAGCAATGACACGTTTCCATTCTTGATACAGTATACTGAGATGTAATGATTCAGAGATTATATGAACCACAACAGCATTTGCAAGACCATTTTCCCTTCCTTGAGGATATGAACTGTCTTTAACAGTTTCCATAAACTCTCCTGTCTCGAAAATGAGTGAGTTGAGCGGAGAAGATGGTGCTGCCTTGGGAGGAGAGGCGATAGACGGCCGAGCCTCTTGTTGTTTTTCAGGCCTCCTGCAACAATATTTTGCTGTTTTCAGCCCCGGAGAGGCTGGGAGAAGTGGAGGGGGCATCTTCAGAGGCAAGGTGTGGTGCGACCACCTCGCTGAAAAAAGAAAGCACCCCGAGGATCCGGAGGCTTGAAAGAGGGCCGCGGTTTAGCAGCCCCGAAGCCAATGACTTGGCAGTTTGAGAAGAAGCAGGGAAACAAGAAAGAGTGGAAGTGAGTTTAAAGACTTTCCGAGCGAGCGCACCAGCAGGGCGCTAAGCAGAAGTGAAAGGAGCGGCAGCTAGTTATCAGGGATGGTTTTGGCAACAATTTTTTTTTACCCCTTTTGTTTTCTGCTGCCATGGATCCAAATGCTGATCAGAGGCTTAAATGGACTTGTTTACGAATATGACATGATTGGTGGAAGCTTCTTCTCCCCTGAAAAAGCTAGCATACTGATTTACGGACTTATAGAAATCCTGCTTTAAACTGACGGATATTGATGTGACTTTTTTTTTTCTACCTAAAGAGCGGAAGTGAAATTTATTTACAGAATGGGTTTAGATAAGTTCTGGCAAAAGACTTATTACAAGGAAGTATGGGGTTATTGGTAGTTTAGGTGTTGACCCTGACAAGTTTGTGATAAAGTATCTGGGAAGGAGTTTAATTTTAATTTAATTTAATTTAATTTGTATACCGCCCTTCTCCCGAAGGACTCAGGGCGGTGAACAGGGCAATACATAATAAAAACTGGATAGAAAAATTTAAAAGTAATTAAACAGCAATGCCCGTAAATAAATTAATACACATTAAAAGTTAAGACCAATTTATAAACCCAACCCCATCCCATCAGGCCAGGCCGGATTGTTCAAAAAGAAAAGTTTTGAGATCGCGCCGGAAGGAACGAAGGTCGGGGTCTGTAAGGACCTCAACCGGCAAGCGGTTCCATAGGTCTGGTGCGCCCACAGAGAACGCTCTCCCCCTGGGGGCCACCAATTGACATTCTTTGATCGGAGGCACCCTGAGGAGGCCCTCTCTGTGGGAGCGCACTGGAGTTAACCTGTGATGTACAGTAGTGTGGAGAAACCTCCTGGGACAAACTGAAATGTCTTTAACGACGTCAACTAAAAACCTAAAGAAGGCCTCCGCCTTGACAGCAGCGGCCTCTCCGGTTACGACGTCACCAGGGGTTAGGAAGTTGATGGAGAGCTTATCGGCGACAGAAAAATCTGCTATAATTCAAGGTATTTATACGATGCTACAAAATATGCAGGGCATAATGGAGAGGAATTTCGACAGCCTGAGGGCTGATTTGGGGGACATGAGAGAGGAGATGAAGGAAATTAAAGGAAAATTGGGTGTAGTCCAGGTGACCCTGAATACGCATGAAGAGCGAATTAAAGTAGTAGAAAAGGACTCTGAGAATATGGAGAAGCAGATGGAGAAATGGGAGCACAGGTGCACGCAAGCATCCAAGAAGCTGGAAGATGATATGGTGTACCTGGAGATGGAGAAAGTGGCCTTCTTTTTTGCACTTCAAAATGTGACGGAAGAGAGAGAAGAACAGTTGGAAGAAGTGGTAGGAGAAATGATCGCAGACCTGGTGGGGAAAGAGAAAAAAGAGGTTCGGTGTGATATTGATGAGGCCTTTCAAGTTTATACTAATTATGCCAGGCAATACAGCCTCCCTAGGGAAGTGCACATTAGGTTTACCAAAAAGGCGCTTAGAGATGAAGTGCTCTATAGAGCTAGAGACCAACCAATTAAGGCTGTCCGGTTACAATTCTTAAGCAACTACCAAGAAAGGTCTGAGAGCAACGTCAACGCTATCAATTTGTTACTTTGCAATTGAGAAAAAAGGTGTGGCATATAAATGGCTGCTTCCAGAGGGGCTTCTGGTGATGTGGGAAGACCGAAAGATAAAGATTGAGAGTCTACGAAACGCACAAGATTTCTATAAATTTATTTGCGGGACTAGCGATCAGGAGAATGATGGAGAAGTGGAGAGTAGAAGTCAGAGGGAGGAGAGGAATCCAGGGGGAGCGGAGGGGGGAGGGGGTGGAGAGGGAAAGGGAGAAGAATACAACAGGGTAACTAGACAGACTACCAAATCTAAGGCCCCACGTAAGTAAGGATGTGTCAAGGGGTGAATTTTCTGATCCTCAGTGTTAATGGTCTTAATGCTCCTGTTAAGAGAAAAAAATATCTTAACTAGATTAAGGAAATGTGGAGCAGATGTATTATGCCTTCAGGAAACTCATATTAAGAAATGCCAAACTAATCTGTTGAATTATCCTAAACTAGGGAAATTATTTGTAGCGTCTGCTGAGGAGAAAAAGAAGGGTGTAGCAATGTATGTTAAGGAGTACCTGTGTCCTAAACAGTTATGGGCAGACCCAGAGATTTATTTATTTATTTATTCAATTTATATACCACCTTTCTCCCATAGGACTCAGGGCGGTTCACAAGGTTTTTAAAAACAATACAACAAATTATAAAACTTAAAATCAATTAAAAAGATTATATTGACCTTGAAATAAAACCCCAGTTAAAATACAATTAAAATCCCAATTAATATTCTCAGACCAGGCCAGAGAGCTCAAAGAGCCAAGTCTTCAGGTCCTGGCGGAATGAGCGAAGGTCAGGGGCAGTCCTAAGCTCTACAGGCAGCTGATTCGAAAGGGCAGGCACACCCACAGAGAAGGCCCTCCCCCTGGGTATTGTCCGCCGGCAATCTTTTACCGGCGGTACCCTGAGAAGACCCTCCCTGTGGGAGCGCACAGGACGAAGGGAGCTTGATGCCGGCAGCAGGTGTTCCCTCAGATATCCCGGACCCAAGCCATTTAGGGCTTTATAGGTCATCACCAGCACCTTGAATCTAGAAATGGTGGGAAGCAAAGTGTTACTGGTAGGCATATATGCACCCAATAATAATCAGGGAGAATTTTTCCAGAAAATATATCGGAAAATATTAGACCTGGAGTATGAGCAGATGTGTCTCTTGGGGGACTTTAATGCGGTGGTAGATAGGGCTAAGGATTACAAAGCAGGGAGGGTTGATTTGAAAAAGAAAAAAGGAAAAGATAGGAGGGTCTTGCCCAAAGTATTTAGCGATATGTGCAAAGAATTTGGCCTTAGGGATATATGGCATGAGATTAACCCGGCCTCTCAATGTTATACCTACTATTCCCCCAGGCATAACTCGTGGTCTAGGTTGGATATGGTATGGTTGTCAGATGGGCTGATATCTTATGTGAAAGATGCCATGATTTTGACAAACGAATGGACGGATCACAACCCGGTGGCTATTATGTTGATAAGGGGGAATAGAGTGAGGAGTAGATGGATGATGAATCTGGAGGCTCTAAAGGATACGGTTTTTGTACAAAAAAATAAACAAGAGATGAGCCTGGTTTTTTTTTTTTTAGAAAATAGGACGGAAGGGATGCCCCTACGAATAGTTTGGGACATGGCTAAAGCTTATCTGAGAGGCTTGATAATAAAACAGATGGCAGTTAAACGTAGGAAGGAGGAGAAAAGTAGGAGGGAAATTGCTGAGCAACTTACTAAGGCAGAGAAGGCTCTTCATGTAAACCCACAGAAAGTGTATGGGAAGGAGCAGGTGGATTTTTGGAGGCATAAACTCAACCTTGTGGATCAAGAGAAAATAGCACGTCAAATTAGGGTGGCGAGGCAGAACTATTTTGAATATGCCAATAAGCCAGGGAGATGGCTTAGCTATAGAATAAGGAAAGAGAAGGAAAGTAGAAGAATTGATCAGTTAGAGGATAAGAGGGGGACACTGAGGCCTTAGATCAGGAGATAACAATAGCAGAAATTGAAAAAGCGGTAAGACAACAGAAATGTCAAAAAACCCGAGGCACTGACAGAATTCCTGCAGAATTGTATGAGGTATTAGTGGAAATGCTTGGAAAACATATGAAAGATCTATTTAATGAAATTTTGGATAAGGCTATAGTCCCGCAAACTTGGTTGGAGGCAAATATTAGTTTGATCCCTAAGGATGATTCCCCTTCAAAGCATATTAAAAATTATAGTCCAATATCCCTTCCTAATTCAGATTATAAAATATTTGCGACAATAATTGCTGATAGATTAAAAATTTACTTAAACCAATTCATACATACAGACCAGAATGGGTTCCTCCCCACCAGACAAATAAAGGATAATCTCAGAATTATATTAAATGTTCTGGAGTATTATGAAAGCCGACCAGATAAACAATTAGCTTTAATATTTATCGATGCTCAAAAAGCATTTGATAGGGTAAATTGGGACTTCCTAATGTGCCTGTTGGAACATATGGAATTTGGGGCTAAATTCTGTAATATGATTAAAGCAATTTATACTAAGCAGGAAGCGAGATTGTTGTTAAATGGGAATTTAACTGACAAATTTGATATCTGTAAGGCCACTAGGCAGGGTTGTCCACTCTCCCCACCTTTATTTATTTTAACCTTAGAACCCCTATTGAGAATAATAAGGAAAGATGAGGAGATTACCGGGCTTCAGATAAGAGACCAAATTTACAAACTGCAGGCGTTTGCAGATGATATGGTTTTTGTTTTGGAAAACCCTCTGGAATCCAGCATGGAATTACTAAAAAGCATTGAGTAATTTGGAAATGTGTCCGGTCTACAAGTAAATAAAGATAAGATGAATATATTAACGAAAAATCTTTTGAATAGAAGTAAACAGATGTTAGAGGACATTACAGGGTTTAAAATTGTGAAGAAGGTGAAATATTTAGGAATTTGGTTGATGGGAAGATGTTCAAGTATTAGGGAGGATAATTATTCTAAATTATTGATACAAACAAAAATGGATTTGGGAAAATGGGGTAGGATACAGTTGTCATTATTAGGAAGGGTAGCCACGGTGAAATCTTATATTTTGCCGAAATGGAATTTTATTTTCCAGACAGCACCAGTTAAACTTTTGATGAAATTTTTAAAAGAGTTAGAGGGGGTAGTTTCTAGATTCGTATGGCAGGGGAAATGGACCAGGATTGGGGAAAAAATGATGCAAGAAATCAAGGAAAGAGGGGGCCTTGGCCTGCCGAATTGGGAACTTTATTATCAGGCTGCCCTTTTAGTTTGGGGCAAGGAATGGATAAGTTTAAGGAATAATCGATTGTTGAGTTTGGAAGGATTTGATTTGTTGCAGGGATGGCATGCTGCTCTTTGGCGGGAAGGTACTCCTCCAAGCAAACAGTTTACTCGTCATTACATAAGGGATATACTGATTCGGAATTGGGATAAGATAAGGGCCAAATACTATGCGCAAATTCCATGTTGGTTATCAACCTTGGAAGCCTTGACCCATCCGACCCTACTCAAGAAGGGAAGAAGACCAACTTAAAAAGAACTTTTAGATAGCGGGGGAGAACTCAAAATGTGATCTAGCTTAGCAAGGGTTTCAATTGGAGTGGTGGCCTACCTGCAAATTCAGTCAAGGTATAAGAAGGATAAGGAAGGAAGGAGTATTTATCTGAATCTGCAGGAATTAGATAAGATTCTGCTGGGTCCGGAGAAAGGGATGATATCTAAGTGTTATAAATTGTTGCTAATTAGGGTAGTAGGGGAGGAGGTGGTAAAAGACGCGATGATTGCCTGGGGGAAGAATTTTGGTTATGCACTTCCACTTGAGAAATGGGAAGAGATTTGGTGGATTAATATGAGGCTGGTGGTTTCCACGTCATATAAGGAGAACATATACAAAATGCTTTATAGATGGCATCTCCCTCTGGCTAGACTTTCCAAAATGTTCCCCAGATTGTTGGCTGATTGTTGGAAGTGTGGTAAAGGGACTGGCACGTATTATCACTTATGGTGGACATGTCTGGAAGTGGTTAGATATTGGACGAGGATCCAAAAATGGATAGAGGAAATCACAGGGTGTTTAGTTGATCTTAAACCAGAGTCGTATCTGCTTGGCTTCAGGCCTGGAAATATTAAGAGGGAAATATGGTATTTGGTTTTACATATCTTAACGGCGGCGAGGATGGGGTATGCTCAATTTTGGAAGGCAAATCATATCCCGCCGGATGAAGCTATAATTAGGAGAATACTTGATTGTGCAGAAGCAGACACATTGACCAAGAAGTTGAAGGGTAAAGAAGAGACACCAGCATTTCTATCATGGAATAAATGGTATATTTGAATGGATAAAAGATTAAAGAAATGAGGGTGGCTTGGAGGTTGGTCAAAAATGAAGTGATATAGTTTTTGTTAATGAATAAGCTTTGGAGTTGGATAGTTATAAGAGATTTAGTGAGTGGAATATAATTGTCAGTTTAGACGTAGATACAATTTTATTTTTTTTTGAAATGGTTTCCAATTTTTTGATTTCTTCGTTTTTTGTATATATATATATGTTTTTTGTCTTTGCTGGTGTATGGTGTGTATTTTTAACATGAAATGTAAATAAAGACTTATTTATAAAAAAAATGAGAATTTTTATTATTTCAGTTGTTATTACATTTATATATTTTAAGTATTGTCCTTTAATTCTATTTTAAAGTGTACTTATTTGTATTGTTTTAACTCGCCCTGTAAACCGCCCTGAGTCCTTCTGGAATAGGGTGGTATATAAAATTAATTAATTAAATAAATAAATAAATAAATAAATAAATAAATAAATAAATAAATATATTGTTTCATAGTTCTAAAAGATACGTTGCATTTTTATTTCTCAGACACGACAGTAGTTTTGACTAGTGTAAAATCAACATACAAAATTATCTACCCTTCTTTGTTGCAATTATTTTTGCTTCCTGAAATCCCACTTATTCCGCTGTATTCTGACAGATGCCTTTGGAAATATCAGTAAGATTTAAGCATATTAAGCTACGCAGAAATAAATGTGTCTGAGGCTGAGCTGAAGGAACATCTTGATGCATCAATCTGTATTCAGTCCTTTTTGTAAGCTTGAGAAGCTTTCTACCCTCCCAGAAAGCAACCACCTGAACTGCCTCCATTATTATTAATTTTTAACCTGGGGTGAACCAAGTGCTATAAGACCGATTGCAAAATGTTGTAGAGAACTGTTAAGCAGCCAGGCTATTATTGAAATCCCAGCTAAGATTTTTTTTTCTCCTTAGACCAGGTTTGCAGTAAAAGTCTCCCCATAACCCCAGTTAAACTGAGTGGAAATGTTATAGATAGATCAGTTCAAAATCTCAATAGAAGTGAACAAAACGAAATATGCAAGTTCAAAGTGTTCAAAATAGAAAATATTTGGATCATTTATTTAAACCTCCAATCATGTTAAATACTTATTTCTATCCCTTTGCTGAGACAGAAATAATTTTCTTTACAAATAAGAGTGGGAGGAATTTTAAAACCACGAACTTGGAGTACGTAGACCTGCTCAGAGCTTCAAAGGGGTGCTTCTGTTCAACAGTGCTTTGAATGAAGCCTTCTTTCAAAGCATCTTCACAAATAATGTATCTTCTCCCATTCTAAAAGCAAAGTGACTGTGCTGATTCACTTCAGTAGCTGGTTGAAAGCATCAGCACTGTCTTCAGGCTAATTAAACTGCCAATGAGGATTCAGAATGACATGAAGTCCCTTGATGAGATTCACATTTCCTCCATGACATGAGCCACCTCAGTGAGAGGACTCCAAGCCATCTCCTAATTCAAATGCAAGGATCCCTGATCCGGAAAAGGTTTTTATAAATGAAAGGAGGAGGATTTACAAATTCTCACTTTCTGCTGTTTGCTCTGAATTGTTCCCCATTCTTTGGAGCAGGTTTGGTTCTGAGAATCACAGAGTCACGGCTAAATCAGAGTATCTGCCTAAGAGGTCATCTTTGGGACAAGGCTGCCTAGTTTGTGTTAGAACTAAAAAAAGGAGTTGCACAGAAGAAATATTAAATGTTTGGTATTAACCATAGAAATATGCCAAAGGAGGGGGGGAGGGGAGGGGGGGAGGGTTGGGTGGGGCTGGGAAGGGGGTGGGTGGGGAGGGGTTGTTAAAGATAAATGTATTGAAAAACTTTTCAATTAAAAAAAAGAAATATGCCAAAGAGACATCATTTCATTGGTTGCATTTACAGAACATACTTAATCTGATTGCTCACTTAATTTACACTACAAAAATCTAACTAAAGTTAACAGTAAGCATGCATGTCATGTTGTGCAAATTGTGGATTTATACCTATATTTACAGTAAATATAACCATGGAGAAGAAGTCATTTCTTCAGTTCCATTTGCACACAAAGATGCCTTATTTTTATTTTATTTTTTAACCATTGGCCAGCATTCATCATTCCTATTTTATATTTCTCTGCATGCTTTCCACTTGGTACACAAACAACCACAGTGATTTTTTTTCCCTAAAAAAGAGTTATCCCATGTAATATAATTGTAATATAATGTAACACAATAGGAATAAAGTACTAATAAATATGTGACATTGAGGAGCCACAGCTTGCATTGTAAAGTTGCTTAGTTTGTTCACAGTATTTGGCACAAGGGACTGTCTAGGCAGTCACCTTTCATGTATGGCTATCCCATGGATGTCCAATGCTTTGCTTTGTTTTTGTTTTTTACTGCAAATAATCCTTAATTGCATAATGCTACACAAAGTCACTATAATATCCTCAGCGTAGCAGCTCTTCTCCTGGAAGCATTTTGGCAAAAAAAATTCTATTTCAGCAAAATTGCTCCCAATACCCAAGTCTTGTTAGTAGCTCAATGTCAATAGCTCAAAGGCAGCTTGAAAGTGTGCATCTGCTTTGGGAATAGCTGGTCTGGGACACCTACAGTAGACACCTTTTAAGCCTAACACTTGAATTTCCAGATCCTGGAAAAAGCCAGCTGTGGAGGCTGGGAGGAAGGAAGACTCCATGGCTGCTTTCAGCCCTTCAAAATCAGTCTCCTCTTGCAGCTCATTGGGGAATCTTTTTTAATCTTATATCTATCAAGATACTATCCTAGAGCTCTGCAGTCTAAAAAAAGACTCTGATGAGAGCCACACTTTCCATCTTTTTTATTCCTTTGTGTCAGTATTTAATAATCATTTTTTAAAAAATTCTAGAAGTCATTTATCTAGTGAAAATATAAAATAAGCAATTATCAGGATTCAGTCTTGTTGCAGAAGAATTCCTTTGTGATTGTAACAGGCTGCTATGATTCTGAAATGAGTTGTTCATGATTAAGAGGTCAGTTGTTACGACTATCAACAGATGTTGTTGCTATTGTCTGACTAGAGTTAATGTTGTCTGCAAAAGAAAGTCTTCATTAAAAGGGGAAAAATAAGTCTGTCTTCCTTAGAGGATTACCTTCCCATTTAATTTTTACTCTGGCGTGTTGCCATTGAATCCTTAGTTGCTGCAGGCATATGAAAAGTTTCCCTTCTTACAGCAAGTGAGAAAAGTTTTGATTTGATCAGGAATGTTACACAATTTTGGAAAATTCTTTGACCTTGAGCTCTGCCAGGTTTCCCACAATATTAATTGTTCTTGTTTACTGTATCAGTGTTTTAGTATTTTGGTTACCATGTCCAGATTGCAAAGTAGAGTGGCATCTCCAGATGGGAATCATGGACAAATATGGTTGTACTTTGAGATCAAATAGCACGCTGAATTGACTTACGCTAAATAGGAGAGATGGAACATTAAGGTGTTAGTTGGTTTCTTATTATACCAAAAATATTCATTGAAAACACGTCAGCAGAATGAAATAGGTAGTCTTTGAAGCTTGTGGTGGGCTTCTCATTCTATGGAAGAATCTGAGTATGCCCACCCAATCAGATCAAGGGTGTGCATTGGCAAGATCAGGCCCTAATCCAGTGGTGGGATTCAAATACATGAGCAACTGGTTCTCTGTGTGGATGTCACTTTCAGAAGTCCATTCTGGGCCTGTGCAACAAAAAATTAGCTACCGGTTCTGCTGAACTGGTGCGAACTGGCTGAATCCCACTACTGCCCTAATCCTTCCTTATATTCCAAATATTATTGAGCATGCTGGCTCAGGAATTCTGGGAGTTGAAGTCCACAGGTTGTAAAGTTGCCCAAGGTTGGATACTCTGGGTAAATGCTTAGTTTGACACTGCAGGTCTGATAGTAATTTTTCCTCAGATTTTCGCTTCTCATTCCTTTGACCAGCATTTAATGTAGCTCAGCCTTTGAAATGCTCTATTGCAGGGAGTCTACTTTTTTTTTAAAGTAGCACCTCCAAGAGGCAGGGTATTGGTGATACATAAACGTTGGGGGCGGCGGGGTGGGACTCATAATTTTGTTCCTTTCATGGAGGCTTGAATAACTCAATAAAATAGAAGCTTTGTCACTCTGAAGTATAACACATCCATTTTATTTTTATTACTGATTTCTGCAATTTATATAGCAGCCCATCTCACAAAAGTGACTGACGGTGGCTTACAGCATTTTTTTAAAAAAAAAACCTAGAACACAATATAAACAACAGACAAGGAGCCAAAGCAGTCTAGACAAATAATACCCATACCATGGATTCTACCTCCTTGCCTGGAAATAGATCATCATCATTTTAATAAGATCTAATCTCAGGAGAAACTATGTTCCAAAGGACAGTAACAGCAAAATCTATTTCGTTTTCCTTAAAAACTCCTGAAATCATAGCAGCACTATCTGGAGTATTTCAAAAATCTTAACTCATGGACTGGAGCTGCATATAATTTTCTGGTTTTTGGATTATCACCCCTGTCCTATTGTAACAGAAAATTAAACATACATTCTGAGTAAGTATGAGGGGATTTGGAGCACTAAAATATATATATTTGTACAAAATATATGAGACAACCCTTAAAGTTTCCTTCTAACTGAAGAGGCATAGAAGGTTCAGTCAGGATCCCTGTCCAAAATCTTAACCAAAATCTTGGTCCTCATCAGTATAATGTTGGAGCATTTGTCAAGCAATCAGAACTCAAGGATCAAAAGTAACCAGTTGCACATCTTCAGGCTCTGGGCAAGAGGGTTCAAGGCTGTTGAAAATTGATTCAGACTCAGACTCAGATGCTTTGCTCAGCTAGTGGAAAGGGCTTGGTGGATCAAGCCTTCTATATTCAGTTAAAGTTTTGAAGAAGTGTTTTCCTTCCATGAACCTTTGACCAGAGCAAGCTACTTCATAAAGAAACTATGGTTGCAGAAACAGAGTTTCTTACTTTTGTACAAAGACAGAAACAAAATTAGCAGACTACTTCACTTTGGTCCAGATTTTTCTGATGTTCTGAGCTGAGGAAAATTTTCCAGCCTGAATAGCTCCAGAAATCCCATCTTGTAGGCCAGAACTAGCCAGACTGAAATCCCTTCAGTGCAATCCACACTAAGAACCATTCATTGGGTGATATCTAGGCCACCCCTGTGGGATGAGCTTTCACTACTTTTTCCCATAATAGCTTCAAGTTCTTAATGTTCAATGCTAAAAATTGCTAAAAGGGGCAGGCCTGGATGAAGTGTTTCAGGTCAAGTGGCTTTAGCAAACACTGAGTACAATGTCTTTTGAAGGTGTACAGTCTGCAGTGCTCTCAATGCATCTATAGGCCTTCCAGGTTGAGCTGCTTTGTCAAAAGCTGGAGACAGTCATAGAACCATCTTCTCTTGCAGGACTCACCTGGAGAAATGTGAGGCAACCAAATTGTTTTGTCATGGTAAGTCAAGCTTCTTTGCTTCAGTGAAATGAACCAGCTTATTTCTCAGGTTGCTTTACAGAATTGAATTCATATCAGTTCATACATAATCAATCACCAGAATTTTCCCTATAATTAATCCAACATCTAATTTTTATAATTAATCTATTCTATGTAGGTAGATAGGTAGGTAGGAATATCCCAACTTTATTATTTTTATGAATAATTCAAGGCAGCAAACATACCTAACATTCCTTCCTCCTCTTATTTTGCCATGACAATAACCTTGTGAGGTGGGCTGGGCTGAGATAGAGTGAATGGCCAAAGGTCACCCAGGTGGCTTTCATGCCTAACCTAGGTCTGGAACTCACAGACTCCAGTTTTTAAGTGCCTTGACTACTAGACCCAAACTTTATTTAACAAAGTGCTGTTGTGCTATGAATACATAAAGAAAATGATTTTAAAAACTGAAAATATTACTAGCACCAAAGTCTCTTCTGCATCTGCATTGTTTTATCTCTCTTGCTTTTGAGTATTCAGGTAACCTGTGTAGCACCATTCTGAACCACTAAATAAAAATTTCCATCCAATCTCCAAGATCTAGATGAAATCCTTGGTAGCCTCACATTGCAATAACAAGAACATACATTCAATTTTGCTGCTAGTAAGATTGTTGGATGAGCAGACACAAAAACAGCCAGGGAACAAATTGAAGCCTGAAAAATGGCACCCTCATCAGTTACCAGGAATGCTGATTTACTACCAGCTTATCAAGTATTTAGGAGGCAAGGGCTTGGCAGCACAGGAAAACAACAGCCAATGAGTCAGCCATCAACATCTTAAAAATTGCCATGCACAACAGGCACCATATAAATACCACACACAGAATAGACCAAAGCACACACTCTGCTAGAGAGAAGTTCCCTGAAGATTGGCTACAGCTTGAATCTGAGAGCATGGAAGACTAAACCTCTGGTCCTGATGACTGATCCAGAATGATCCTGCATTTAGATGAAATGCTTAAAAATTATTTCCTTTCATTATCCATTCAATCTTGAATACTTTAGTGCCTGTGAGAATTTGCATGGATTGCTAAATGTTTCTAACAATGTGTGTGAAAGAAGTCCAGTATCTTTATAGGTTCTAAGTATGCACAAAAAAAAAGATTGTATACTGATATTTGAATCTGGGTGTCTATGGAGTATAGGTCTCACCTCTTGTGTCCCAAACCCATCAGCTTTCTCACTATTCTGAGGCATAAAATATAGCTATGAGATATAGTTGGAAAACCACTGCTTTTTTTAAAAGAAATAACTTTGACTATATCAGTGAAAAGATCTTTGAGTCTCTTTGCGAATCTTCTTTCCATCGTGAATCTCATAAGAACTACTGTACAAACATCTCTGAACCTTCAAATGGCTTCCTTGTTGTAAATCCCAAGACATTAACTGACAAGACAATCCTTACAGATTTTATTTTGCCGTGCCAAAGAAGTCCATTCTGCCCTCTTTATGTTCTGCTCTCCTTCTATCCAGTCTTCTCAAGAAAATTGATTATGCTGAGGCATCCAACTAAATTATAACTCATTTACAAACCGTGAGAAGAAATGGGATGGGCTCATTAAGTTCTCCACATTTGGCAAGAATTGGAGGTATATTTATTATCTCAAAATTAAAAGAACATCAGGAACTTGATTCATCCCTAAATCAAAGATAAGTACTTTTTATGGTTGGTAAACTGAGCAAAACTCACCTGCTCAATCCAATGGAAATTAGTAAAGCTAAAAAAATATTTTCAGGGCACTTACCATGCCATCCTATGCATGTTTCCTGAGAAATGTGCTCCATGGCCGGGGTTTTAGGAAATTAGATGACCCATTGAAAGGTTTCTCTCTATTATTTTATTAAACTCTTCCTCAGTAACCAGTTTTTTTTTATTATTTCTTGTTAATATTTCATATTGTTCAATGTCTTCTTTTGCCACCCAGAGTGGTATTTATGAGATAGGAGGGCATAAACATCAGTTAATGAATCAATCAAATAAATAAATAAGCAAGTAATGAAAACAAATAAAATAAAAGTATGATGACACCACTAAGTGATGTTCAGATTATAGTTGTCAAAGATGAAACTTTGGCATCTACGTGCCTCTGTGTTTCAGCTTGCCTTTAGAATAAGGGTGGAGGTGTTACTTTTGAGTGGGTTAGATGGAGAAATGAAATTTCTACAATTCCACTGAGGACTGTGAAAGCCTGAAACCTGTTCAAGGACACCATAAAATGTGTGGATTTGAAGCAGACGGTTCCCATAACAAAGTGAACTTGTTTATATGGACTATGTAAGACATTGGGGCTTTGGCTGGGAAAATTATTCTTTAAGTCTATGATTTGGTGTTGGAATCTCAGAGTTAGTTTTGCTTTGATATTACCATGCAGTGTCTTCAATAAACAGTAAGATTTTAGGAGACCGAATGAACCTGAATTTTTATTTGGATCCTTGTGCTGGATGTTGACAATAGTATTATTTGGGTTTAATGAAGTTAAGGAACTACAGGTAGTCTGCAACTTACAACCATTTGTTTAGTGACCATTCAAAATTAAAACAATACTAAAAAAAAGTGGCTTATGATCAGTCCACACATTATTGAGGGTTTGCAACATCTCCTTGGACATGTGATCAAAATTCAGACACCTGTCAATCAGTATGTACTTAACAATGGTTCTGGCATCCCAGGGTCATGTAATTGCCATTTGCAATCTTCCTAGCCAGCTTCCAGCAAGCAAAGTCAAGGGGGGAAACTGGATTCGCTTAACAACCACATGATTTGCTTAATGACTGCTTAACAACACCAAAAAAGATTGCAGTTTCAGGCACGCCTCAATTATCAACCAGCTTGCTTAGCAACAGAAATTCTGATCCCAATTGTGATCCTAAGTTGAACACCACCTGTAGGAGACAAAATACACTCCATATTCTAGTATGTTTTTTCCCCCTCCTAATCTGTCATGCTTATTGTCTAGCTCAAAGTAGACAAACTTTCTAGTTTTACTTTTTTCAGTCTATTGTTTCAATAAACAGCAGGTCAGGACTGTTACCAAGAACTAAGGAAGGTGCTGTCTCTGAGGAAATCCTCTAGTAACAAGAAACGTTGCGTTACAACAGTAATTCTTCATCACTGGAACTCCTTGGTGATGCACAAGCACCTTACAAATATATGAGAACCCAAATTATTGTCTTCTCACAGCTGTATAGAATATGGAACTCTTGGGTTGGGGGAGGGACAGGAAATTCAGTCAGCATGCTTCTCAACCAATTGTGAGTGCAAACTTCAAAATCTTGTCCATAACTAAGAATCCTTCACATCAATTAATTAGTTAAACTGCATTGTTCAGAATTTGTAAATCTTCAGTATTTCTTACTGCTTGGGGGGTGAGTGGGTGCATAGTTTAACATATTTTCTTTTATATTTTCTTAGCTAGAGGTAATTGGCAAATTTCTATCTGAAACCATTAGGGAGTCATTGCATGTAAGAGTAGGTATCCTGAGCTGGTTTAATCAATGCACTAATTTGTTATAAACCACCATTTCTGTTTGAGCTGCTTTCCCCCACCCCTAAACAAATGGGACAAACTCAAAACATAGGAATTCTGAGGCATGCAGTAAATTTCCCCTCCAAAATGACTGGTGATCTGCTACCTTCAAACATAAAGATGTAATCACTTGATTCCAGGGAAAATGGGTTGGAACAGGGAAAAGAATGAAACATGCTAAGAAAAATATCTCATGGCCTTTTCTTTGAGAAAGAAGTCTCAGTCCCAAGTTTTTATGAGACTAATTTTTTTAAATGCTCCACTCTTTGAGAAAGGGCCACTTCAGAGCAAGCTAGGCATCTCTGCTAAAGGTGAGGAGTTTTTTTTATTACTAAAGCATCTTCTGATGTGGCAATGCTCATTAAGAAAACTCTGGCATCCTCCCAGCCAAGGCTTCCCCAAATGTGAAATTCTGGAAATACTATTGCAAATATCTTCTTAGCATGCAGCCTCAGTCACGCTTGTGCTTCATCCATCCTGAAAGCTTGAGATCAATGG
The DNA here is from genome assembly GCF_947247035.1 of Vipera ursinii. NCBI lineage: Eukaryota > Metazoa > Chordata > Lepidosauria > Squamata > Viperidae > Vipera > Vipera ursinii. The sequence continues at coordinate 227,532,548 of NC_139513.1, forward strand.
AGTGTTGTTAGGGAAAATAAATGTCAGGGGTTTTGTTGATGCAGGTTCAAAGCAGCAGTTGCACAACCCCCTGCACTCTTTCTGATGCTTGACTTGAAGTGCCAAAAGAGATGCATAATTGACAAGACAGTTAAATGTAGCAGATTTTAGTCAAATCACAATGAAAGGCTTGATTATTTCAAGAGCAGAGGAGCAATTCCAGTGGTACAATGAAAGCTGCTTGGCACTTTTATGTATGCTGTTAACATCTGGCAAATAAATGGTCTTGCTGGCAGGGTGACAGCAGCACTCAAGCGCATTGCATGATTGGGGAAGGCTGTGGATTGAAAACAGTCACTTGCTGGAAGCTAGGCAAGGAATGGGGATGGTGCCTTTGATAGTGGACACATTGATCCAGTGTCAAACACTGCACAGAAATTTCAAGGCCAATGTTCTTTAAATAAGGGAAAGGTGGACTTAGAGCAAATTCAATTGTAACAGATTTTTTAAAAAAACAACCCTGTACTTCTCTATCTCATACTGAGTCATTGACATTTAGAAGAGAATGAGTGGGTCTAGGGGCTCTTCAGTTTAATGTCTGTTTTCAAGTAACTTGAAGACATCCACAATTTTTTTGAAACTAGCCCGTCTTGAAATACTAACAAAGAATACATAAGGTTCTTTTTCTTACATTTTTCCACACAAAGAAGAAATAATATACTTTGCTTGTTGTTACCCCCTGCACATCTACATTGTGTGCAAAGTTCTGGTTCTTTGCAAAAACAACAACAGACAAAAGCAGCCTATCCTAGCAGTTACCGTGATGAAAAAGTTCAAAAGCTATCAAGACACTTTTCCTTTGGGAAAAACTGAAATCCAGTTATTTGGAAGTGTGGTGAGTCAAGTGTTCCTACAAACGGGAAAAGAGCCTATTCACATTCTTCTTAGAACCAAAGTGTTTCAAAGAAAATATCGATTTTATAGTGACTTCAAATGAAACATTTTTTAGAAAAAAATAGCATAACAACTTAGAATTTTCTAATTGGGGTATTATGAGGGAACAGACCAATTCTTTGTGTTAGTTTAAAGCACTTTTCAGCCTGTGGCCCATCATTTTAAAGGACAAAACTCGTAAAAATTAGGGTTCGGATGAAGTATTGTTCAATAATCCACAAGAAAAATCTTCCCTAAAACAAAAGATATCCGATTCTGTTACATCTTCTAGACAGGTGAATACATTGTTATAATATTTTAACTTCTGAAACAGTAAGTGACATGTAGTAAAATAGTAAAGGTAAAGGTAAAGGTTCCCCCGCACATGCGTGCTAGTCGTTTCTGACTCTAGGGGCGGGTGCTCATCTCTGTTTCAAAGCCGAAGAGCCAGCGCTTGTCCGAGGATGTCTCCGTGGTCATGTGGCCGGCATGACTAGACGCCAAAGGCGGACAGAACGCTGTTACCTTCCCACCGTAGTGGTCCCTATTTTTCTACTTGCATTTTTACGTGCTTTCGAACTGCTAGGTTGGCAGAAGCTGGGACGAGTAACAGGCGCTCACTCTGTTACGCAGCACTAGGGATTCGACCCGCCAAACTGCCGACCTTCTGATCAACAAGCTCAGCGTCCTAACCCACTGAGCCATTGCGTCCCTTAGTAAAATAGTTCTCACAACTAATTGGTTGTACCTTTGTTTAGAACTCTCTAAACTCTTGAATCCTTTTCTCACTTTCAAAAGTGTAGCATTCTTTTATTCCTGCCATGGAATTAAATTTAATTAAAAAGATTCAAACTTAATGGAAATGTTGAGATGCAAAGAACATTTCAAGCCTCAATTAAGAAAAGAGTTTTACAGTGTACAGTGCAATTAATAATGGGGGGGAGGAAATAAAGAGAATGCATAAAATGTAAGGGCTAAATCTATCTGTCCTTTATAAATAAGCTCTATACTTGTAAGATTGTTTTAAGATTTTATGTGGTAATCCAGCTGTACCATCTATTGAAAATGTTTCCAAAAACTTGATAAAATAGACTGTCTTAATAACCTTAATCAAATCTTGTGAAAGAAACCAGGAAATGAAGTATTTTATTGCTGATGTTATTTGTAACTTTTCTTTAGATGATTCAATAGTGTCATTGATCATCAGTTCATCAGTAGAAGCTTATTTTTCTTATGTTTTTCTCCACATTATTTAGTATTATTGTGCAACTGCATGTAAATGTGTACAAGAAAGGGAACTGTTGCAAGTCCCATCTTGTGTTTAAAATATTAAGCACAAGATACGACTTGCAATAGCACCCTTTCTAAATAAAAGCTACCAATAACATCAGCAATCAAATTGTTCAAAAACAGAAGATGGGATGATTCCACCACAACCAATTTGTAATGAGTTTTTAATTTATTTTATTAGCCCTTCCTTCCTTCTTTCCTTCCTTCCTTCCTTCCTTTCAATTCAACAAGTTCTAACTTTAACAAGCTACTAAGATGTCTAAAGCACCTCCCAAGACTCTATTTGAATAATGACAGGAATACATCTTCCATAAGTTTTTTTAAAAAAAGATTTAAACTCAGTCACCATTTTCTCTGAGATGAAAACTAGGTTCCTAGTCTGACCTCTGAATTCTCTACATAATGCACACATTTTTACAAAAGGTAAGAATTTTTTAAAAAAATACAGCAACAACAAAACACCAAGAAGAATAAAGAAAGAGAACATCTGTTTTAATTGCCTTAAGTGTGATATCGTTAACCAACTGAAAAGAAAGGATTTCAGGAGTAGCATCCTTTAAAAGGAGAGCCAGATAATGCCACCTTTCAGTTAAACAGTATCCTGTTTTCCTGTGGTATGACTCTCTTTTCTTCTCACTTTTCTCCCCTCAAAAGCTCTTTTATTAGTGAATTTTGCTATTATTTTGTACATGAGTCACTCCTAGTCACCTCAGGTTGCTGAAAAAGATACAGTGGCAGAGTAACTTTGCTAATCACTCAGTACATTACAAGTAGTTTTCGACTTACAACCATTTATTTAGTATCAGCACTGAAAAATGTGACTTATCACCATTTTTTACACTTACGACTGTTGCAACATCCCCATGGTTACTTGATCAAAATTTGGGCACTTGCCAACTGGCATATATTTATGACAGTTTGCAGTGTCCCAGGGTTATGAAGTCACCTTTGTGACCTTCTAGCAAGCAAAGGGTAAGCCAGATTCACTTAACAACCATTTTACTAATTTAACAACTGCAGCGATTCTCCCAAAAACTGTAGAAAGAAAATGGGGCAAAACCAGTGGTGGGATTCAAATACCTTAGCATCCAGTTCTCTTAGTGGATATAGGCCTGGGCCTCCAAAGCCTAGAACAGACTTCTGGAAGTGACATCAACGCACTTCTGGCAGGCCATTCTAGGCCTGGAAGGCCTCCACCAGGCCTAGAACAGACCTCTAGAAGTGATATCAACACACTTCTGATGGGCCGTTCTAGGCCTGGGAGACCTCCTCTAGGCCTCCAAGGCCTAGAACAGACTTCCAGAAGCAGCATGGGTTCAGCCAGTTCTCCGAACTCCACAAAATTTAGCTACTGGTTCTACCAAACCAGTGCGAACTGGCTGAATCCCACCACTGGGCAAAACTCACTTAATAACTCTATCTAATATGTTGAGGACTATTTGTACATATGTATATGAATATATAGACAAACACAGACTCCAGGAAAATAGATTCTGTTTATGAGAAAGGACATGATTGACACCACGTGGCAGTGGTGGGTGGATGTATTAAAAAAAGCCAAGATGGCACTTGTAACCAAAGCCTTCCCCTTTTTATTGGGTCACATGCACAATTAGTGTGGAAAAGTGTGGGCTTCAATTGCATTCCATCTTGACTTTAATACCTTACTATGTGGAGACCTTTGCACATACATGGAAATGGACATGTTCAGACCTACACATATATTTAAATATATAAGCCATTACATCGGCATTTAGCATGCCAAAACAGAGGTATGGGCCACCTTCATGGGCCTGACATGTATGATTTTGGGGAAAGGGGAAATATTGGGATTTTTCATTGATTTTGAAAACAGGTATAAAAAGGGTTGGAATGGTATGTGGGAATGACCTTGGGAGACAGGGGAAGAATCACAGGGGAAGAGTCTGATAAAAGGCAACTTAGTGCACAGAAGAAATGGACATGGCATTCCACTGCATACTTCTCTCAGTGAAGAAGCAGTTCCATTACTGACTACACATTGAGTGTGGTTGGTTAGCTAGGTATGAATCCATCTGGTGGTGATGCTGTCTAACACACATTTTTTTTCCTATCTTATATTCTATCTTACTATATTTTCTATCTATATCCTAATCTATATCCATTCTTATTTTGCAATGTGTTCTACTCCCAAACTAACTGTGAAATACCAGGCAGAGGGAAAAAAAAGTCTTATATTTAGTAGAGTAAATATAGATGTTACCGTGGTTTGTCTTCTTCCTTGTTTGCAAGGATTAAATCAGGGTGCCATGAGAATATAATTAATTTAAATTCTGCAATAGCAGAATTAACTTTTCTATCATAAAGCACTGTAATCACTGTCATTGTAAGTTGTCCCTCTTTGCTTTACAAGAAGCACTTAGCTTAACCTTCATTGCCCTTTCATTCAGATGTTAAAAGGTGGCTTTTTAAATGCTGATGGCCATGTATAATCAGGAAAGCATGATTCTAGTCATACAAGTGGTCTTAGTATAAATTTTAGATGGTTGTAAACTTTCTATCCATTACCTCTCAGACTGCCCGACCTAAGGAGAATAATTAGTTATGAGAAATGCAAATAACCTCTCTAGGTTTCTCTGCATTTACTTCTTGACAAACAGTGGGCATCTTCCTGCCGGTGAGCAGGGCACATGAATGAGCCCCAGATTTATTGCATGATGTTGGATTCCAGTTAACAAGAGCAGTGACATCCCTCCCTCCCTCCCTCTCTCTCTCTTTCTCTCCCTCTTACTTACCTTCCTCCTCCAAGGCTAAAGAATTCAATCTTTCTACACAGGGTTGTTCCAATCCATTTTGATTTTGCTTTACTTCACCATTTTCAGCTTTGTTTTGATTGTTGAGGCCAAAGTGCACAGAATTATGTATCACATCCCATCTTTTAAATCAAGCATCCCAAATCCATCTTGGTGTATACAACATATAAATACACATACATAGTTTCTCTTCCTAATTTTTTCTCATATGCACATTTTCGTCTATGGGTTAAACTATAGGATGAAGACTTTCTTCTTCTGTTCAATCATGTCCAATTCTTGAAAACTGTTTGGACATGTTCCTGCAGTTTTCTTGGCAGGTTTTTCAGAAAGTAAGTAGTAAAGTAGGCAGGAAGCAAGTAGTAGTAAAGTAGTAAGTAGTAAAAACAGACAATCACACATGAAATGACATAAAAGGAAAATAATTTTGAAAGTTTAATAGAAAAATGTGCCCAGAGGCTGAATTCTTTTATGGGAGGAAAATAAATACATGCTGACATTGATTGTTTCTTCCCTCAAAAAGTGGTAGCTGTCCTGTTCTGATGATGCGACAATTAAGTAATATAAATTCCTAAATATCAATCCAATAGATGAGAATGAATATGATTCAGTACAATATATAGCAGTATAATATGGTCATTTTCTCACCACAATTTATAGCATCTTCTAGAAACATCCAACCATCATTGTACCAAAATAAAAATAACGACAACAGCCTTTATATCACTTCAAGGATGACTGGGTGATAAAGCTAGGAAGACTTTATAAGTCACTAGTGGTGAAATGATTTATGCTTTTAGATGTGTTTTTTTTAGCTCTCATGGTGTCCTTATATAATAAAAGGCAAATCCTTTTTAGTCACAATCAATCAAAAGCACCAAATTATACCTCAGTGGTTTCCTGTCTATCTACTGTTAAGAATAACTTCTCTTGAATCCACTGAAATGTAAACCAAAACAAGTGAATATAAAGTTGAAGTTAGTATTACTTTAAACATTTACTTTGTACTTACAAATCAGTTTGAAGTAGAAAATGCCCATGCAGTACATGGGCATGCACTTGTTTCAACTTGTCTATAAAAATCTGTGATTTGCAAGCAGAAAAGCTTGTGAGTGATTTCTTCTGCTATTAGTTGAAAACTGGATTAATAAATTGTATTGTGCATATATGTGCATGGGTTTTGGGGGACTTGGAATTGTTTTTCAAATGCAAAAAATATAAAATCCAATGGGTTTGATTCTCCCCCTCCCTTCCCCTCCCCTCACTGTAAACTGTTTAAAGTGTTTCCTATTGGCAAATAAGAAATAGATATTTTACATAAGAGATTCCTATTAGGGGTACTGATTCCTGAAAATCTCCCATTTATTTCTGTGCTGTCAGCTAAAATATATTGTCTCCTCTTTCTTTCTGTCTTCCCCCTACATTTGCCCATCCCATAAGAATTCCCACAGATAGTTCTCTCACGAGCAAAAATATATCTTATTTTAAGTGAACTCCTGAATGCTATTTGACTAGAGATTTTTTTTTTCAGTAGACCAGAATAATTACTCACTGGTTGTTAATAAAATGTTACTTACCCATACTGGACAGTGAGATAGGAACAGGTCATTTTTTTCTACGAGCCAAGTTCATGTTTTTCATGGGTAAACAAACATTTCATTAACATGGTCTAGCTAAGGACAAGCAGACAGCTCTGAACTCAGCTGTCATCTCCTATTAGTTTCACCCATAAACCTTTCCATATAGTAGCAGAATTCTGATCCCAGCACTTCAGAAGGCTCAAGGACCCCGCAAAGAGGATTCCATTACCCTTCTCTGTAGGACAGAGGTTTCTTTTGGGGTTTCTGCCCTGTTCTGCATGAAACAGCTTGTTCTATAAAAACTTCAGATCCATTTGGAAATTACACGGGCCATAATTTTAACAGTCACTTGGGTAGAAAATTATATGTTGCTCCACCTCATCCTAAACCCTAAAACTGAACCAATAGGTCAACTAATATTGAGCTATTAGAATAATAGCCATGAAGAGCTGTGAAGAGCCGTGGTGGTGCAGAGGTTAGAATGCACTATTGCAGGCTAATTCTGCCGACTGCCAGCAGTTCTATCCTAACAAGCTGAAGGTTGACTCAGCCTTCCATCCTTCTGAGGTCAGTAAACTGAGGACCCAGATTGTTTGGGGCAATATGCTGACTTTGTAAACTGCTTAGAGAGGGTTGTAAAGCACTGTGAAGTGGTATATAAGCCTAAGTGCTATTCCTACCGTTATTAAGATTCTCATTGAAATGTATGAGATGCCAAGCAATTCCGCAGGCTGCTCCTTTCTTTATCATTTCATTCCTGAGTAGCCAAAGCTACATTTTTTTAATTGTCACTCATTTCTCATTTTATAAAAATTACTGGCCAATCACATTTTCAGAGTCTTGTCTTTTCTGTTTCTAGCCATCCACCATGTTGCTTCCTCCTTAATGAGGCAAGAGTAAAAGATTCTTGCACATTTTTCTAGCATGTTGAGATGAAACTCTTGCATTGGGATTATTTATGAAGTCCAGTCCAGTGAATTTTTTTTCTTACCACAAGAATGTATATACAAAACCATTGAACATACAGTAGGTTTCTCATTTGCTTGACAGCTAATAGCACACATGACCATAGATAGGAATTCCAAATTATTTTGTTAGTTAGGGATTTCTTTCTTCTTCTTTTTTTTCCTCACAGCCCTAAATGTGGGGCAAAGTTTTAACTAAAATTAAAATTTCTGGAGGGAAACTTTTAATATAAGGTAGTAGAAATGGCAGCAAGAGAAGAAAAGACAGATTTTAGGGGTGGGTACCCAAAAGAGCCACTGGGGAAGTACCATTTAAAATGATGATTATTTTTAAATCCATTGGTCGTGCTTCACAAGAAATATAGGAACAGAGTTAAAAGGTAAGAGGAAATAAGAAAAGTGTGAACCACAGCAGAACACAAATGGCAATTTAAATGAATTATATACTCTGAAACTTTAAGATGAATGTTCCTCAAGACAAAAATTCTTTACTGAGTCACTTTTACTTAAAGCTAAGATTATGTTATTATTGTTTCAGAAAGCAGAAAGAAATATACATCCTTACAATTTTTTCAACTAAACTTTCCATGCTTGAAATGTATAAACGCCTGAGTAATATATTTGTACACTTAGTTTCCAATGGATGACAATTAGGAAAGGAATCACCTGGTTTGGAAAATACGTAGAATACTTTAAAAACATAAATATATTTTTATAAAAAGTTTCTAATTTCTGTGCATAGTAAAAACAATATATTCCAGGGTGTTAAACCACCTGAGGCAATTATTAATAAAATTAATTGTGGGTTTTCAAGAATTTAGTCCAGAAACCAAGTACAATAAGTATGCATTGATCTAATATTACCCTGGAGAATACTTGAGTTAATCTGTTGCAGCAAAAATACATATTTACTGGCACTGTAAAGAGTAACAAGTTTATTATAGAATGAGATTTTATTGAAAGTGTTTCTCATTGCTTGCACATAATAATAATAATAATAAAAAAGCTCACACTCTTTATGAGAGAACTGAAAAAAACTAATATCACAGCAAAGGGACTACTTTGGTTTATGTGGTCCCTGTTTTACTGCGTTATAGTTTTGAGAAGTTCTCCACAGGAACTTCTTTGGCTCCAGATTTAGTACTTTACCATTAAATCAGACCTGCAGGAGGACCTCTACGACCATCCTGTGGTACAAACATCCTTTTTTAAAAAGGACACCCTGTGGCACAATGATACTATCATATAAATAAATAAATAAATATTAGCAGAAAGAAAAATGGTGTAGGGAATCAGAGAAATGTGCTTTTTTTTGTCTATGGTGCTGACTCAAGAGGGGTGTCTTGTCAAACCTGTGTGCACTTTCCTAAGAGTAATATCAGTGAAGATAGTGGGGCTTACTTCCAAATAGACATACTAAGGATTTGCTGGTTTGAAGAATGAATACAGGTAGTCCTCGACATATTACCACAATTGAGCCCAAGATTTATGTTGCTAAGTGAAACATTTGTTAGGTGAGTTCTGCCTCATTTTACAATTTTTCTTGATTCACTGCAGTTGTTAAGTTAGTGGCACAGCTGTTAAGTGAATCTGGCTTCCCCATTGACTTTGCTTTCCCGTAAGGGGATCCCATGACCCCAGGGCAGTGCAACCATCATAAACATGAGTCAGTTGCCAAGCATCTGATCTTTGATCCCATGACCACAAGGATGATTCAATTATTGTAAGTGAGAAAAGCAGTCATAAGCCACTTTTTCCAGTGCCGTTGTAACTTAAACAATCACTAAATGAACTGTTGTAAGTTCATTTAGATATTTTAAAAAGTGTATTTTGCAGTGTTAGCTATTTGTGTCCACTGGGGAGACAAGGTTGGTGCTGTTTCTTATTGTGATGCTCCCTGAATTAAGAATCTGCTTTTAATAAGACAGACACGTTCATAGACATAGAAATGCCATATACTATAACATATAACTTAATCTATTGAAACCTGGGTGGGTAAAGTGACAGATATAATAAAACCAGTTTGGTGTAAAAACCAGAAGATTTATTTATTTATTTATTTATTTATTTTTGGGACTTATATGCCGCCCTATCTCCCAAAGGACTCAGGGCGGCTTACAACAATAAAAAAACAACAATACAAAAATTAAAAAACGAATTAAATAACAGCCCCAAAATAAATTAACTACAGTTAAAAATTAAAACATATTTAAAACCCATCATCAATCCAGGTCAGCCTGATGGAAGAGAAAAGTTTTGAGGTCGCGGCGAAAGGACCGGAGGTCCGGGGCCATCCGAAGCTCAAGGGGAAGCTGGTTCCAAAGGGCTGGTGCTCCCACAGAGAAGGCCCTCCCCCTGGGGGTCGCCAGCCGACATTGTCTGGCCGACGACACCCTGAGGAGGCCCTCTCTGTGTGAGCGCACTGGGCAATGGGAAGTCGTCCCCGGTAGCAGACGGTCCTGCAAGTATCCCGGGCCTAAGCCATGTAGGGCTTTAAAGATAAGTACCAGCACCTTAAATCTCGCCCGGAAGACAACTGGTAGCCAATGCAGCTCACGCAGGAGGGGTGTAATATGGGAGTATCGGGATGCTCCCATCACTACCCGCACGGCTGCATTCTGCACCAGCTGAAGCCTCCCGGTGGTCTTCAAGGGCAGCCCCATGTAGAGAGCATTGCAGTAATCTATCTGAGAGGTAACGAGTGCATGAGTACGTAGGGCATCTCGGTCCAGATAGGGGTGCAACTGGCGGACCAGGCGAACCTGGGCAAATGCCCCCCTGGCCACGACTCCAATATGATCTTCAAAACTGAGCCGTGAGTCCAGGAGGACGCCTAAATTGTGCGCCCTATCAACGGGAGGCAACACCTTTCCTCCCATAACCAAAGATGGAACCTCTTGGACAAGTCGAGATGCCGGTACGTAAAGCCACTCAGTCTTGGCCGGGTTGAGCTGGAGCCTGTTCTTCCCCATCCAAATCCGTACCGCTTCCAGGCAACGGGACATCACGTCGAGGGCATCACTGGCTTGGTTCGGGGTGGAGATAAAGAGCTGAGTTCTAGTACTGCTTTGGGCACACAACCAGCTGGGTGACCTTGGGCCAGTCACTCCTTCTCAGCCCTTAGAAGCGGACAATGGCAAGCAATTTCTGGGGGGAAAAATGCAAAGAAAACTGCAGGGATTAACCCAGGCAGCCACCAAAAATCAAAACTGACAGAAGATCCACACAGAATGATCAACACAACATCATTTGAGATCTCAGACATTACTATCAATAATTGGAGGGGGAGGGGTCATTACTTTAATCATGTCCTAAGATGTAGGAATTAACTCGACAAATGCTGAACTGCATAGCTACGATATTTAATACTTCTTACTGCTCTGTCACTCCTTCATGGAAATATTTATGTTCTGACAGTGACTTCTTTGAACATTATACCCACTGCTTGCAACAGAAGTGGGACTAAGGATTTGGCTATAATTCACACACAGCCACTCTGCCCTTTAAATCAACTGGGGGGAAAAATCAGTGAGAAGTTTTGGTAAACTTTATTTAGCTCCAAAACTGTTCTTTAAAATCAGTAAATACACAATAGTTTAAAGGAAAACAATGCTTAATTAATACAATAGAGGTAGTAGCTTTTTAGAAGCATTCCCTCGAGTCTTGAAAGCTATTATGAGAATCTAACAATTCACATTCAGAGACCTTGCAAACCCTTTTATTTATGGTAAAATGGTTGTAATAGTTTCTGGCCAAATTATACAGAAGATTAGAAGCCAATAAATTCAGTAATTGCCATGTTGTTTGCAATGAGCTTCTCCCCCACTGGAAAGACATTTTTAGAAGAATCAAAATTGATAGTATTAAAGAACAAGCAATCTTACAAACACATGCACCTATCAAAATATATTACAGTTACTTAATAGAAATGCAGCAGCAGGAAAATTGTTTTATCAATGCTCAGTCTGAATTTGCAAACACATTTGAACAGAGGGGACAAAATAACAGCAACAAAACATTAAGGGAAAACACAGAATTTTCATACTCATTTTCTGCCATTGCTATTCTGGAATATACTGAAGTCATTCGTTACTATGATGCATTGCATGTGCATGTCACGTTTCATTCTTCTTCTTACAAGGGCTACAAAATACATGTATTTTCCATGTTTAGTCCTTTAATGGTCACAGCAGGCCCATTCAATATCAAGAAATGATAGGTTTTGTTTCTTTAATCATAAAGGTACAAGTTGTTTCTGTTTGCCCACCCTGGCAAAATTGTATCACATTTCATCTTTCTATTTAAGGAGTTACCATTGTCATTATTTTCCCAACTGCTGGAACTTTGGGAGTGATTTGATAATGATGGCAGCTGCAGCTTAGGACAACTGATTGTTTAACTTTTTTCTCTTCCAATACCTTCCACGATGAATGAATAAAGCTCAATGAAGTAGCAACAATGCATCAGATGGGGGCCGCCTTATGGCTTTTGACCAGGAGAAAAAAGATATAGAGTCCAGGTAGTCCTCAACTTACAATCACAATTGAGCCCAAACTTTCTGTTGTTAAGTGAGAACTTTTGCTAAGCGAGTTTCGCAACCATTTTACGATCTTTCATGCCACTGTTGTTAAGTGAATCACTGCAGTTGTCCAGTTAGTAACCTGGTTGTTAAGTGAATCCGGCTTCCCCATTGTCTTTGCTTGTCAAGAGGTCGCAAAAGGTTGATCACATGACTTTGGAACACAGCAAAGGTCATAAATATGAGCCAGTTGCCAAGCTTCTGAATTTTGATCACATGATCATGGGGATGCTGCAAAGGTCATAACTGTGAAAAACAGTCATAAGTCACATTTTTCAATGATGTTGTAAATTTGAATGATCACTAAATGAACTGTTGTAAGTCAAGGACTACATGTATTTTGAACACAACTGGGAAATTAATAAGTAATAATTAATTTCCCAGAATTCAAACATTACAAATCAAGCTGCTCAGTTGCCTACCATGCAGAAGAGAGCTTGAAGAATTCCAAATGTAGGGGAAATCCTGAGCCAGCCAGTAAGTGTAGGCATATTTCATATCCATGCTGAAAGTTTCATTAGTGAATGAGACCAGCAGGTTAATTTCCATAGCCTGGTGGCACCTTCATACACTTGTTTGAAAAATGGAGAGCTACACACTGCTCTTACTTTAAAAAGCATTTGGAGATCAAAGCCAATTATATAGTTTAGGAAGCAGCAACGGTTGTGCACTGAGCTGTTGTTTAGGAACAAGTAATCTCCATGAGCTTCAGATAAGTGCTCAGAATCTTTTTAGCTCTTCCCTTTATCTAGCCCAAAGCTCAGCCAAAGCTTGGACTCTTTATAATTACATTTCCAATATTGTGGTGTTCTCCAGCTGTCCTTACACAGACAGTAAGATAGTGTGCATATCATTGGCATAAAAGGGCGTTGATTTATTCAAAAGTTGCTGTAGTCCATGCTAAACTGCTTTAGTGGCATAAAGCAGAGGGAGGGGGGAAGATAAATACCAGCCCTCCTCCCAAGATAAATGGTCCCAAACAAATAGATGAGATTAAACTACTGGCTGAATATAACATTATATCTGAAAAAAGCATGTACTTTAGGAAAAAGGAATATGAGATATCAGTCCTTGTTTTAAAAACTATTGGGCAAATTAAGGACAATTCTCCATATGGTAAAGCACGCCACTCATCCAGAACAGCAACAAGCATATATTTTAATTCCCTTTTCAGAAGCATGTTAAACTTTTTTTTCAAAAATGGATTTTTCCTGAATAATTTAGTCTTTTTTTATTTTCAGAAAAAACAAAGTCTCCCTAGAGTGAGTCTTGATTTCAGGTCACCAACTGATATATCCAAGTAGTTTTCTTGGCAAAATTACAGTTCCATCTTTTTGAGTGTTTCCCTAAATTCCCTGTCTAGCCTAAACCCTAGGATCTCCTGATGGTCTATCATCCAAAGATTGACACTGACCCTGATTAGCTTTTCATTCATTCTGCACAGACTTACTCTGTGCAGAAATGATTCACTAAGCTGCACTGAAAGTGCTGAGATTAAAGCCATCACTTCCAACCAACCTTCCAAAAGGACCACAGAAAAATTGCAGAGATGAGAATTTTCAGATCATATTCGACAGAAATCAGCCTGGCAGTTTCTCAAATGTTTTCTTGTACTGTGAACACAGCTTCTGTTTTACTATCTTATTTTCAAGATGCTTGTGAATAACTCTTTAAACTGTTCCTTAGCTAACTTCATTTTCGGAATAGATGCAGTTGCTGATGGCTTTGATTTCTGCTTTCCATAGCAGAAGATGAGACTTTTTTGGTTGCTGACACTTCCAATCTAAAAAATCACAATGTGAGGAATTCTATTTTGAAGACTTCTTTTGATGCTTATTGAAAATTGAGAAGTCAAGGAGCCACAGATCTCTGAAGAGATTATTACACCATGAAAGTTAAAGCTTGCAGAGATATTGCTTAGTTACCTCACGTCTAAAAAGGGAGAATTAAACTAGGAGAATTTCACCAAAATTCCCTTCCCCACTGAAATAATTTCAAAAGTAAATTGTCTTTCATCACATTAACTGAGAATTGGCAGGAAAATATTTGAACACATTTTTCTTTCTGCATACCACTAATTTAAAACTTCCCTCCCCATGTAAATTACTACTTTAGTGCAAGGGTATCCATCCTTGGCGACCTGGCTGACTGGAGAATTCTTAGTGTTGAACAAATTGCCAAGGTTGGAAAAGAATATTTTGAGCAGTATAATAATGGATGTTATTTTCCATTATTTAATTCTTCCAGATTTACACATTGAGTGGAAAGGGAGTTAAGTGGGCTGTTTTCCTTAGATCTACAAGAGCACAGCACTTGGAAGAATCAACAGTGAATGAAAATATGGCCTTCTTGGTCATAAGTGAATAGGTTTTTGTCAAGTAAGTGGATCTCCTCTAGTTTATCTAAAATTTGAGATCAAGTGAAATCAAACTATTCAGTGTAGCAATGCCCACTACTTGCAAATGAACTTTCCCATTTACAAGAATCTTATAAAGTTCAAGCACAAGGAACTAATGGCCTAGAAAAATTTCCACTCCCACATCCACATATGCCACCAACAGTAGCATCAAACTACCTTGACCATGCTCAATGGAATAGTCAATCCACCAGCCAGACTGATCGGAATTCCTGCCTGCAAGTACCTTTAACTATCCTTCTCCAGTGATTTCAACTGAGATCATTCTTTCTCTACATTCAGCTATCTTAAATGTGATAGATAGAAAACGGAACATGAAAATCACAGCCCCTGTTCCCCAGCAAGCTGTAAATCAGGTGATTGGAAGGGAGCCAAACAAGGATGTTCCTTACACCTGATTAGTGGACTCTCCAGCCTCATCATTTTGGGGAAGAGGGCAAGTAAAGAGAAAGACACCCATTCTATTTTTGGAAGTATATTTAGGATGAATTTAGAGGGGAAAGGGAGGTGATATATATATAGGGAGAGACTAATGTAGTAATTATGTATGTTGGATTGCAGAAAATACTTGGTGGATTATACTCCTGATATAGAAGGGTCCAGAGACATTTGTGAAAAAATATGCAATGATTTGACTAAGTTCTGTCCACCTTCAATATACAACACAGTTTAGACTGAATAAAGTGGAACAACATTTATATTGATGGGCATGTTCATCCCTCTTTACTGCACATTCTCCCATCCTATGCTGCCATAACATCTCTTCATTTTTTCCCCAATTCTTTTTCTCGCTTAATATCATATATTTACAAGATTGCCATTTAAACTATATGAAGAAAAATCAATTGCTATGCATTTTTAATGACATTCTCCACAAAGCATGATGAATGTTAAAAGGCAAACCAAACCTATAAATGTGAGACAGTCTTTATCAGATATAACTTCCTGCCCATAAAATGTTATTTAAACAGATTTTTGAATGGAAACCACCTTTATTATGTAATTGTTTTTGTGTAGATTTGCAAAGTGCTATGACTATGACAGAAGGAAATATTACTTCACGGAAAATTCAGTAAACTGAAACAAGCAGAAGTAATTATTTCTGAAAAATTCAAAAGGTAAACAGTGTTAAAGATGTCTATTCTTAATTAATAAATTGAGGGAGGCTTACCAGTTGTCTGGAAATTTTAGATTTTCATCTATATTTTTCTTCTCTTCTGGGGAAAAAAAACACTTCCAGTTTAAATCAATGCACTAGTGAAGCACTACTAGAAACAGCATAATGCTGTTTTTCCTATAGCAATAATTATAGGATTGAGGTATTTCCAGATAGCAAAAAAGACCAATAATTTTCTTTAGTGCTCTGATGATAGCACTAATATGGATTTGTGCCAAAAGTGCACTATCCTGTCCCTACATAATTGGCCTTGTTACAATGGGAGGATAGAACAAAAAAGGGAATATTTGTTCATTTATATTTTATGTATTTAACACACTTAAATAGCATTCTTAGGGTAGATATTTAGATTTGGCCAATTCACCTCCACATCAGGTCTGAACTGTGATTAGAGACAGGAAGCATTTCCTCATAGGGTTTGCATTTCTGAACTTGAAAAGGGGAGTGCACAGCCACCAGAAATATAATTCTGTCTCTGGAATAGTCAAAGTCAACAACATCTTGGCTGCTGTTAAATTATCAGATCAACAAGCTCCTTGAAAAGTATAAGATGAACATACAGGATGTATCACTGTCACCATCTTAGCATATAAAGGAAAAGTTACCTCTTTCATAATCATAAACTTATTTATGTGATATTTATCGTGAGTCTATTTTGTTAAGGAATGAATGAACGAGAGATGATGTGGCATGTATATTTAAAATTAAAAGGTTTAATTAAGGAATTAAATAATCAGTCTATGCTATACATCTACCAGTCAGGATGGATATAATTAACATTTAATGTTAATATTACTAGACATTCAGGTTTAGGTAGATCATGGAGGAACGCTAGAGATTGAAAATAAAATACCACTACCAATGAAATCTAACTTATTTTGTCCTTTTCCATGTCACATTTTTGAACATCTATGAGGTGGGCAATGCTTTTGGCTTTTTTATTTTTTTTCCTTCTTTAATAACAAAAACACACTATGTGCCCATATTGTGCACAGGTCTCTTCAAAATCTTTTCTTTTGCTGTATGCTCAGAAATGTTCATGTAACAAGACAAATGGTCTAGAAATTCCTGCAAAGGAGGTAACCATGGAGGAAAGCCTGCAGTGCTATATGATGCAGAGCACTTTTGTCAAGAATAAAAATTTTAAAAGATCTGTTGCAGTGTGTTGTTAAAAGAAAAATTTGAGATTCTTCCTATATTTTCAAATGTTAAGTAAACCTTCTGCCCCAGAAGACTCCTAGATAGAGACTGAATTTTATATTTATTATAAATGAAAACATAAACACAGATAAATAGGAATCTGGCCTGCAAAATGTAATATAAAATGGATTTTAAAAGGCCATTTTGTATTTGTGTATTCCATCACTCTTTTTAAAAAAAAATCCTATTTTTAAAATTATTTTTTAGATATGCATATATCCATTATGCTATTCCTTTAGGGGTAAGCGACAATATATGAAGTGTGGCTTAAAACTGAAAAGTAGTAATTAAAAACAAGAAATACAAGAAAATTTAAATATAGTGTACACTCTCACCAATCACTACTTTTCCATAAAGAATTACCTCTGAGTACCATCCTTGCTTCACCATGATACATCTGTTCACATTTTGCATTTTTGTCTTAAACTTCTCCCTGCTTTTATGAAGATTTCATCAACAAACCACAAGTTTCATAGTCTTCTCTTTTCTGCTACTCTTCCTTTAGATATTTGTTTTTGCAAGTCAGTCTCTGTGGATGACCAAACCATCTTATCATAAGTATTTCATATCAGTCACTCAGCTGGTATTCAATCCAAATTCCATCAAACATCCATTTAGTTTTTACACTATTGCCACATGGTTTGCACACACACACTCCTCTGCTAATTTGTCCTGTTTCGCTTCCTTCTATTAATATGCACGAATCAAACTGTGTGACATATGATAATCATTAATAAAACCAATCAGCCTTCCCTTATATAATTGATATATTTTATTCATTTAGATTCCACCGTATTGTTTTAATAAATAACTCAAGGTGGTAAACATACCTAATACTCCTTCCTCTTTCTTTTTTACCGACAACAACAACCCTTTGAGGTGAGATGGACAGAGTGGGGAGGGGAGAGAGAGAGAGAGAGAGAGAGAGAGAGAGAGAGAGAGAGAGAGAGAGAGAGAGAGAGAGAGAGAGAGAGAGAGAGAGAGAGAGAGAGAGAGAGACTATGGAAAAGTTACCCTGTCAGCTTTCATACTTAAGTCAGGACTAGAATTCACATTTTCCTGGTTTGTAGCCTGGTGGCTTAACCACTAGACCAGTGTTGTTGGGCAGTTTTCCCATCTTGATCTTTTAAAACCTGTTTTTATACCTTATTTTTCTTTATAAAATATTTTCTTGAGTTTTGTTTTTTGTAGTGTGAGCTACCCAGAGTCATTCTGGAGTCAGGTGATGCCTAAACTGAATGGATGGATGGATGGATGAATAAATGAATCTTTGATGTCATAGTCCTCAATAAAATGACATTGCATTCACAACTTAAGAGGGCAGTCTAAACAGAGACTTTGTTGGTAATTGCATTTTTTTGCATTTTATTTTAATCATATTCCCGATAAATGAACTTCTCTGGGCTAACATTAAGAGTGAACATACCATATAAAATGGTAGAATTGCAATCAATGCTATGGACTATAGGATTCCTTGTATTTTTATAGTAGCAGGTTGGGGTTTCTTTGTTGTTGTTCTTTGCCTTCTCAGAAAGGCTATGGCTGAATGGCAAGGAAACTGAACATGTAACAGCAGCTTCTGAACAGACTTTGGAGGTCAGATAGCATATTTTGTGATTTTGAATCAAGTGCCTGTCTCTTTTTTTACTACCTGTGAATAGCCTGTTTACATAGTATGTAAATTAATGCTTTTCTTTGCTCATTATTAGAACCCTGGAAAGCACTCAACACTGCAAAATGGCTAAGAAGAGATAAGGTAAAGGTAAAGGTTCCCCCGCACATGTGTGCTACTCGTTTCCAACCCTAGGGGCGGGTGCTCATCTCCGTTTCAAAGCCAAAGAGCCAGCGTTTGTCCAAGGACGTCTCCATGGTCATGTGGCCGGCATGACCAGACACCAAAGGCGCACAGAATGCTGTTACCTTCCCACCGTAGTGGCCCCTATTTTTCTACTTGCATTTTTACGTGCTTTCGAACTGCTAGGTTGGCAGAAGCTGGGACGAGTAACAGGCACTTACTCTGTTACGTGGCACTCGGGATTCGACCCGCCAAACTGCCGACCTTCTGATCAACAAGCCCAGCGTCCTAACCCACTGTGCCACTACATCCCTTAAGAAGAGATAGAAGATCACATAAAATATCACTCTCCACATTTCATATACAAAATGGTATTTGGTTTAATGTAATCTGCTCCCTATTCCATATTGCTCAGAAAATTTACCTGCATGTCAGTGTCCAATTTGCCAGGTATTTTGCAGCGAACATGCTTCTATCCTCTTAAGCAGACATGTCAAACACAAGGCCCGGGGGACGGATCCGGCCCGCGAAGTGGTTTCATGTGGCCCTCGAAGCCATCCTGGAAACAGTGAGGGAACGGCCCCCACTGCCTTGGCCCTGGCCCAGAGACCCTCCTTCTGCCAGAGACCCTCAGATCTGTCCCACTCCTGCCCAGGCCCCCATAGGCACCCTTGATGCGAACGATGTAGAGCTGGCCACGCCCACCCAGTAGGCCATATGCACTCTAGCCACGCCCACCCAGTAGGCCACACCCACCCTGGCCATACCCACCCGGCCCCCTGAGGGCAACCGCAATGCTGATGCGGCCCTCAATGAAATTGAGTTTGACACCCCTGCTCTTAAGAGATGGATGATGGAGAATCAGGATCACATGAGACCGGTCATGGATATCTGGGATTCAAACAAACTTGATACAACTGAAATGTGGACAGGATTATCTGTGGGATAAGCACCAGTACCTGTGGGCTTGACCATTTCCCTCTTAGCTAGTACAAGCTACCAGAGAAGGGATCATGGCCTGGCTTGGGAAGTGATAATTATTGCCTTAAGAAAGGAGGTAATTTGATCAGAGTTGTATGTCCTTCCTGAGAAACCATAATTTAACCCACTCTTTATTACCCCAACTCCAACCTCTCCTTTTAAGTCAAGAAAATAGAGAAGTTGCTAAAAAGGACTCAGAATAGTCCAATTTGATGAATTGAGCCTTGGACATAAGTTGGAATTCATAATAGTCACTCTGATGACCTGCAATGATACTTGAATAGGGATATTTCACCCTTCCTTAGTACCTTAACACATAATATCTTTTTGGACCATTTATGAAGGTGTGTATATTCTTTCTTGAACGGATGATTGAAACAATTGTTGTTGAAGAAAAAGCACTTTAGTCTGGGATATTTTAATGGGATTCATAGGATTCAGTCCTTTCTCCTTTTTCCCTTACCTATATATAAAGCCATTGGAAGAGGAGGTCAATTGTCAGTTTGGGATGAGATATTATCAATATATTTGCCATCAACCATATTGTGAAGTTGATACAACAGTAGTGGGCCTTATTCAAGATGACAATGAAGGTGCTTACCACAAGGAGGTTGAGGGTTAGGTAAACTGGTGTAAGGAAAACAGACTAGTTTTAAACATTGGAAAAACCAAACAGATCATTGTCGAGGCAGGCACAGCCACACTCCTCTGTGCATTAATGATTCACCTTGTTAGGCATATGGTGTTAGCCTACAATGTTGGGTTGAAAATATATTAACCATAATGCTATGTCTTTAAGTGGTTAATTGGCCAATGGGTGTGTAAGTGTTCTCATGGCTATAAGAGGAAGCTAGTAACGTAGCTTCTCTCTCTCTCTGAATTCACTGATCTCTACTGTTACTGTTTTTGCTCTGCTGTTGGTTTACTACTGTTGTAACCTGAACTGTGTATTGACCTCTGGACCGGTAAGAAGACTTTGTATTTGGATTACTCTTTGGACTGTTGCTATTGTTTATGACCTGGACTGTTTATTTTTTGACTGTGCATTTTTGTTCTTACACCACCTCAAAAGTAAACTACTTTTTGTTTTTATAACTCAGTGTATTCTTGTGTGACTTTTCTACTCTCAGTACCATTCCTTGTCTGTGCAACTCTTTGTTAGCACAAGGAGACCTCTGCACAAATAAAATTCCTTAACACACCTGTAGAGATAGTTACCAGCATCAAATTCTCAGGTGTGCAGTTAACAAGTAGGCTGGCTTAGCCGCTCAACAGTGAGACACTGGTGAAGCGGGAACAGCAGAGGCTGCATTTTCTGCATCACATGAGAAAAGCTCATCTTCCTTCCCCTGTCCTGACCACTTTCTACAGAGGGACAATAGAGAGCATCCTGTCATACAGCATCACAGTCTGGTTTGAAAGCATCACTACTTCAGACAGGAAGGCAGTGCAGAGAGCGGTAAGGATGGCTGAAAAGATTATTGGCACTTCTCTCTCTTCCATCCAGGACATAGCACATAAGTGTTGCTTGAGCAGGGTCCGCAAGATTGTCTGGGACAACTACACATCCTCTTCATGACCTGTTTTCCTTGTTACCTTCTGGGAGGAGGCTTTGTAGTATCTGAAGCAGAACATCCAGATTCAGTCACAGTTTTGTTCCATACAGCAGAGATCCCCAATCTTTTGGAAACCAGCGACCATTTCTGTGGAGAGAGGTTTTTTTCATGGACCAGAGGGGTGTGGTTTTGCGTGCTGCCTGCATCCTGCAGATGGGTCTTCACTTGTTTGCACAGTCCGGTTTCTGGCATGCTGCAGACCAGTGCTGATCCATGGACCGGGGTTTGGGGACCCCTATCATACAGTATTAACCTTGTGAACTCTAAAGCTTCCTCCTTCTGTTATATTTTCAAGATGGACAGTGATTAATATTTATATGTTACTTATATGTAAGGGTGTAGGTCTATACATATGTTGTATAGAGTATGTTTAAATGTGTGTTATGTTTGTGCACACTTTGAGAGCAAGCAACTAAATTTCATTTCTGATCTGTGCCATTGTGCCTACAGTAAAAAATGACAATAAAGGTTATCTATATCTATCTATCTTATCTATCTTATCTATCTTATCTATCATCTATCTATCTATCTATCTATCTATCTATCTATCTATCTATCTATCTATCTATCTATCTATCTATTATCTACCTATCTCTCTCTCTCTCTCTCTCTCTCTCTCTCTCTATCTATCTATCTATCTATCTATCTTGATAATACAAATAGTCCTGACTTATGATCACAATTGAATCCAAAATGTGTTGCTAAGCAAGACATTTGTTAAATGAGTTTTGCCCATTTTATGGCTTTTCTTGCCACAATTAAGGGAATGATTGCAGTTGTTAAGTTAGTAACACGGTGGTTAAATGTATCTAGCTTTTCCATTGACTTTGCTTGTCAGGGGGATGCAAATGGTGATCACATGACCATGGGGAATGCTGCAAAGGTCGCAAGTATGAAAAGCAGTCATAAGTCACTTTTTACGGTGTCATTTTAACTTCAAATGGTCACTAAAAGAATAGGTGTAAGTTGAGGACTATCTATTCCTATTCACATATTTAACTTCAGGATCAAACAGAAACTGTAGAGAAAGTCTTTACTCTGTGTTTGGAGGCTATGAGGACACAGGAAGTACTGAAAATAATGACTCATCTTGTGGTCTCCCAGTTGGATTACTTGTTTCCTTTTCATTGTACCTTGAAAATGACCTGAAAGCTACAACTAGGGAAGAAAGTAGCTGACTCCTTGCTGACTTCTGAGAACTCCACTGGGCTGCACTTACTGGTTGCCAGTAAGTGTCTGGTTCAAGGCCAGATGTTGATTATTATTCATAAATCTCTTTATAACTTGGATCCTTGCTAGCTTCATGATCATCTATTCTTGATGGAACCTGTCCAGTGTGTATGAACCAAGAAGAAATATTATGCATTCCCATTCCTCAGAGGTGGGAGGGGAGGGAAGAAAGCAAAGAATGGTCTTGCCAATCATATTCTTCTCACTCTGGAACAGCTTGGTTCCCCACTAGGTCAGAATGCTGCTCAGTGTGTTAACAAGTAGGAAGGCAATTAAAAACTGTACTGTTCTGCAGAGACTTTGGTAAAGAGAACCCCACTTAGATGAACAGCAATGTGAGGAGGCAACACTGTAGAATTTTAATTTATTTCTGTTGTTTATATGACTATAAGTTCAATCGGCTTCGTGGAGTATATAAATATATGCAAAATAATGAAATAAAATGTGATGATGCCTGGACATATTTTCTGGGATGAACAGTGTAAATCAGTCAGGAAAATTGTCCATGGCAGAAGAATAATCACTTAATATACTTTGCTGAGTTTATACAGCTTTGGCAAGAATTAGGGACAATGTTTTTCTTCGATTCTTTTTTTTTTCTTGGATTAGTTATTCTCACTTTATCTTCTCTTTCATTCATGCCAAGGGGAGCCAAAATAACAACGTGGCTCCAGGCCCATGGCTACTATAGGCTTTTCCATTGTTGAGGCATTAATTATTGTAGCAGGTGGGCAGTGGAACAGGAAGTCTTTTTATTCTGCAGATTCAAGGCCTTTCTATGTTACAGCATCATAGAAGCAGAGATGAAAAAAATGGCAGTATTACTTTTGTTCAAGCAATGACAGATCTCTTTCTTCATCCCATAGAAAGGGTCCAACATCCAATAGCTGATAAAAAAAAAACCTCATGACCATCCATTACATTCTAAAATACAAAGAGACAAGATAGACTTGTAATTAATAGTAAATGGATTAGACTTATACAACAATACAACCATCAAGAGTAAATTGATTATAATTTTGAATAATTCATTTAGTTATAATTTATTCTGATACTTCCAATAGAGTAGAACTAGGTTTGTGTTGCTTGCAGTCTCAAAATATTTCAATTGACACAACCAATGTCTCTTTCAACCTAACTGAATAGCTGTACCTCTATTATGGAATTATATAGGAAATGTACATTTTGCTATATAATTTTGCCCTTGCATGTACATTTCAGAAAACATAAGGCCGTAAAATAGTGCTTAAAGAACAACTGTTTTAAATGGATTTCAAAATGAACTGCTACTCTGTACTAAAACTGTCAGAAATAAAATACTGGAAATCATGAAACATTGGACACTCCACTAGGATCCAGTTGCCTCATTTAATTATAATTTTCCTGATTCCACCTGATAAAAAAAACTTGTTTTTAAAGATCTCTAAGCTTTGTTTTCTAATTTTACTTTGGTAATTAATATTAATTCCCAAATAATAATTAATTTATATAATAATAATTAATTTACAATATTACTGTGGGCATATTTTGAGAAGGACAAGGACTTTCAAGGCATCATTCATTGGGGACATGCATTTTTTAAAAAATATAGTGTCCTCATGAAGAATAAAAAAAATAAAAATCCCATAAGTCACAACAATTAAAACTTTTCTTTTTTTTACAAAAATCCTAAACATCATACACCACTTGCCTGGCATTTTCTCTTGAATTATTGAACAAGCAGGCACATTTGTGAGCACACATAGCTAGTAGGAATTATCTGCACCAGATCTACAGCTGTTTCAATTTGATTGCACTCCTGTATGACATAGCACTGGAAAAAGAGATATTTCTATAGGGCAGAGGCAACAAGTGCTAACAGGAAATGTGTTCAGTTTTAAGTGGCAACCTTTCTACTTCTACCTCCTATGACATTTCCTGGCTGCCCTTGTTAAGCTCAGAGTAAGCAAGGTCAGACCTTGTGAATTTTTGGATTGATTTTGCCATAGAAAATCAAGAGCGTGTAGCCTAAAAGATATCCAGCAAGAAAGCAGGGACAAACCGCTTATCTCAAAAAACTTGACTTTCTACCCTTATGATTTTTTAAAATCTTCAAATAAAAGGGCCATTCTTTTTAACTGAAAGGCAGCATGACTTTATTAAGTCATCTGTTTTGAAAAATAATCCTGGCCAGGAAACTCAGTTGACAATGAGATAGGAAAATCACATTCTCTATCCTGGGGCTGATCTAGCAGGTAATGTGAAACAGAAAAAAAAAACAAATTCTAATTAACATGTATCTTTTAAAACATAATTTGGATTTATGGCTATTAAATGTTGCATCTATCCCTGCCCCATTGTGTGCTTGTTTTAGATTGCTTTGGTTTGGTTTGTGGGTTTGTTTGTTTATTATTTATTAATTTATTTATTTTCAATTATTGGTATTTTTTTTCAATAAGCTGCCTACTTTGAACAAAGCCTTTGGTATATTTTGTTGCTGTTGTTGTTAAAAATATCTTAGTTCAGTAAAATTCAGTCTTTCATCTGTAAAACTCTACAAGCCTCTGCTGCAAGCCTCCTCTTTTTAAAAACACAATCTGACAATCCCATCAGTTTTCTTATTAATGTTGGAACTAGAGGGGTCCGTATTTCTAAGTTTTCTTCCATGTTGGAACTAGAGGGGTCTGTATTTCTAACTTCACCCCCAAGAGGTATCCCTGTTGCTCAAATATAGGTCTCCTTTACAGATTTCAGCATTTAAGCTAAGGTTACTGTGGTTTTAGAGAAGAAAGAGGAGGTATATTCTGCTTCATGACAAAGTAGGCAAGATTTTAGCTATGCTTTCTTGGAAAACATCTGCACTAGTGCTTTACCTCATTATTGTAATAGCTGGCACACTGAGGTAGATGCCCTCTCCAACGTATTCTCTAGGGACTGTGTCTCCATTTTCCAGGTTTTTGTATTATATTTATTACTTCTTCCTATGCTTGCAGTTTCTCTGCACAACCATAAATGAGTATTCCCATCTATTTCTATCATAATTCTTACTGGGGGAGTTGTTTTAAAAAGTGTTTCACAACATTTCTCCTACTTTCATCTTCACTTTTCATGTGGTTTATTTCATATTGGTTAATCTTCTTTGATTTTTTTTTCTTAATTGTACTCGATGGATAGACAAAGCTTATAGTCTTAAATCTATTTTTATTCAATTTTGTTACATGATTATTTCTATTTTCTTACAAGGAAGGTATGACAGCAAAATGGTAACAATCTAGGAAGATAGCTGAGACAGAAGACACTAGTACACTTAGAAGAACAAGATTGCAATCTTGGATTTTAATGATAAACAGTTCAGAATTTTAGTATTGATATGAAATTCTGGACTTCATCTAATAGGAGTTAGAATTTTCTTGTTAAGATGTATGTATTATGCATCTCTCTCTTTATTTTCTTCCATTTGAGAATAGCCTGAAGATGATTTTTGGGCAAAGCCCTCCTTATTTCACTTACCAGTCCTGGACTTCTTTCCCAGAGTTTGTCTTAATTGATGCCATTAGCTATAAGCAATTTAAATCAGGATTCTGCTTTCCTTCTGACATTTTCTAATCAACAATCCAACATCTATAATTTAGTTTAATCTTAGAAAGGCCAGAGGCCTAGTCTCCCAGGCTAGTCTATCTGGGTGTCTCATCGGAGAGACTAGGATCCCATGTACTGTAGTTCCTCTCTTATAGCATGTTATCCGCTTTCTTTCAATTTAATTACATTTATTAATATCTCTTTCTTTCTTCTTCCCCATATTACTGCACATTATAGATTCAATGCACTTAACAATAAAGCAGAACAGAAACAATTACTCTCAAAGCATCCTAAGAAAGAGAATCTAAACTCAATGCATCTTGAAGAAAAGTCTAGGCATCTCAAAAGTAATTTTCCTTTTAAAGAAGTACAGATTGTCTTCTGAATCATAGCATTTCATATATAAGGGCAATAATCCTGAGGAAACTAGTCATTTATATTATAGTTAATAACCAGTTGGCTAGGCCAAGTCAAAAAATCATCACTTGTTAATAAGGAATTCATCAAAAATAATAATAGTAATTCCTTAAATGCTAAGTTACTGTTGATCGTTGTGAATTTAGATAAGTTGAAACTCATCGAAGGTCACAATTGTCCTTTTATTACCACACACACAGTATTACAGCTTGTTGGAAGTTTGTTTCATATAAAAATAAATGGGGCAATAACCCACTCTAGAATTTATTCTGTTTTCTATTCACTTATCAATATTGCTTATCTATACTGTTTTCTATTCACTTATATATATATATTTGTATGATTCTATTGATTAATCAGAGTCACACTATTTTTGCACCACCACTATTCTCTACACCATTAAATTTTCTGTTAAAATTATGTAATTCTAATATTCTGAATTAATTTAGTGCTATGGGATTGACAGTTCTGAATGCATCAATCTCATCCTGAAGAGATTAAAAGTCTCTGATTGAAAGGATTGAATATTGTGTAGTGTATGTACATGCTATTTTATTTTAGACAGTATTATGTGTACAAAGTATTACTACTTTAATATTCTGAACATTTCTGCAGATAGATATCTCATTTTTAAAAAAGTATAACTTTATAACACTGGAAAAAGTGACTTATGACCAGTTTCCACACTTATGACCATTACAGTATCCCCATGGTCACATGATCAAAATTTGGGCACTTGGCAACTGGTTCATATTTATAACAGTTGTAGTTCCCAGAATATGTGATCACTATGGAAAATAAATTCATAAAATGAGGAAAACTTACTTAACAACTGTCTTGCTTAGCATCAGAAACTTTGAGCTCAGTTGTTGCTGTAAGTTGCTGTTTTCTTGGACATTTCATGGATTCAGTGATAATCTGAAAAGCCATACAGTGAATTTCCAGAAGCCTCCTTGACTGAACAAATTCATTCCAAAAGGCTCTAAATCCCAGGCATTATAATGTAGTGGGAAGAAATAGAAATGGAAGGAGAGGACAGATACTTCCAGTTTCATATGTTTTATAGGTGTTTATGAACGAGAGGCTAGCAATAACACATACATAATGATACCATCAAGTACACAACAAAATTACCGGTATGGCATTTTATCTTTTTAAATATATTTCATATTTCTAAAGCACCCATCTCCCTCAGACACATGGTCTCATCTTTTATATAATTTGCTTAATTTACACAACAGCTTTATGATGCATGTGATGTCAATATGGCGTGTACCGGATGCTACCTTTCTCTCTCTCTCATTTTTGCCAAACTCATAAAGAATTAAGGAAACAGGCTAAATAGAATTGGCAGTTGGGAAACTAAGAATACAACTACATATTTTTTTAGAAAGCAAATGTAATTTTGAACTTCTGTTTCCAAGTGGATCTTGGAACAAGGGCAAAAGCTACTTCCTAAGTCATCCAGCTTTTATACAGCCTTTTCTTCCTCCAGTGCTGAGTTAAATCATCCCATTAATACATTCAAAGTGCATTAGATTTTTGAAGTTTAGTCATTTATAATTTAGTTTGAATGGGAATACACTTTTCAAGCATTTTTTTCAAACCCTTCTATCAAATGAGATTAAAAACTAATCATTCTAAACAAGAATGATACTTGCATCAGTGAAATAAAAATACCTCAATATATTCAGATTCTGAATTTTGTTTAAAATGCCATAAGCACATTCAAATACCACAAATATGAATATTATTTCTTTCATTGTCATTCACTTCATAAAATTCATTTTATATCATTCACTGCAGAAATGATTACATTATTTAATTTCACAGTAATACTGTGATATTTTGACATAAAGCAGCTATTATTTGTCACCTTGGGAGGAAAGCCTATTATTTGTTGGAACAATATATGGATGGGAATAAGGCTATGATAAATAAGAATAGAGTGTCTTGTCTTTGTTCCACATTGTCTCCGAACAATCAGAAGTTAATGTATACATTATGCTTAAAAATCAAAATACTATTCATATAAATTCCATCATTACACTTCAAATGTTTATGATTTCCTTAACTTCTGGTAAGTTTAGTGACAGCCACTACCTGACCTGGGGTAAATTTGAAAAGCTAAGCAAGTGAGATCTAATACATACTTAGTTGAAAAACCAGCAGGAAATTCAACAATTGTAAGGTAAAATGTAATGCCAAATCATTTTTATGGTCCGGAGTCAAGAACAACTCAATAATATAAAATATTAATAATATTCTACAAATACTGTAGAGTATGATCTCAAGACAAATTACTTCTGCTTATACTAATTCAGTTAGAAAACAAGAGCAAGTTTTGGATTATTATTTTCACCATACATATTAATTATATAAATTGCTATTTGAATAAAAAGCTAATCCACCTTGAGGAAAATGACATGCAGTTCAGGAATAAAGTAGCATATTATTAAGGTAGTCAGGCATAAAATGAATGCTAAGTCCTCAATACAGAGGTTTGACAAGGTGTAATGTCTATTCCACACATTTGCTTTACATGTCTAAATATTCCACATTTACATGCGATAAACACATTTATTTATAAACAATATTTGCATGTGGTGAGGAAAAGAATTCCACAATTTAGAAGAATATTAGAAATTTGTATAGAAGGATATGTTTATTAAGCTGACAGAAAAATCATTGCCCAAACTGTGCAAAATCATCAGATTTCTTTCTTTTTTAAAAAGGATATTTCAAAAACAGGTTTGGAAGAATGGGAAAAAGATTTGACAGTGTTCTGCAATTCTGCACTGCAGGAGTCTTTAAATGGGAAGGAATCTGAATAAATTGAGATGAATTTCTCCCTAATGGTTTATATGATAAACCATTGTGCACTTTGTACAAGAAACAATGATTTATCCACCATTGTTTAAAATAAGGATATTCATTTTCATCCTCAAGCCAAGTGTTCAGGTTCCTTGATAGGTAAGAAAGAAACATCAAGAAACTGTTTTTTTAGACTTCCGGTGGCTCCGCGGCGCCGGAGACAGCCTTCCCGGGCTGCCCGCGGCTCAGCTGTGTGATTTTTCGCCCGAAACAGCGCCGATCAGCTGTTCGGGCGAATTTGAAGCCCCCTCCTCGGGAGAAGAGGAGGGGGTGAGCCCCCAGGTAGGGGTCGAGTTCTCCGGGGCCGCCTGAGCTTGGAGCTTGGGCGGCTGAAGGATTGAACTCCCCCGTAGCCTGGGCTGCTCCCAGCTGGCTAGCGTCTCTGCTCCGGACTTTATGGAGCAGAGCCAGGCGTCTGCGACCATCCCTGCTTGAAGGAGAGACTATGAAAGGAAAAGAGCAGGCAGAGCAGTACAAGAGGGAAAGATGAAGAGATGAAGAGGATTATTTTATTTTACTCTCAAGCTTGATGGACTTTGCTTAAAACTTAAAGTGAAAGTGCGTCACAATTGTAAGTAAAAGATGGCGGCTAAACCTCCCCCTAGAACTTTTCGGAGTGCTGGAAATTCTCCGGTGCAACAACAATCATTACTGCAGGCGTTGCATTCTCCTGATGTATTGACATCGAAGGATCTTGAAAAACATACCCAGTTAATTTTGGAGTCAATGGGTGTTAAATTTGCACAGATGGAGGAGAAATTGGAGCAGAGAATGGAAGAAAGGATGGAGCAGAAACTTAGAGAGATGAAGGTAGACATTTTGTCCTCAGTGCATAAAGTAGCTAAATGTGTGGAGGTGCTGGATGATCAAGTGGAAGACTTGACTCAAAAGAATGCTATATTAGAAGCAAAAGTATTGGAAATTGAAGATTTAAAAGACAAAATGGATAGCGAACAGAGTCTGGCTCAATTTTACCAGATGCAGTTTGCTGTTAGAATTAGAGGCCTAAAAGAGAATATTAAGGAAGATTTAAAGCAGCTGGTTTCTGAGGCTTTTGAGGGGGTATTGAACCATCCAGCATCTGAAATAAAACAAGGCATGGACAAAGTGTTTCGTGTGAATTCGTGGATTGCTAAGCAGAGAAAGTTGCCTAGAGATGTGGTGGTTTATTTTGTAAAAAGGGAAATTAGAGATGAAGTTATACAAGCTGCCTATGATACTAAAGTTGTGATTGCTGGTCAAGAAGTTTTGGTTCTAAAAGAAATTCCTCCAAAGATTTTAAAGAGAAGGAAGGACTTTATATTTCTTGTGCAAGAGCTCAAGCAAAGAGATATAAGGTTCAGATGGGAGATCCCAGCTGGGTTGAGCTTCATGTATGATGGCAAAAGGTACTGTTTGGGTACTGTGAAGCAAGCGCATGATTTTTACAACAATGTTTTAAAAGCAACCCCATCAACACTTCTGGAAGCTGCAGAGGGATCTGGAGAAGGAGAACATCAAGAGGATGAAGATGGACAGATAGACGAGAAGGGTACAGGAGGAGATCAAGCTGCAACTCTTTTGGATGATCCTAGAGAACAGAGGGTGACGCGTGCTGCCTTAAAACGCTCAAAAAAGATTAAAAAATAAGACCAGTAGAAATCTATGGAACTTCCACAATATACTTATAGTCAAGTGGTAGTTGTGTTTTTAAGAGTTTTGGGATGATATGTATGGTAATAGAATTTTCAATTTGGAATTAATGGACAATCTACTACAGAGGAAGAGGAAGAAAGCTTTGTGGGTTAATGCGGGTTAATTTGTGTAAGAACTATCTATTATAGCCTATTTTGGCTAGAGAGGTTAATAGGGATAGGTGCTTGTGATGTGTAAGTGAGAATATGTCTAGGTAATAGTGAATTGTGGAAGAACATAGATGGGAATGATGCTAGTTTTCTTTTATTTTAGTTCTTTATACATATTTAGTATTGTTAAGGATTGGTTTACTTTATATAAGCTAGAGAGCGATGGATTTTAGAGTTTATAATTGTTAGTATATGATTGTTTATGATTGCTTTTTAGATATATACCTTGTATTTTGCTCTGGGAAGTCGGGGGGGGGGAGGGGGGAGGAGGGGAAGTAGAGGGGGGGAGGCAGGGGAGGGAGGAGGGAGAGGGGGAGGGGGGGAGATAGGGGGGAGGTAGGGAGGGGAGGAGGGAGGGGGAAGGGGGGTTTTTCAAAGGAAAATTGTATTTTAAAACTTTTCAATAAAAAAAAAAGAAACTGTTTTTATAATTAACAATGAAAATGATTTTAGACTATTAGTTTTTTTAAAAAAAAAATCACTAAAATTTATAAGTGGAAAAAAGTGTTCAACACAGTCCTATATTCACTTGAGACCCTTTCCCTTCAGTATGAGACCTTCATACTGAATGCCCAATGTCAACATTTATCCCAAGTCACATGAAAAACAAAAGTAGGTATCCTGGCTTCTTTCAGGTTATGAGTGTCTTGGATAGATAGATATCAATGCAATCACTTTCTCTAACTTTTTTTAAATGTAAAAGTCTGAAGGAAAGTTTCTTCACTGTATACAGAATGCTTTCTGATAGGTTAGAAATGCCTGCCTTTCAGGTTATATGTCATGGTTCCGACAGATGAAACTCTTCAAAAGAACTTCGAGGCATTGTTTACCCTAAGGAATCTTTTATTCGAGAAACAAAGTATAAGCACTACATAGTCGAAACCACAAACTAAATTCCCCTCCCCTGGATACAAAGTAACAAAGCACAATTCCCTCCTCCAATAAACAGTCATAAATCACATTCCCCAATTAGCTTGAAGCGTGGGCTTTCTCCCCAGGTCTCCAGCCCGCCAAAACTCTATCAACTCAGGGCCCAATGACCTTGGGTTCCCATGGCTGAGTTATTATTGTTATGACTAGCTGGACTCTCATCCACATTCCCCCTCCCAGCATCAACTAACTCTAAAAGCAATGGAAAAAAATGGCTGCATTTCCATCTGTTATCAAAGCAAGAACATCCAATGTTAGCAGCGTTAACATCATATATGCTTGAGGCAGATGTTCTTCAAATATTGCATTGTGCTCAGTCCTGCTTTTTAATGAAGGATGACAACAAATAATAATTCAGAGGACACATCACTCTCCTTCCTTCTAAAACAGAAACATTTTTGTATGAAACCAGAGCAATCCAAGAACAAAATGTTTTATGCCTACGCTATTGCTCCAGAAATATGGATGGAAGCAGTGAGTCAAGAAGGTTTTACAATGTTAATTAGCATTATTGTTGAAGAGGGCTGGGTCTTCAGAATGGTGATAGCTATATAAATCAGGACAAAATCCTTTTGTGATCAAGTATTTTCAAATTATGTTTTTCTTTTGACTAACATTTAAAAATGAGTAGTGATTTAGGCCATGGTTTATTGTTTTCTTTTTCCAAATTGTTTAAAGAATGCTTAGTTAAGTATATGCCTGGGCATATACACACACACACACACACACACAAAGTGTGTGTGCCTGTGTGCGCACGCACGTGTGTGCATGGATCTCAATACATACCCAAACTTTTACTGGAAGACCCCAATGTATGGATCAGATACTATTTATGCTAAGCAAAATAGATAATCCCAAAATTTACATGCATAAGTAAGTAAGCATATTGTCACTGAATAACGTTAATTTGATTAACATATGCAGATATAAATATACTGTGACTCCAGGAAAAAATGTTTGTATGACTTTATGCAAGTGGGCAGACATCTAGTGAGATGATCCTGAATATATGATCCTTTTTTCATTTAGATAATTAAAAAAAATCCTTCCAAACATTACCACTCACATGAAAAAGCACAAAGAAACCTGTATGGAGCTATTATGTACCATAATCAGGAGAAAATTAAGCATGCTTAGGTTGTAACAAATCAAATCTGTAAAACTGGCTTTGCAAGAATCTCCCAATTGCAGGGTTGATTACATAGATTAGTACTGGAGAGAAATGGCAAGAATGGCTTGTCATCAAACACCAGAAGAGAAAAAGCAATGGGTTGAAAAGGGCTGTTCTTCTTTTTATAAATCCTGATTCAAGAATTCTGGTTTCATTCTGGACCTTATAAAGCTAGAGTTGTGAATCTCTCTCATTTTTGTTTCTATTATGTCATGTTGAACATGGCCCAATTAAAATTCTGATTTTAAGTATGAAAAATAAGCAAGCACACTTAAAATGTGGACACTTTCAACATCTCTAAACTGATATTGTGTTTTTTTAAAAAAAAATTGGAAGGCTTTCAATGTTAATATTCTAACTATGCAAACTTATCAAGTGGAATTGCTCTTGCACAGCATCTATTAGATCTTTCAAAACTTTGTTTTAAGATGCCATTACACATCAGGGTAGGTGAAAGAAATGAGATCTTCCCTGAGATGCAGATAGTGCCCAGAAGCCAAATAATTCCATTGATGGGAGACTTTCATCAGCATAACAAGGAGCATGTTATTATTATGGATCCCTCTGCACTCTTGTTCCCCATAAACATTATTTTAAGGCTGTTCTGGAACAGATTTGGAGAGAGGGCTACCGTGGAGAGAGCAAACTGCTGAAAGTCATTCTCCTTCCTCTTCTACTAATAGAAGCCTTCCATCAACTGAAGGAGTTTCATTATTATTTATTAGGTGAATTTATAACTTGCCTCTTCACCAAAGGAGGATATACACACAGCATTTAATAATTAGTTGCTTGAGGAATACTAGGGGTCTTCTAGGGTATAGGCTCATTTCTCATGGCTGAAAGGGACAAGGAGAATTTGAGAATCTATGTTGCCAAGGACGCCTCAGAAAAGGAATAGCACATCAGTTACACTTGGCGCAAGGTCATGGGGTTCTGAATTGCAATCCGTACATGTGCCCTCCCCATGCACACATACAAATATAAAACATCCACTCGGTGCTTTTTTTGTAAAAGAAAAAGGTGCCGGAACTCACACATGTCATACAACCCACCTAGCTTACCCTACAAAGTTCCATCCAAAAAAGGTGCTGGAACTCCGTTCTGAGCGTTCTATGACAAAAAAAGCCCTGCATCCAACTATTCATTGACAGATTACTGGTGAGGAAAAAGGCTTTATCTTTACTCTCTTCCCATGATCAAAGCTGCTGCCAGTGAGGAAGCAATAGCCTTAAGCAGAGCCATCAGGATCCTTTCTTCCATGGATCCTGCTCCTGATCAGTGCTTCCTCTGTTTCTTTTGGAGGAAAGAGAGATCTGGTCCCTCTTTCTCCCAACAATCTTGAGCACCATTACCAGGACATCAAGTCTAACTTGATCGTGGTCTGCTTAAATTTGCTGCTGTCCTTCTCCAATAAAGGTTGGGGAGCCTCTTTCTCTTTTGCCATACAAAATGAACATCTAAGGTATGAAGATAAGTGGATTACCTGGTCAGCTTTAAAAGTAAAAAAAAACAACGATACCTATCTAGCCCTCATGTTACATCAAAAGTCAGCAATCCTTTGGGCTAGGTGGGTCTAGTTCAGAATACTGGGACCATATTAATTGCAATGTCATCAAATGGCTTCCATTGTGGACATAAAGGTAGTTTTCACCTTACAACCACAACTGGGAATTTCCATCGCTAAATGAGGCAATTGGTAAGCAAGCCATGCCTGATTTTCCAACCTTTTTTGCCATGATTGTTAAGGGAATTGGTTAAATGAAGCATGGTTGTTAAATGAAGCATGGTTATTAAGCAAATACATCTTTCCCATTGACTTTGCTTGTTGGATGCTGGCTGGGAAGGTCACAAATGGTGATCACATGATCCCAGGATTCTGCAATTATCGTAAATATATCTCGGCTGCCAAGCACTCAATCTTTGTTCATGTTTCCATAGGGAGTCTGCAATAATTGTAAAGTGTGAGGACCAAGTTGTGAGTCACTTTTTCCAGCATCATTGCAATTTTTGAACAGTTACTAAATGAATAGTTGTAAGTTGAGGACTACATGTAATTGTCCACAAAATATCCATTTTGACATCAGAAGGTATACTAGTGATATTGTTCCCTATTAATTTCTCTAGCCTTTGTGGAGCCTTCCTAGCATCTCAGCTTATTTCTATTTAGTGTTTTAAGTCACTGGGCACACTTCCCACAGAGCCTGGATTGCATGGTATTTTCAAAGCATGCTTCAGGCTAGGCAAGACCAGAAGAATTATTTAAATAGAGATGATGATTAAGTCCAGTTCTTAATTCTGCACCCTAGACTTTAATCTGATATTTAATTCAAACCTAACATTTAATTTAGGAGAAGCCTAAAAGCTGATGGCAGTAAGGTTGGTGTCCATTAGCACTTTAAGGCTTTTATGTACCATATTGGGCATTGTATCATCTAGGAGTTAACAATATTCAAAATATGATGTCTAAAAGAACCATGATTTCTGACTTAACAATTCTTGATAAGAAAGACAAAACAGTCTTGGTAGTAGACATTGAAATACCTGGAGACAGCAGAAGAGAAGAGAAAGAATTGATAAAATCACAAAATATAAAAACCCACAAAGAGAAATAGAATGACTGTGGCAAAAGAAAACATAGATAGTACCAATAGTAATAAAGGGACGCGGTGGCTCAGTGGGTTAGGACGCTGAGCTTGTCGATCAGAAGGTTGGCAGTTTGGCGGGTCGAATCCCGAGTGCCGCGTAACAGAGTGAGCGCCTGTTACTCGTCCCAGCTTCTGCCAACCTAACAGTTCGAAAGCACGTAAAAATGCAAGTAGAAAAATAGGGACCACTACGGTGGGAAGGTAACAGCGTTCCGTGCGCCTTTGGCGTCTAGTCATGCCGGCCACATGACCACGGAGACGTCCTCGGACAAGCGCTGGCTCTTCGGCTTTGAAACGGAGACGAGCACTGGCCCCTAGAGTCGGAAACGACTAGCACGCATGTGCGGGGGAACCTTTACCTTTACCAATAGTAATAGGCCTCTTGGGTTCAGTTCCAAAACATCTAAATCACCACGTGAACACCATCAGAACTGACAAAATCACTATCAGCCAATTGCAAAAGACATCTTTGCTTGAAAGAACTTACATTCGGGGACAATATCTTTTTCACCATCAAACTACAACATCTGCCTATCACAGGTTCTTGGGAAGGCCTCAATAGGTTGACAAAAATGACAGATTCAGTCTAAACATCGGGTTGACTGTGTGACCAACCATTAAACAATGAATAAACTAAAGGTAGTAAAAATGAGCAAGTTAAATATTGTGGGTTTTATGAACACAAACTGATAAATCTTGGCATATAACACACCAAATTTAACTGGTTGAAAAGAAGAAAGGGTGGATAAACTGAGGTAGCAATACCAGGGAGGATAGTAAAGTAGAAGACAAAGAATTTGAGAAGATCGCAAACTATTAAGATCTGGAAATCAAAGTGGAAACATTATGGCATAAATTGGCCCAGTAGTTCTCACTGTATACCGGTACCAAAGAAACCTTGCATGGAATTTAGAAAATCTGCACATTGACAAAATTTCCATCTGTCAATTACAAAAGCCACACTGCTTCAATCCATACATATACTAAGCTGATACATTACAACAGGGGGTGTCAAACTCGCAACGTCACATGACGTGTCACAACTTTTTTTCCATTGCCGGCAATGGGGTGGGCACGGTTTCAGCATGATGCATCCGGCCCGTGGGCCGGCAGTTTGACACCCCTGCATTACAACATTCTAGGTTCTTGGAAAGAACTCAGTGAAAATGAAGGCTAACACCACTAAAGAACTAGCAGCTGTGACTTCACATAATTGAACAGTTAACAATAATAATGATAATGAAAAAGCTTAGTTCTGCCTTGATGTGGCTCTTTTACTATGCACTTTGTTTTATGGAGGTGAAGAAACAATGAGATTCTCCTAAATGAGATGCTTTGTGTTCCTTTAAAGCCTTAGCCAGCAGTTCAAATAGCTGGAAGAGGTTCTATATATAAATCGCATGTCTGCAGAAATCTCTTCTAGCTAGTGGATTTACCAAAGGTCAGAGCAGGCAAAGAGAAACAGCTTTCAAGTGGTGCTTCACTTGAACCTTCAACAAAGGAAAGCATCCTTCAAAGATCTGTGGAGTACTGCTTGTAATGATTGGGTATTAGAACTGTCAATCAAAGCATGATAACACAGGGCACCTCATCCCAGTTTATATTCCAGAGCAAGGAAGCAAACTCAGGAGAAAGGGATTTAAGAGGTCTGGGTAGACAGACAAGTTTGACAGAAACCTGGAATCCTAGCCCTAAGACAACTTACATCTGTCAGAGTGACCGAGTTATAAATAGATATTTACTTCCAGGGAAGGTGATTAATAACCTTTGGACATGTTGTAATAGTAGTTTGTTTACAACCAATTTCAAGTTATTTAATATACCGTATGTTAATTGAGTCCTTCTTTAAAGTGACTGCTGTTGTGTATCTTCCCTGCTTTTTATCTACTTATGTAATCCTGCAATGTTTATACATATATACTGCATTGTAGAAAAATCACTCAAATTCTAGGGTTTGGTGATGGCAGCAAAAGCAATAGATCCTTTAGGGATCTCAGGGTTTTGCTTTAATGCTTTAAGGAAAGAAGAAAAATAAGAAAATGACTTTCAAGACAGAGAAGTGCTTATGTCTGTTTATGGCTAGAATTATTTTTTTATAATACGGGCACTTCGTACCATGGCAATGCAGTGGTTAGAATGCAGTACTGCAGGGTAATTCTGCTGACTGCCAACTGCCAGCAGTTCGATTTTCACCAGCTCAAGGTTGACTCAACTTTCCATCCTTCCGAGATCGGTAAAATGAGGACCCAGATTGTTGAGGGCAATATGCTGACTCTGTAAACCGCTTAGAGAGGGCTGTAAAGCACTGTAAAGTGGTTTATAAGTCTAAGTGCTATTGCTATACTATTCCATATATCTGGATTTTCACTTTGTGCCTAGCATTCACGGGGAATCTTTTGAAAGGGCTTTTTTCTCAGGGTGTTTCCTAATTAGTTTGTCCTTCTGTGTGTTTTGGGCTTTCCCCAAACTTGCAGATAACATCCTTCTGAATATGGATGTCTCTATCTCAGAACATGAATATTGCAATAATAGATAGTATAATTTTCATTCCATCTATTGTATTTAGTTTTTTTAAATAAAATTGGGCTTGTTACCAGTTTCATGCTTCTATTACTGCTTCTGTCAACTGTATTTATTTTTCAGTTGTTTTGTGTTTTTGTTCCTGAGAAACTGTATTGAAAAATATAAAAGCATATATAAATGTAGTTAAGTAGAAGAAATGGAATCAAGAGAGTAGTTTTGAGATAGAATTCAAAATTGGAGTAGTGGATGAGAACACATCCATATATCTGAAAAGGTATTGGCCTCTTGTAGCCATCCATCAGTTTGTAGGACACAAAGAATAGGACATACAAAGAAATATCCTGGTCCTAACTGCCTAAATTAGGAACTACAATTTACATTGGGCTTAGAGATTATTCATTAATGAAAATGAAATAAACTCATAGTCAAGTGTTTGAACAAATCAGCCAGACTGTCCCTATTTGTATCTGGCAGAGCAATGACATGTAGATCAAAATTCACAGAGATTCTTATGAAAGAAAATTAATGTGTTCCTGAAGCTTTCACTAACACAATTCCAAACTTTTCACAGTAATGTGTTCTTGTAATATATCAGCCTTCTGTACTGAAAATAGGTAAATCTCATGATATTCCACTTTTGACCAAACTGTGTTACAAGAATATATGAATATTAATTGCAATATTAATTGCACAATACATTGCAGTTGTAATCAGGAAATAGTTATGTAGAAGTATTATAGACTCTTAACAATGCCTCCAAAGAGTAAGGTATCATTTATGGCTTTTGATTCTTCAGTATGCACACTTTTTTCTACTTCCATTTTTTACTATTTATTTCATGATAAACATGGGTTCCAAATGCAAAGAAGGATTGTCATTATTATAAATCAAAATATTATGAATCTGACACTGGTGGCAATAGAAAAATTGGTATTTTGAACATGGTTTTAATGATAAGAGTATAATGAGAAGTAAATTAATAAAAAAGCATTGATATTCAGTTCAAGGAACTGTTTAATGCCAGTGCTCTCCATCGCAATTACAGCATTTCTACCCCAGAATATTACCAGAATCACCAGTCACTCTGGAAACAAGGATTATGAGTTCTTCTCTGGGTACCATACCACTGATTTCTAGAAAGCATAATTTTAACCACTAAAATGAAAGGAGGAAACATTAATGATTATATCTGACCCTAATTATTCACACTCCTATAGAGCAGGGGTTTTCAACCTTTTCACAGATTATGCCACTTTTAGGATATAGCAGTATTCGAGTACCACCAGTTGCCTAGCAAGGTGTCAAAAACTTGATGACCAAAAAGAAAAAGGAAAACAGTGATAAAGTACAGGTAGTCCTTGACTTACAACAGTTCGCTTAGTGACTGTTCGAAGTTACAACAGCACTGAAAAAAGTGACTTATGACCATTTTTCACACTTATGGCCGTTGCAGCATCCCCAGGGTGATGTGATTGACATTTGGATGCTTGATAACTGATTCATATTTATGATGGTCACATTGTCCCAGGGTGATGTGATCCCCTTTTGCAACCTTCTGACAAGCAAAGTCAGTGGGGAAGCCAGATTCACTTAACAAGCGTGTTGCTAATTTAACAACTACAGTGATTCACTTAACAATTGTGGCAAGAAAAGTCATAAAATGGGGCAAAACTCATTTAACAATTTTCGCGCCCCTCCTCCTTTTATATCTTCTCTTCTCCCCCTCCTTTTATATCCTCTTCTCTCCCCTTCTTTTATATCTTTTCTCTCCCCTTCTTTTTATCCCTCTCCTTCTTTTATATCCTTTCTCTCCCCTCCTTTTTTATATCCTCTTCTCTACTCCCTTCTTTTAAATCTCTCCTTCTTTTATATCCTCTCTCCCCCTTTATATCCTCTCCCCTCCTTCTTTTATATCCTCTTCTCTGCCCCCTTCTTTTATATCTTTTCTTCTCCCCCCCCCCCTTTTTTAAAAAAATCCCATTTATATCCTGCCCTTCTCTGAAGACTCAGGGCGGCTTACAATTTAAAGCACAAATCAATGTGCTTAGCAATAGCCTTCATTCTATGTATATGCCTGCTTATTAGGGCTCCCCCCCCCCCCAAGCGGCATTATTACAAAGTCCTTTCTCCCCTCCTTTTATATCTATTCTCTCCCCCTTTTATATCCTCTCCCCTCCTTCTTTTATATCCTCTCTTCTCTACCCTTCTTTTATATCCTCTCCTCTCCCCCTTTTCTCTTCAGTGCACCTCCAGCTGACTGCTCTCCTCAAGGCTGCGCTTCTCCCTCTCTTTCCCCGCCTTTTTTCTCTCTCCCTCTCCTGCCAAAACCTGCTCCTTTTGTAGTCTTTCCTCTCTTTCCTCTTTTATAGTC
Source organism: Vipera ursinii (assembly GCF_947247035.1). Lineage (NCBI taxonomy): Eukaryota > Metazoa > Chordata > Lepidosauria > Squamata > Viperidae > Vipera > Vipera ursinii. Next base: position 227,573,414 of record NC_139513.1, read on the forward strand.
TTTCCTCTCTCTCCTTTTTTCTTCTGGGTGTGCTGGAAGCACTGATCAGCTGTAGCTGCATGCGCTGATCCTGGGCTCTCAGCAGGACCCAGGCAGCACCTCACGCAGCTCCAGTTGAATCTCCTCCTGAAGACTGCATGGGGCTGCCTGCCACCCCCAAAGCTGACGCCAACCAGCTGGAGCTGCATGCACACTTTTTTTTACACTTGTTTTTTTACAGTGATTTTCAACCCACTGTACGTGTATCACCTGCCAGGTGCTGACGTACCACCAGTGGTACGTGTACCACCAGTTAAAAAGCCGTGCTATAGAGGCAAGACTATAAAGCTCTTATCTCTAGCTTGCCAAGTCAACTGCCTGGAAGAGGCACACTAGAGATGCGCATCAGTTTCATGCCAATTGACTTTGACTCAAGTACGGGCAAATAGCAGCACTGTATGGCTTAATATATTTTTTTTCCAGAACAACTATTTGGGACTTCAGTGTGTGCAACAGCAGCACTTCCCTACAATTAATTAAAGCCACCCAATGTTTCCCCAGACTTCTGTGTGAGCTTTAAAAGAAAGGTGCCAGCCCAGCCAAAAAACCTGCCTGCTTTAATGAATAGCAGAGAACTGCTGTGCTTCTGCTAATGAGTTTTGAATCCTTTCCCCAAGTAATTTTGGAAGCTTGCACAGACCTATTAAAGAGGACTTTAACTCAGCAGTAGGAAAAGATCCTAGGTAAGTTTCAGTTTTAGAAAGTTGCATGGCATTTTCTAAAAGTGAAAGTATTTTTTCCTGGATTTTTAAAATTGATTAATAAATATAGACTAAAACTTAAAGGAAAAGAAAATTTAAAACAGCTTGGGTTTACTTGATTTCAGATATTATATATATATATATATATATATATATATATATATATATATATATATATATATATATATATATATATATATATATATAATACTGCTAAGCTTGTAAGCCGCCCTGAGTCTTCGGAGAAGGGCGGGATATAAATGGAATTAAAATAAAATAAAAAATAAAAATATTGATTTTGTGAATAAGGCACCAGGCTAGAAAGCAGTAGATTGGGAGATATTCATGAAAGCCAGCTGGCTTATTTTGGGCCAGTTGCTTTCTCTCAATCCAACCCAGCTCACAGGGCTGTTGTTGTGGCAAAAATAGGAGGAGAAAGGTATGTTGGATATTTTTGCTGCCCTGGGTTGTTTGTAAAAATAATAAAGGCAGGATATAAATAAATAAATATTCCCCAAAAGAACTGCAGGAAAAAAGGACTGCAATATTGTGTGTTTCAGTTGGCTTCTATACCACATTTAGCAGATTTCTATACCACCACAATTTTGCTTTTTTCTTGGTTTTAATATTTTGCCCTGCTGCGGATTGGATGGATAGATAATTTTCTTTTTAACACCTGCACCCAAATATCCTATTATATAAGATATAACTTTATATCTTAACCTAAGTTAAAAATTATGTTGTTCTCCTGCACCTGCATTTCATTTTGAAAAGTACAGTTCTGAAGTCTTTCTTCATTGCATTTTTCTTCATTGCATCTTCATCCTTCCCTGAGCTGGAGATCTATCTATATTTTATTAGATACTCAAGCCTACTACATAAAGAAACTGAGTTTCACTCACAGACATCCTTCTATCTAACCCATCTAAGAAGGCCAGAGAGAAGCAGAGAAATCTCCTCAAACGCATCCAGGGTGGGACCGGGAGCGCTTGAGAACAGGAAATCAACTTTTCTTTCTTTCTTTCTTTTTTTTCCTTGTTTGGGGTGACGGCAGGACAGAGATGCGGAGAAGTGAGAGGATCCAGCTCTAACGACGCTGAGCAAAGCTTCCCGGAGCCAAGTTTACCTCAGACCGCTGGCCGTTAATAAGAGAGCGTCTAAAAGCGCCGAGGCTTTGACCAGAAAGCGGCAAAAGGGAATCAAGCCGTGAAATCAGCGAAGCCTGGGCGCGAGCCAGAGAGCGAGTGAGGGAAGGCGCGCGCGAGCGAGGGAAGGCGCGCGCGAGCGAGCGAGCGAGTGCGCGCGCGTGCTTCCCTACGTCGCCTCCTTTCCTCGGCCCCGCCCTCTTTCGCTCTCGACAAAGCGGCTTGCCAAACTCCGCCTCCTCAGTCGCTTTCTCCGTCGCCCAGGCCCAGACTCTTCCCTCCGTCAAGGCTTCCAACTCCGCCAGCTTCGGATTGGCCGAAGGGCTGACAGGAGGAGGAGCGTGAAGTAACCGGCGCTGCCCGCCCTCCGCTATAAGCCTCTTTGCAGCTTTCCCACTCAAGCTCCCTTCGCGCTCCTGTTTCCTGCGTGTCCTTGTTACAACCGAAGGATGAAAACAGCCGCGTCGGGGAAACCTGCTCCAAACAGGCACAACTGTCGTGTGAAAACGCACAGGCTCTACCGTCCGTAGCCTCCTCTGCTTCTTTTCGGTGGCTTGGCTTTTTTTTAAATTATTATTATTCTTTCCAAAAAAGCGCAACTCCTCTCCTCCTCATTTCGTCCGATTTGTTGTTTCCCTCCCCCCTCACAAACCATCCATCCGACAAGTCCCCTTCCCTCAGCTCCAGCCGCCGCAGCCGCCGCAGCCGCTCTCCAGGCCGCGGGAATCACAAAAGAAAGCTTCGGCAAGTCGGGTTGTGCGGACTTGAAAAGCCCAGGCAAGAAAGACCGAGCGAGCGAGCGAGCGCGGAGAGCCAGGCGAGGACCGGGAAGACGGCCGACCCCGCACGAATCCAACGAGTCGCCCAGAGACACTTTTTTGAGAGCGTGTTGGCGTGTGAGGCGACCGAGAGAGAGAGAGAGACGGAGAGATTATTATAAACCCCTGACGAAATAGAAAAAAAAAAGAGAGAGAGAGAGAGAGAGAGAGAGAAAAGTTAAAAGGAGCGGGAAGAAAAGGAAGAGCACCTTGTGAGAGGAATGGTTGCAGCAGCGGGACAGGCTCGCCCCAGCCGCCGTCTTCGCTCTTGCTGAGGCGGGGATTTAAGTTGAGAGCTACATGACCGCGCCGAGCGCCGGGGACTCACCAGCACCATGCGAGGTAAAGGGCGGGACGTTGTCTTCGGCGTGGCCGGGAAGGGAGGGAGCGAGGGAGGGAGGGAGCGAAGGGCCGGGCGGGAGCGGCGGCCGATGGCCGGGAGAGCCAACCTTAGGAACTGCTTCTGAAGGGAACTGGAGAGGATTAGAGATGGAGAGGCAGTGGATGTGGTCACGTTATCAGAAAGTTCTCTTCTCTTTTTTTTTTTGGCAGATGTGCTCTGTGTCTTCTCTCCTATCCCACGCCTTCTCCATTTTGGGGGGCGGGAGGGGGGAGTGAGGGTCTCTTTGAAGGTCCTCCGGAGGTGGTCCCTCTCCTTTCTACAAGCAGAAGTTTTGCTACTTGCGCTTCTGAGCAAGACGCTGGGGAGCAGAGATGCTCCCTTTGAATGGGAGTGGGAAATTTGAGACGGAGGAAAAGATAGCGGCTGCTAGGCCTAGAGGAGGAGGAGGAGGAGGAGGAGGAGGAGGAGGAGGAGGAGGAGGAGGAGGAGGAGGAGGGGGGGCAAACTACATAGAAATGCATAGTTGTTTTTTTTACTGGAAACTTAGATCAGCCTATCCCAAACTGGTATGCCATCCAGATATATTGGGACTACAACCCAATGAAGGCACCAAGTTGGGTTAAACAAAGTGCATGGCCTGTAAGCAGTAATTCGGAAAGGACTTTGGAGAGAGGTGGGTCTAGACTGCTATTTTGTCTAAGGGATGCCTGGCAAACAGGATTGGAAGTCAACCTGGACGATGAGGCTTCTTTTTAGGCAAGTTTCTAAGCTCCCCATCCAATTATCCCAAATACTTTAGATGCAACATATATCTTCCTAGAGAAAATGCAAACTGGCAGTGTTGGAGTTGTAGTCTGGCACTACAACTGAAGAAAAAGTTCTGATGGAATCAGTTGCAGCAGGCAATGGATCCGCTCACTCTTTCCAGTGTGCACAGCTTTGGACAGCATTCAGCAATGTTGGTCCATCTAGACACACATTTGTCTTCTTGCATCCAGTTCTTCTCCTTTGTGATGCTTAGTCATCTATTTTTTCATGGCTCCATGACCCATTGAATAGCAAGCACTCTTGGTGGCTTTGCAGGCTTGTTGTACAATATGCCAAACTTGGGGTGTTGAAGAACATGACTGCAGGGGGTTCCTAAAATATTTGAAGGAAAGGCTAATCAAGTAGGAAACCTACTTCACTAGCAGCAGCAGTATACACACTTGCCATCCTTCCCTACTTCTGTCTCTCAAACATATTCTTTGAACATCAACTTTTCTGCTGGCCTTGAGATACTTTTCATTGATTCAAGTCTCTGAACTTACTTCTCAGATTTAAGCATGTTTCCCTGTGGACTGATTAGAACACGATACATTGAATAGCAAGGGGAGAGCTGGCACAGAGAAAGACAGAGAATCCAAAGAATCCAAAAATAGCATATTGATCATAATTCACAGAGCACTCCTATCAGCACTCAAATCACAAAAGGAAGTTGGATGGCCTCTCCCACCTTCTCACTCTCAAATAATTCACATCCTCAACAAAATACAAACCCAGATCCTCATTCATTCCTTCAGCGCCTTATCCCTTAGGCTTATTGTGTCTTCTCACCCCAATGCACCGCCCAGCAGAGATTTCTCGAGAGTGTCAGGTATAAAAGACCTTGGCGTTGTTTTCAAGTTTTCAGGTTTCAATTTCCTGTTGAAATTGGCTTCCCACTTATCCAGTGGTTGGTGGTAGATCGGGATGTTTGTGTTGGAGGGGCGCTCCTAGACCCGCTCTCTCTCTCCGAAGACGCGCATCTACTTTTAAATCTCGCAACTTTCCAGATTTATGCAGTTCTTGTTTCCAATCGCCGTTCATTAAAAACAACGGGACTAGAAGCATAGAAGTCCTCTTATTTTATATTTATTTTTTTAAAGACCGCTATTCCACCCCCCCTTCCACTTAGTTTAAAAAAAAAACTCTAGTTACAGACTAAACACAGGTAAACTTTCTTTTCTGGCGGCAGGTTCTTTCCTGCTTGGTTAACAAGACCGAAAAAAGACAGACGTCCACTTGAATGACTGGAATAAACCTGATATTAAGAGAAGAAATTACGGGGGAGGGAAACGATCCTGTTAATTGGGATATCCTACATCACTTTCTTAAAGCACTTGAAGTGCAGTTAAAGTAGAAAATAACATAGTCGGTGGGTGATTCCGCAAAGCAGGCGCGGAGTTTAAGTCTAGTTGACCCCCTCCCCCATCTAAAACAAGGGGAGATCCTGGTTAAAAAAAAAACCCCGAGTCCTTTCTAAATCGGAGAATAAATGCCAAAAAAAGGTTTGGTAGTGCAAAGAGACTTACAACACTTGTAGGTTACGGTGACTGGGGGAGGGTGGCTGTAAAATGACCCAGCAGTCTCGATTGTCTTCACTCAGGGGTCTAATGAAAGGATGCGCGGCTTCTCCCGGACTATTTCTAGGACTCGGCGAGGGACAGACCGCCTCCAAGGATCTGTCTTCGCTCATGACTCGGGCATTTGGGAAGAAACTAGGTTTTTAAGTTCTTAGATTGAGGAAGCTCCAGCTTCTTAAGCTATAAGAACCCCTCCCGAACTTGAATTTCCTCCGCCGTAACTGCTGAAGATCTAAGAAATTATACACCCGTTCAAAGCGGTTTTTTTTTTTTACGCAGTGAACGTCCGCTTTGCTTTTGGCCCTTGAGGAGGGGTCTAAAAATGATTGGTAAATATGATACCATAAAATTAGGCCTCCAATTTGACAGGTTCTGTCAAATACACCGAGCACTACTTTACTACAAGTGAACTCAACAGCATTCAATAAAATTTACTTCGAAGCAGACGTTGGTAGTACCATCCCTCTCCCGTGCAGGTTTACTTGGGAATACCTCCCATAGAGTTCGCTCGCAGTTAATATTCTGTTAAGACAGCTATGCACACCTTTTGGAAATGGATCCCTTTGGTTGGCTGTGTGTGTGTGTGTTACTTTTGAATCCAACCCCGCGCTAAACAATTGCGTCCAACTGGTCCAGGTGAGCTAGGGACAAAACTGCTGAAGAAGTAGCACTAATGGGCGGAGGGGCAGGTAAGCGAAAAAGCATAGGATCAAGATCGCCCGAAGCAATTTGGCATACTGCTGCTTCTGGATGAAACAGCCCCTCGACTTCCCTCCACGAGAGCCTTCTCTGTAACCTTTTAAGGCACAGCTGGTTGGTTCATCAGTGGCCAGGGAGACATGCAGTCAGGCGCTTCATATATTGTTCTCATCAGCGGTTGGGACCCAGAAGTGGCTTCGGGCTATCTGGCACGGCTGTGCTTGACCGGACTTGCAAGTTGTAGGGAGTCAGTTGGCGAAAGCTGCCAAAGCTTCGTTTCGCGTATCTGCTCTGCGGCTGCCTCTGCTTGGGGTTGGCTTGGGCCTTTGTCATGTGCTCCACTGACCTACTTCTCTCGGCTGAGAAAATAGGTCCAGGACCACAGCAGGACCATCCCAGCCTCCAGCGTTTGATAGGCGGAGATTATTCAGCGAAAGCTGTCGGAATCTGCTCTTCGTTCTTATCCCACGAAGTCTAAGCGCCCTGTGGACCAGCGCTCCCGCTTTCCTGAAGGACAAGCACAGACCTAATTTGTGTGTTTTACTTTTTAAAAAGAAGTTAATTTGAAAATAAATTGGCAGCCTGCGTCTAAATATTTGACCCCATTTTTAGCCCCAATCTAGTTACATTGTATAATAATTGTGCCCTACTTTATATTTTCCAATCCATCAGATCGTCTCACTTTCCATATGCTACGTGGCTAATTCGATTTAGAAACCTCAACTCAGGTGCTCGTGTAGCTTATAAAACGGGCTGATTTTTCCTGAGAGCCTCTCCTGTTACTTTTAAAGAAGCGGTTGGCAACTCCGGAGTAAAGGAAAGAGTGCGCTCTTTGCAAATGGAATGAGACTGGCCATTCTAAGGCGAATCAGGAAATAAGTTCCAATGAGTTCAGCCGCATTTATCTCAAAGGAAATATCAAATCGCTTTCCGATGTCTTTAGCCTGCTTTCCTTTGAAATCAATGAACTGGATAGGCAAGATATCTTGGTCTGTGTTGATCTCAGCTGTGTAATTAAGGTATCCATCAAACTTACCCACCCTACCTGTCCAGTCTTTTACCACTTCAATCTAAACTCCTGGGCGACGGAAACCCCTCCTTGTCTAACTTGGTTCTCACAGCCCAGGCGCGCCAGACCCATTTCTTTGTAAACCGTTAAAAGTCCGGCCAAGGGAGGGAGAGGAAAGGCGAGAGATGAGAGATCCGGTCAAAATAGTTAGGTCGATCCTGGCGCTTGTCACGCACTTCTCTTGTTTGTCGCTTTTAATATTGTATCACGAAGGAGAAAATGCGGAAAAGGCCACAGGACTCGACAGCGACCCGGACTGGAAATCAACACCCCACCCCTCCTTATTTTCTGGGATCCCGCCTCCCCATTCGGAGATCGGAGGCCTGAACTTTTTCCTTAAAGGAATTGCCTTTTAGGGGCGTTTAGCTTTGGGAGATTTGAGGAGCGGATATCTCGGGCCAACCGGTGCTATTTTAGACCAAACTGGGACCGAGAAGCTTAGTCTATTGGCTTTCAGTAAAATCAAATCACGACTTTCCGAAGTTAGGGCAAAACTTCTGCTGAAATAAACGAAGCCGGGAGGTTTCGGTATGTAATAAGCTACGTTTCTTTTCCTTTGGAAGTATAATTGCGACCTTAATAATACACAGAACTTTTCTGGAACCTTTTCAGAATCTTTTCCATTCCCCAAATCCCAAACTTCGCACAGCTTACTGAATTCACCCTACTGCCTACTCAGAACAAGCTGGAGGTCTTAATCTGCCGTTTCAAGTCTGAAGGGGTCGCGGGAAGTCCAGCCTAGGGTCCGCGATGCTCCGAGAAAAAGAGAGAGGAGGGGGCTGGATCCTGTCCTCGCGGCGGCTGGCTGGCTGGCTGGCTGGCTGGCTTACGTCGCAACCGAACAGAGTGGCTTGAAACTTACCCTGTTTTCCTCCGGTTTAGAAACTGTCCTGAAGCCTCAACAAGATAAGGCTTGATTTATAACTGCTGTGCTCTTAAAATATTTCAAAGATAGATGATATGTGGTTGGAGATCCTATTCTTGCTGTAGTCTACATCTAGTCTGAAACTGGTTTTGCTTTAAGGACACTTCTCTTTCAGATTAGTTGGCATAGTGGGATGGGGAGGAAATATGAAAAGAAACAGAGTGGTACTACTTATGTTACTGAATTAAGATGTCCATTTATCCTGGAAAATCAAGCACAATTCTAGGATACTTACGTTAAAAATATAAACACCAGATGATTAAAACACTGCACTGTCCAAATGAAAATGCACTGTCCAAATGAAAATGTACAGCCAGATTGTGATTCCTCTTTAAAAAAATATACAACTATTGGAACATTTCAAGAGTCATTTTTACTTTTGTTTTTGTTATTAAAGATTTCTCTTTATATGTAAAATCACAAAAAGCCGTTTTTGAAAATTCAGAGTATAAGTAGTCGAAATCACTCTTATCACTGTTACATATTTTTTTTTAAAAAAATACATAAAATAATGTCCAAACTGTACTCCCTAAACTTCATAATCACATCATTTAGCAGTTTGTTCACCTGTGGTATTTCAGTTCCCTTCCCCATCAACAATTTAGGCAGTTTCACTGATTCATTAAAGACCATTCCAAATACAATGTTTTCTCCTCAACATTGAAATACAGGTAATGTTGTCTTCTTATTAACTTAAATAAACTTATCTTTTAATTATTGCTAATAATGTGTTTTTGAAACATTATGGTGACTTATCATATTATCAATTGTAAATAATGTTTACATTAGAATACCCTTGCAACAGTCAGTGCTACTGACTTACATCATCATGGTCATAGGCCTGCCAAGAATGATAGTTCTGTTTTAGTTCATCATTGTGAACTTAGTTATTATTTAATGGAGCAATACAAAAGAAGATAAAATTGATCTGGGGAACCACTGATTTTTAAAAGGATGATGCCATATGACAGAATTTGAAGTTTATATCTTTACTAGAAAGAACTGTAACCCACAGGCCTTCACTGAAATTCAAGCATAAAGTCAAATTTGTCACAAGTTGCAAACCAAAATATACATTACAATTTATACATCTGCTTTAATGTTTTTTGAGATATGATTTCCATTAGCACAAGTTGCTTTCTAATCAAATTATAAATTTTAAATTAAAAACTCATCCGTCTTTTGTGAATCCTAGATTTGCACTTTTCCTGGTATTTTATTTGCCAGTTTTATTCAAAGCTATATACTAAGTATCAAAAAGTCATTTTATAGATTTTAGCCAGTTTTCTCAAACAGTTTCTTATAGAGCAGTCTGCTTCTTTGTATGCTTCGTTCAGGAGCTCCAGTGGTATATGTAGTGCTCTATCCTGCAATTTTTGCCACAAGAACAACTTTGTAAGGTAAATTGGACTAGGAGTGAATGAATGGCCAAAGTAGCACAGTCCATGGCAGATGGTGGACAGAAAGCAGAGTTTCTGCAGTGCTTGTCAATACCTTAATTACTGTGCCACAATATAATATATGTATATTCAGAAGTAAGCTGTAGTTGTTTCAGCAGGGCTTTCTCCCAAGTAAATATACATAACTTTTTGGCAATCCCTGTGTAAGTAAATTTCAAATCTAGTTTGATCAAAGCCCCAAAGTCTTTCTAATATACCTTTCTCCCAATACTTTATTCATTATTTAAATGTAGTATTAGGACAAGGAGCTATACTTTAGAAAAAATGGTTTCAAATGTTATAAGAAACAAACTTAGTGATAGAAAATGATCAAAATATGAATGTGATATTCAGATTGCAATATGTATTGTCATAAATGTATAATCCAAGGCTTAGTTTTAAACTGGCACCATTAATGTAAATAATTCAGCAGTTTATTATTTTAAAATTATATATTACCCTTAATAGGATATATGTATATATAATATAGTATATTTCTGTTTTCATTTTCATTGATAGTGTTTGAGAAATGACTCCAAATTATACCCATTTTGAAAAGGTGTTGCTAAATTAATTTGATTAATATATTTTGTCAGGAATAGTTGTTGCCATTATTTTTGCAATGGTTACCTGGTTGTAAAAAGCCAGCTCAGGACTTATTGAATATATATTTTGTCACCTTTTCAGTTGATGTAAAAACTTCACAGATAATTAGCATTACTTGTATGAAATTGATCCATATGTGTTTTTTTTAATTAAGGCAACAAAAAGTTGAAGATAACAACGATTCATCAAATCACAAATGAATGACATTTGCTACTAATAAGTCAAGTTAGCTCTTTCATAGCTTATTGTTCAGTTTTAACAAAGAAATTCATAAGTGTGTAATGACAATTATGATAAATCATGTTGTACTGCGGACGTGTGACTGTTAGTAGAATTTCTTGTGAGTTGTTATATAGCAACAACAACCCTGACAACCCTCTAAACAGGAGAATAATAATAAGAGCACTCAAATAAGAATTTAATAACATATTCACAGTATCTTGTTGGGTAAAATTTCTCTTAAAATTTCTTTGTATGTTTCAAACTAAATTCAAATTCTAAGTTCACCTGAACTGAGCTTTGTATAATTGCACAAAGTCCTTAGGGTAATGTTAAATAGAAAAACTATCTGATTAGAATGTTAGCTTAATTTTACACTGTATTTTTGAATCCATCCTCATTAATAATAATATTTATATGCGCACCCACATGTAGCAGAGTTGAAGGCTATAATTTTCTCTTGATTTTCTCTTTCATATATTCCTACCAAACTATGTGTTTCTTACCATGATGACACCTTCATAATCCCCATCTATGATTCTCACAGATTTCAACAGATAGTGCAATCCTATTGTTCCCAGGAATAATTTAATTTAATTTAATTTAATAACATTTATATACCGCCCTTCTCCCTGAGGACTCAGGGCGGTTCACAGGGCAGAATAAAAAAACCAATACAAACATTAAAAACAGATTAAACAATTGCCCTAGTTAAAAACAATATAAATACAACGCTAAAAACCCCCAGAAAAATTAAAAAACAAAAGATAAAACAACCCCAACACTCCCCCTCAGGCTAGGCCGGCTTGTACAAACAAAAATGTCTTGAGATCGCGGCGAAAGGAGCGAAGATCGGGCGCCATCCGGAGCTCAACCGGTAGCTGATTCCACAGCTCCGGAGCGCCCACAGAGAAGGATCTCCCCCTGGGGGCCACCAATCGACATTCTCTGATCGGTGGCACCCTGAGGAGGCCCTCTCTGTGGGAACGCACAGGGCGCAGGGAGCTTGATGCCGGCAGCAGATGTTCCCTGAGGTACTCCGGCCCCATGCCATGGAGTGCTTTGAATACCGTTACCAGTACCTTGAATCTCACCCGGAAGACAACTGGCAACCAATGCAGCTCACGGAGCAGAGGTGTAACGTGGGAGTATCGGGAGACTCCCAACACCACTCTCGCGGCTGCATTCTGTACCAGTTGGAGCTTCCGAGTGGTCCTCAAGGGCAGCCCCATGTAGAGAGCGTTGCAGTAGTCCAGACGAGAGGACACGAGCGCATGAGTGACCGTGCACAGATCATCCCGGCTAAGATAGGGCCGCAACTGACGCACCAGGCGAACCTGTGCAAAGGCCCCCCTAGTCACGGCTCCTATATGATCTTCCAAGGTGAGCCGTGAATAAACTCTTTTGAGTGTCTGAATAAGAACAGAGAATGCTGCAGCATTGTTTGATTAACTAGGGTTTCATAATTCAGCCAAAAGAAGCATTTCAAAACTTTGTTAGATGTTAACACACTTAATATTTCCCCATTGAAAATAAGTGAGCTTGGTATCTTAATTATACGTTTGGGGTATATTGATTATTGTACTTTATTAGAATACGTAGTAAGGACTCTGGTAATTGATCTCAGTATGTTACCTCATTTTCTGGTGATTGAATTATGCTGAGAAGCTGACAACATCCATAATCATTTTAAGAAATGGTATGAAAATGTCTAGGTCAAAAAAAGTGAAATTATCTTTGAATTCAAAGCAGTGAAAACAAAGTACTCTTTCAACTAAAGGTCAAATAACAGTGGTTGCTTGCCAGATGAACTCATTATTTGAGAATTATTTCATAGACTGCAGGGAAATGTTGCTATCCTGAGGCTACTCCCATGAACAAAGCAAAGCAAATTTGAAAATGTATATTGTACAACCATGTGATATCTAATAGCTTGAGGTTGTATGAAATGCAAGATTAAACAGTCTCTGTAGTCATCAAAGCTGTACAATTTATTTAACATTAACAAAGGATATAATCCAGCTCCTACTGAATTTTGTAATAAATTTGGGTAAATGGATTACTGTTTTTAGGCATAGAACTGTACATACTAAAGCTACTAAAGCTACTATTGGAGACCTGAAACAGATACTTGGAATACTCAGTTTGGAATACTCAGCTCATTGCTACTATTGACTTCTCTGGGTGGGACTGATTAGAGGAAAGCGCTTCCTTTCCTGAAAAAAATGCTCCTCTGAATTTAATGATGCAATTAAATATAAAGCTAGAGAAAGGAACCACAACTGCTTAATGAATTAGTATTTTTCTAACATTGATAATAAATTGCTAAGTATAAACATTACTTCTGATAATGCAATGTATTAAAGTTGGCCAAATAAAAATAATTATGGCTGAAACTAAACAACATAATTACATTATAAATATATTACTCTTTTTTATGTCAGAATGCCTTCTGCTATGTTTCATACCTATAGATACAGTCAAAATTTCAATTGCTCTTTTAGCTCTGTTCTCTTTGATCATTCCAGCTCTTGATCAAATGCCCATCATTCCTTGTATTTTTGTTTTGTTTTTAAATAGAAAGTTGGGTCTTATGTACATGAATATTCCTTGGGGCACATGAATGATACAATCTAAAATGAATATCTTCATATGCAACTTATTAAACTAAGCCAAATTGGTTCAACTGCAGTCTGTACTTGCATTACCTAAAACTAAAAAAAAATTAACAACATTAAAACCAACATATGAGGGTATTAAATGAAATAGATTTATCATTTAAGAGACTTCCAAGTCTGAATAAATTATTTGGCATTAAAAAGAAAGTGTAAACTACTGTATTCTGTAACTTAGACATATGAAATAAATATATATGTAGTACTGTCATAATTATATTTACTGAGAAGTAAATCCAGTGAGACTTCTTTATGATTTGATATGTTCTGGACTGGGATTTTATTTCTTGATTGTACATATAATATGTTATAAGCTAACAATATAGTCTTTGGCATGTGTTTATAGTATCTAATGCATCTTGGTCTGTAATAATTTTGGGGAATGAATTTACACTGGTTATATAAAATGACCTCTTATAAATTCCTAGCTTCTCAAACTGTGCCTTAATTTTTTTTAAAAAGATCCATCAATCTGAAACCAATCTGAGAAATAAGTGATATTCCACACTAATTAAATTCTATTTTCAATTATAATAGTATCCCTCAGCAGAATGATAGCATTGAATCTAGTGGTTTTCGGACTCTCATAAGACACCCCCACTTTCTAGTTCATTGGGATTACTGCATTAAAGTATTTTTTTTTTGTAATCATTTTTAGTGAATTACTTCTGTATACTCTCAAAATAGTGGACTTTCAACAATTTTGAATAATATATTAGGAAAAGTTAAACTTTATTCCCATGAAAATTCTCCATAAAAGTAGAAAGAAATTGTATTAAAAATAAGTCATTTTTGTCATGCAGAATATGAAAATTGGAAATTAATTAGATGATTTTTTCCCATTTACAAAAATAAAATTATACATAAACTAGGATTTGTGTAAATTAAATGTGAAAAGCTAAACTTGAAATCAGTCTAAAGTCTATATTCAGTAAGCTCATTCTAAGATTTTTTTTTCCAATTACAATGCTGAGTTTGAATCATGCACTATTGAAAGATAGGACAATAAAATACAAGGGCATTTTAACATGTATTCATTGCTTTGTTTTATATATCTTTCTTATGCAATTTGTAGAAGATGTGTATTTTTTAAAGGCTTGTTACTATAATATGTTATAATTATGTATATGTGTTTGTGTTAGAAAGAATAAACACCAACAGTCTTCCATTTTACAATTGCTTATTTTTAGATTGAGGAAAAACCTTTGCTGGATCTATAGCATGTGAAATTAGCATGGTGTGTGAAATTATGTAAAATAAATTCTAGTGAATATAGTGCAATTTAAATAGAGTTGCACTATTATGGTCGTATGACAAAACTTACAAATTTTTTAGATTGCTGAATTTCTGGTTTAAGCTGTTCTCTTTTTCTGTCCATTCATGTTAGAACTACATGCAGAACTACATCTTAATACTATTAGTAATTATGTGAACCTCAATATGCAAAATGTCAGCTTTAAAAAAAATAACTGAAAAAACAGGGCAACTTAAAATATTTTTACAGTATATGGACAGTTTAATAAATTATGGATTTAATCCATTTCAATATACAATTCTTTATCATCTAAATAGTTATCCACAAACTTTAGCAGTTTTTATAAATAGCACGTGTTTCCAATCTGAATATGAAAACACTTCTTTGCCCCAAAATTCACAGTGCTAGATTGTATACTATTAATAAATTTTCCAGACTAGATAAATACATTTTATCTGCCCCAAATGTATATCAGATGGACAATCTATAACTTTATTAAATAAGTAACATGTTGCCATGTCAGTTTCATCATTTGGACTCATGTCCTAATGTTGGTATTAGTGTTCTCTTTTTATTTCTTGATAACATTTTCAAGCTTCCATGTTAACTCTCAGGTCAATATTGTGTTTTTACAGTCTGGTGTATTATGAGAGAAAATATAACATTTTGGAAATATCTCTGGATATTCAAGCAAAAGAAGATATAAAGTGCTGTCACCTAAGAAATGTTAATATTTTAATGAACTGTCAACATCCTCAAAATAGCCAAATTTGAAACATCCCTTGATCGCTTGGTAGACGTTTCTGGAGAACAGTATGCGTTTATACAAGAAGGCCGGGAAGCAGCATTGGTCATAAGGCATATCTATAGTTGCCATGAGTACTAGATTCAATTTCACATATCTATGAATACATGTAAAATAATTCAGTTCTGTTTTTTTTAACAAATTTATTTTGTAATGAACATTTATTTGTAACCATAACTTTAGCACACTTCATATAACATTACAGAAATCCATATCAGTTCAATACCTTCTCTCTAATATTAACAACACTATTTGTCAGTATGTGCTTTCATATCTTCCTTGAGGCCATTACAAACAATGCAAGTTTATCAGGAACCTAGTGCTAGACTCATTACACCCTTGTTAATCCAACTGAATCAGTCTAACTTGGAAGAAAAAAATCTGTTATGTAACATGTAATGACACCAATTTTATTAAATTTGAAAGATAAAATGCAAAGTTAAAAAAACACAAAAAAGATTTTAAAGGGGAAAACAGGAATTAGAGAGGGGATGGATTGAAGTGTGGATACTACAAATAATGCTAGAAATAATTTATTGTGTAAATTATCTGAGGGAGCACCTGCTGCCAGTGTCAATTTCCCATCGTCCTGTGCGCTCCCACAGGGTACCGCCGGTCAAGGATTGCCAGCGGGTGATCCCCAGGGAGAGGGCGTTCTCTGTGGGTGCGCCTGCCCTATGGAATCAATTGCCAATGGAACTTCATACTGCCCCCGACCTTCGTTCATTTCGCTGGGACCTAGAAACCTGGCTCTTTGAGCTATCTGGCCTGGATTGAGGGGTTTTAATGATTTTAAATTGTGATTTTGACTTTTTGGGGCTATACTTAATTTAATTTAATTTTAATTTTATATTGTATTGTTTTTAAATTCTGCCCTGTAAAACACCCTGAGTCCTTCGGGAATAGGGTGGTATATAAACCGAATAAATAAATAAATAAATAAACAAATAAACTTATGGAATAAGATTCATTATTTTTGCATCTAACATGTGTTGTATACTGTATTTCACTTTACTCGTTTCTAGCTGTGCAGGCTAGCAAAACACATTAATCCAGGCATTACAGTAATATAACATTAAGGGAAATGTTATGAAAGGTGGAAATTTAGTAGAATTGATTGGCTTAAATAAGAGTTTTATGGTAAAATGGATCTTATTAGCCCTTAAAACAAAATTAAAAAAGAATATTCTGCAGCAGAATTCTTGTCATATATTTAATGTATCCAAATTTATCCTAAATTATCTTGCTGTCCACTGAAAAAAAAGGAAAACCCCACCAAAACATTGAAACATCAGGCTTTTGGATTAACTGATCATAAAATATTTGCCCAATCTTCCCAGCTGCCATTCCTGAATTGCTTGAATTTATTGTTCAGTGGACTGATTTGAATTCACTGACACTACTAACTCTGGGTGATTTTAATCTTTCTTCTTTGAAGGCAGCTCAAGAATTTAAGGCTGTCATGACAACTACAGATTTATCCCAAGTCATTCCTGGTTTGACCCCTGTTGCAAATGAGTCAATCTGGTTGGTTTTCTTCTTGTGAACAAATCACTTTTTCAAAACCAAGAGGTTGACTTGCGCTGTCAACCTTTACTTGGAGAGAGGACCAATTTAGGATGGTCTGCTTTACAGGTTTCATATTTCAAATGGCACTTGTGGTATTTCCCAGGGACCAGCGGGTTTTATCTAATTACCGTATACCTCATTCTATCATTGGAAATATGGAAGCAATGAGATACTAGACAGGATTTCTTGATTGCTCTCCCTGCCTACTAATCAAGGAAGGTCCTTGACATACTGAGGAGCTGTCAGAGATGGAGTAAGTGAAACCATACCTGATTCTGGCTGAGAACAAGGGCCAGCGATTATCAAATATGGGTATGAGCTCAGGTTCAAGCTTCTACTGCTAAAATTAATTATTCTGCCTGTTAAATATTCAATCTAGAAATGTTTAATCTAGACCCTTTTAGAGAAGGATGACACAAAGAATATACCTATCTTTTGGTTCTAGGACAACTTAATGGGGCACTTGTAAGTAAAAGGTCTCATATTTGCCTCCAAGTCAGAAGCCTAATAACCCTGAGGGGGTGACAGAGATGATATTTTATTATTTTATTTTGTAGGTTTTTCAGTCTGTGATCATGAGGAGTTTGAGACGTTTCCCCATAGGGTGAGCTCTATCACATGTAGGTCTACCTTGCTTGGTTAAATTTTCAAGATAGAGGACAAGAAGTTTGGTCCAGGCAATAAACAGTGCCTCATTGCAGCAGATGAAAATCCCAGCAGCCAGAAAAAGATGGGTTTGCCTACTACTAAAGAGGTTTACGTACCCTGAGAGGAATGTATTTGTATAATTAGTTTATTATTTAGTAATTAATAGTTACAGTTCATAAATATCCCCAAATAATAGTTATTTGTAATTATCACTAAGGAGGAAAAAGCAGATTATCTGGATCCCTGGCAACCTGGAAATAGGCCTAGTTATGGAAACCACACATTCTTTTTCTTGTGGAAGGAGATTGTTGCAGGAAATGTCAGCATCATTGTCCTCCTAGAACTGTCAGTTGTTTGATTTTTGATGGGGTTTGTGCTACTCTTAAAAGAGCAGGCAAGTATTCGAGGGTCATCTAGTCTCTTAGTTTCTACTGGTAGAGAATATTTTCTGCTGGGACCCAGATTTTCCCCAGAGATCATCCCGAGAGATCAGCTTGGCCCCAACTCTACCACATTTTTACGATACTTTAATAACTCGATGTGCTACCAAATGTGGGGATCTAGAAGTGTAGTGGAACCAATACAGTGGCTATTTTGAATGTAAACTGCTTTTAAACGCTAATTGTGGAATTTGTTAATTTAATTTTTGTTGGTTTCATGTGTCTTTAAATTGTTGAAGTCATCTAGTGTCATACAGTTGAGCTAAATAAATCAAATTAATAAATAATAAATACTGGAATAATAAGTAGAAGCCTTTTGTATGATAGCTTTTGTCCAATTTCCCCTTGCAACAGCATTTCAAAGAGTGAAGAAAGTTCTTTCCCTCATGATCTTCTGGATGACTTTGAAAATCTGGTTGTTTCAGAAGGTCTTTAAGGAACAGAATAACAGTTTTCTGAGTAAGTTGTGGTGCCATCTAGTGTATTATGGTGTTTATTGTATTGCATGATTATACTAAATTTGTTAGATTATTATGTAGACTATATATTAGTATGTTATTACATTGTATACTTCTTAAATCTAATATGATTAATGTAGCGTATAAATTTCATAAATAAATATATAATGCATTTGTATGATTATTCATCCTGAAAGAGTATATGCAAGCTTTGTTGGCAGTTTTTCATCTAGCCACTATTCAAATTTGCTTACTTCGGCAAGGAAATTTCATCCAGTATTTTCATTAAAAATAGAATAGGATTTGTGATTAAAATTAAAATATATTTATTTGTTGGTGACCACCTAGTATAAAGTGGGAAGAATTATGTTTAGGAATGTTGCATAAGCCTTTGAGGGGTGCTTGGTGGAAGAAGGAAGAGGAGGTAGATAAATAATCAAATCAGGGGAACGATTGGTACAAAAAAGATGAAGAAAGATATTGTATAATGTGTATAGCGAGGCAAGTTGCAAATGATGTACTCAAGAAAAACTTGGTTGAAACTAAAAGCGACAAAAAATGCAGAAGTATTTTTTGGGATTTTTTTTAATTGAAAGTGAGGGGAAAAGACTAAACAAGGAGCCTCAAATGCAGTAAATTGAATGAGAAATAAAATGATGCATTTATTTGGGGTGAAACTGAAGCGAGGAATGCTAAAAATAATATTTCAGAGATTCCTGTATAATATTCCTATATTATAAAATAAAGAAATCCTGTGAGAATGTTGAAAAAGAGTAATGTTTGCTGGTGATACGTAGTGGAAAAATGTTGAATCTGGATGTTAATTTCTTGCAAAGTGCCTTGAATAGACGACTTGATTAATGTGTGTGAGAAATTGACATCTGTACCTAATGACTTGAGATATACTTTTACTATTCCCTACAATGGGAAAGGTTGCAAGAAAAAGCACTAAACCTATAATGTGACTGAGAAAGTGTTTGATAGAATTTTGATTAAAAAAACCACAATGAGTAAAATTGGTAACTGAAGTGCACCTTTTTTATTCTTCTGCAGGACAATGAGAAAGACATGTACATGAGAAAAAAATATTAAAAATTTGTCAGAGGAAGTATGAGATAAATTAAATGGGTATGAATTATGACAGATTTTTCACAAATATTTAAATTGAAGTTCCTAAATGCTATAACGGTGTGATTGAATGCTGTGAATGGAGTAAAGACATGGATGATAATGTCCTCTTGATTGATTTAATGTATTGAAATCTATGTATCTAATGTGTTGATGGATAAATTATAAGGAATGCTTGTGTTGAGGTTAGAAGTATGTTGTTTGGGGATGTGAATGTGTGCATATACATTAAATGCCAAGTTGTTGGCTGAGAACTAAAATGATCTAAAAACGATATTCTCTTCACTATCCAAGGATTATTACACACAGAGGGATATACGTATATGCTTCACTGCTATTTCTTGAATCTGTTGCATAGAAATCAGAGTGGGGAGAAACATATGGTTCCATGTGCATGATTGCCAGAGCCAGAAACAGTGCTTGTCTTGCTTGACCGCATCAGCCTTTTTGTGCTTACAACAGCTGATGTTGCCAAGAGAAGCTGCTTGGAGTCATTCCTTTTGATTAGGATGATATTGTTTCAATAATGATTCAAAATCCAAATCTCTGCCTTATAGCTCAAATATCAGAACTTATTGAGTCCAGTACAGTTTGTTCCTAAGCATGGTGCCATCTGCTTAAAAGCATGCTCAGTTTTCCTTGGTATTTGCTTTGTACACTGGGCTTCTGACTGCCTTCTTTGAAAGACAAACAGATGAGTGCCAGATTGTCAGATCAAAATAAATTCATGAACTATTACCTTCATTGCCATAGGCTAAAATGTCCAGATTCTCATATCTTCATCATGTTAGGAGAACTATACCTTGGGTAAGTATCTTTCTTCTTTCTTAGGCTAGTAGATCTAAGCTGCAAAAAACAAACAAAAAAGCAATCACAAGTTAACAGTCTTCAGTGGCTCTTCTGCCGTCAAGTTGCCATCTGGCTTTTTGAAGTCTAAATACTGTAGCCAATAACTCTTCTCCCTCCTTTGCCCCATTCCCTATTTATTTTGTTTTTCCTTTCAAGCTTAATGAGCAAATTTTCAGCTTTGTTACTTATAGCAATATTTTTATAAAATAACAATTAATTAATGGGAAAAACAGTCATATCTCTTACTGGCATTTGCAATTTCCAAAATAGAAATTGGGTAGTCTCTCATAAACAAAGGCTGAAGGAATGAGTGCCCTTTTCAAAAGTCTGTATTCAACATAAAATAAAGTTTTAAAATTAAAAGTGTAAAATTTAAAAAGTGGTATTTGTTTCCAATGCATTCATTTGTTAGGAAGTCATTTTTTTGACTTCAATTACATCTTGAAGTAGCTCAACTGACTATGTAGCATCACTGTATCAGCATGATTGCTTTATATTCCAGGTTGTTCATGCGTAAGATTGATTCAGGAAGTATTCTACTTATTCCAAATGGGCTTCATTGCCTGCATAGCATATTAATTATTACCAGGTTGACTATTTAATATTAATCAGTGCTGGAAATGATATTTATTTTAAAAATAAAAACGCTTTTTTATAATATGTAAAGAAATTGTCAGTTGCTAACGGACATATAGCTAAGTATTTTAAAAATTATTTCAACATATTTTTATGTTGGTTGATTGATTTGATTTCATGCCACCCAAGTCCCGACAACTATTCTTGTTGATAGTTAACAAAAATCAGACAACTGCAGGACAAAAATCTCTTCACTGAAGGTTATTGTCCATGATCTATCACCACAGATCGAGTATGGTTTAGTGAATAGATACTTGTCAATTTCCCAGTCCAACTCCAAAATCATTCAGGCAGCTGTACTAAGGGAACAGTTGAACCTCAATCTCTTTGCTTCTAATCCAGCACGTTTAACATTATACCACATTGGCTTTCAAATTTTCCTATATATTTTCATCCATTTTCAATTTATATAGACATCTATATTCCACTTTTTCAAAATGTTATCAACGCACCTTCCCTGCAGACACCACAAAATTAAACCTTCTGGGGGAGAAGAAAAACAAAGAAGAAGGGCTCAAATAACTGCTTATTAGTTAGATTTGCTCCACCTAATATGATTTTGCTTTGCGCGCGCACACACACACACACACACACACGCACAAATTGAATTTCTTTGAGACTTAATAATTTGACAAAAGGTGTTCAGTTCTGCACTTCATGTAAAAATCATCAATTCTCCTCCCCCCCCCGCCGCCCGCACCCAAAATCTAAAACATTTGAACCAGTATCCACAATGAACCACAGTTGAAGATTTGGAAGCTTTTTCAAATCATGGTTAATCTTAATGGTAAAATAAGCTTACATCATGCCTTAATTTTTGAAGTAAGCTTATTTCAATAAATTATAGTTACAGTTAACTATTGTTTATATGTTTGATGCAATGTTAAATTGTGGTAAAGTAAAACTGGAATTAAAAGCTTCTTCCCACAGACAGCCACCCCTACAACCTTGATGACTTTTTCTTCATGATAAACTGTTCCAATTTGGGCTTCCAGAATAGCAGTTCTTTAACACTTCTTCTCTCAACTCCCTCCATGGCTAGAAATGGACCATTTGTTTATTATCACAGAAAATTCTAGTATATTAGATAGATACCTCATTGTGTCAAGTTAGCAAAAAATGACAGAGCAGAAATAATTTTCAGTTAATTTAACATAAGAAATTAGGAGTAAAATCTTCCTTTTGTTTTTACTTTTCAAGTCCTCTTACCTTTTGCTATAACAATGTAAACAATGTGAATGAAATTTTTAACATACTATGGAGAAAACCGCTGATGGAGCTGAAAGAGGCCCCTGCTTTGAAAGGGTCTCCAAACCTACTTATCCAGGTGATGAGTTTAAAAGGCCACTGATTTTTATTTTTTTAAGCATGTATACCATCTTTTCTCAACTTTTTTTTGTCTGAGAGGAAATTTTAAAATAATTTTTAGCCTCAAAGAAGCCCTGCATATATTTTTTTTAAAAAAAAAACAGACTTATCCAATTTGCATTTTATCACATTTACAGCAAGAACAAAGTAGCCAGCGGATAGGTAGTCGTAGCATGTAAAAAAGTTCTACAACCATGGTAGCACAAAGTTAAAAAACAAACAAACCTCTATTTGTTTATAATCATGATCTCTTGCAGAACCCCTCATGACCTCTAGTGGGACCCCAAGTGAGAAAGGCTAATGTGTGCCTTTGTCTTTCCTTAGCATTCCAAGTAGCTAGTTATCAAAACAATGCTTTTTAAAAAGAATCAATATCTACCTGGGTATCCCATGTTTTCACCCCCATGTTCAAACATGCATGTAACCCTGTGGCTAGCAATACTCCAACTTATTTCAGCCTTAAAGAATCTGAATCAGACAGCGACTGATCCCTGCAGTTAAAAGATGCCTCTTTGCTACTCTTTGTTCTGGACGTTGGTGGCCTCTGCCTACTTTCAAATGAACTTTCTTCATCAACTCAAAAAAAAAAACAAAAGGTGTGTGTGTGTGTGTGTGTGTTTGTGTGTGTGTGTGTGTGTGTGTGTGTGTGTGTGTGTGAGAGAGAGAGAGAGAGAGAGAGAGAGAGAGAGAGAGAGAGAGAGAGAGAGAGAGAGAGGCAGCACTGTGGTAAGCACTAATTGAAATTCCTGATCGCAGCCTCAGCAGTTAAGGCCAGCGTTCAAAGGCCCTGGCAAGAGAGGAGTTCTCTCCCCAGCACCTTCGCTAGTTTTAGGGGGATACAGTAGGGGGAGAAGCTTATGCCACTGTGCTTTAGAGTCCTTTCAGCCCTGTTTTAGTTTTCATCATAGTAATTTGACAAGCCTTCAAGATTGCTGACATCAAAAGAGCATGTTATAGGAGAGGTAAACGTGCTGAGATTGTTGTACAATCCAAAGGCAGTTATCCTGGCTTCAGTCCTGCATTTCAACACTGTGTATTTCAAATGCCGACCAGCATTTCAATGAGATAGGGGCAAACGTTTGCTTAACTACGTACTTATTTGCAGCTCTGCTTACAATATAGGGTAGAAATAAACGCTTCAGCAGGTTTATAGCAGTGACCCTCTGTACAGCTTCATTTAAAAGAAAAGCAGTATTATGTATTTGGACCATGCATTCAGCTAGGGAATAAGTTCATATGATGCCAACAGATTCAAATTTGCAGAAAGACACCAGATACAAAAGAACAGACTGGACTTCATTTACAGCACTACACTATTTCATGGCTAGAAATGTCACAAGTGCATTCTGACCAAGATCTGTGAAATTTTGAGTTCTTTGTTAAGATAACCAAAATAAATAATACATGGCAATATTCTAAATACGATAAATATGGTGCAATCAGTTGCTTCTCAATGCTGGATGTACATTTGAATTTTAATAATTTAATAAATATATTTAGACTGTTTAAGAAACAGCACCAATCTTTCAGTAAAAATGTATTAGACCCTCCCCAGTGAATTAAATGGATGAAGCCTAGTATGGGAGTGGTTGCTGTTTATCTGCCCATTATCATGAGCTAAAAGAAGTATATTATGATCTTGTGCTTATATGGGCAGCCTTTAGTGTCTTTTGTTGCAATCGCTCAAATTTCTTGCATTTCTACAATGCCAGGGTATGAAAAGAAATAGGTTTGTGGCAGTTTTCTTTGGAAACTGCTTCCAAATATTGTCCAAATACTCAGAATTGCCAAAATTGTTAGGCTGTCAAAAACCAAGCTGTCTCCTCAACAGAATACCCTGTTCTGAAGCTCACGATACATGATTTTCTTGGTTCTCTCTTTTGTAATTCTCCATCATGTATAAAGTCATGAAATTATTCCATTCATAATTGCATTGGATTAATCTGCCAAAATCTTCACCTGACATGTATTTAATTTCAATTAAAGTATTATTTTGACTTACTGTATTTAGTAGAACTTAGTTACAACAGTTATGGCAATTAACATTTCACAGTAATCTGTTTGCAGGTAATTCAGTGAGTAGAGTGATAGTTCCAAATGTGCTCAGTGTTGTGGCTAAAAATGCATTTTTCCAATGGATGGTGGTTTCCATTCAGCAGAAGATCAAGAGATAATATGCAGCAAAATTATTTGGAAATTAGGTGAACATGTTTCTAAAGAAGGCTCTTCTGATCTGCTTAGGGTTAGGGTTCTGAATTGAAACCTTGTTGAAATCTAGGCCTGCTGGAACACAGATGTCAATGTGGAGTCTGACTCACGCAAGGACTGCTTGAGCAAAATACCCTTTCAGATCTTATGTATTTTAAACAAGCCTACTTCCAGAACTCCTTCAAAGGGTGTTTTGTCTCCCTCCGTATTACTATAAGAAAGCCACACGCCTACAATAGTTATGAATGTTCTAAAATGTTACCTTCGGCATTAAAGAACAGACACATAAACAGGATCACATAAGTACACTAATAACACTAATTTCTTCCTTCACATAACAGAGAAGAGGTCCCCAACCTTTTGGGCACCAGGGACTGGTTCCGTGGAGAGAGGTTTTTCCGCAGACCAGAGGGTGAGTGGTTTTGTGTGCTGCCTGGATCCCACAGATGGGGCTTTGCTTGTTTGTGCAGACTGGTTGCTGGCATGCCGCAGCCTGCTACTGGTCCACGGACTGGGGGTTGGGGAACCCTGTAATAGAGCAGGCAGTCTCCTTAAAGTTGCAGGATATTTCTAAAATAATGTACATATTCAAACAATCTATCCCTCTACCCTCCCCCGCGCAAGCATAATAACTGTAACAACCACCTTTGATCACTCTCTTCCTGACTCCTTAACCTCTCATTCTTGATCAGGTTTCTAATGGATTTTCCACTTTTTCAGGCTCTTCATAATCCAGTCCTCCTTCAGCCAATCAATTGGTCAGTATCTCACCGATAGAAATTATTGGCAACTCTCCATCCACATTGGCTTAGTTGCCAAGGAATGCCTCTGAATTCTTTGTGTCCTCCATTCTGTAAGGAATGGAATCCCAGCTGTGCAGAGGGCTGAATCTCATGTCCCATCTCCACCACTGGACATATTTAAATAACTTACTTAGAAAAAGTAAAATTTGGCAGGTCTAGCAAGTCAGCTTCTATGTTATGGGATTTAACTTTACATTTTTACTTTCCCTACTCACATTAACTTTTCTGTAGTCATTGCACTATTTTTTTTCCCTTGAAACATTTTAATGTGAATGCACTTCTAGTGAAATTTGTAACTTTTTTAATGCAAAACAACAGTTTTGATCTTGTAACAAGGAATTTTCAAGCCCAAATATTTTTTTAAAAAGTACTGCACATCTATTTTTAAACATTGTAAATAAACGTTTGAAGGGAGAAAAATTATAGGGAGAATATTAGAAATTAAGTCATAGAGTATAGGGAGAGAGTTTAACTATTTTGCCTTGCTGTAAATTCAGCAAAAATTCTTTCCATACCCAAGAGGTTTTCTCCTGATCTTGATCTAACACTTCAGTGCTTTTTTTTTTAAAAAAAAACATACATAATGCATAAAGTTATGCAGTAAGACATATCATAAATCTATCTGATATGGCAGAATGAGGATTGTGTTTTCATTCTTCATACTATATTTTCTGCAATTATTTTGTCCTTCAGTATTTGAAGTTGTCAGTTATATATGCTAATCAGGAAACACAAAAACCCACATGAATGTTTCTCTTGTAGTTAAAAAGGAAATAGATTTTTTTTAGCAAAGGCATTTCAATAGCAATATCTTGCTTTAAAGGGTTTTCTTTTAAAAATAGAAGAATTGTAATTATGAAATTTTATTTTTAAAAAAAATCTTGGCACAGAGAAGCATGCTGATCACATGGCTTGATTATTCATTTCTCATTTATTTCATTGCTACTTTCAAAAGAATTTTAGCAACCTTATGACTAACATTATCAGCTATAGACAATAATGTATTACTTATGTAATGATGGATTCTACTTTAGGAACAAAATACTATTATTGAAAACAATTTTTCAAAAAACTTCTATGTAGGTACAAAGGAAAAAATGAAGTAGGCAGTAACTTCATTATATCCCATCAAAATACCACTAGATTAAGTTCCTAAGTTGTCCAAAACTCTTTAGTAAGACAGCTGGCACAGAAAGATCCTGCAGAGCCAGATCAATTACAAGTATAGCATTATCATGTTTCTTCATAAAGCTTGTTGTCAGTAAAACATGCATAAAGTTATTTTAAAGTTAATATCTTATACTTTTTAAAAAATCTTATTATGCATGCAGTGCCTGAAGTAAAAGAAAATCAAATATTTTCCTAATGTTGGTTTGTTAAATACTAAAGGTGGTACAGTCTCAGTTATTAGTACATGGAAATAACGCAAACAGTTACCAAATATCAAGAATCAAATATTAAATATATCAATCAACTGCAATTATAGATGTTCTCAATTTCACATATCATAGAGATCCATTATGAAATATAAACTAATAATGCCAATGATATTTTAAAACTGGAAGCTTAGAACAATGGACTTGAAAATTTCTTCCTTCCTGAGCCCATTAAAAATGTGATTTATACTCTGAAATCTCAATTTGTCTTAAAATGTTTTTGAATTTATATATTTTTTAAAAATATTATTTTTAAACACTTTTAAATAAAGCTTGTGTGACTTTCTTGTGCAATGGACTGAGTAAAGAATATCAAAGTGCAATTCAGTTTTGACTTTTCATAATTTCTAGCAGTTATGAAACAAATAAAAAAACTAAAAAGCAGACTGGAAACTTGTGGACAAATTATCAAATACTCTCAAATGTTTGTTGATTAGAACGCCCCAATGTTCTAGTGAAGAACCCTGAGGAGAATAGAGGAAGACTGTCCCATGCAAGAAAAAAAATAAAAAACCTTTTTTGTATATTACCTCCTTCAGAGCCTGCAAACAGAATCAGTTTCCAATTTTGAAAAAAAATGTTTCCCTGAAAAAGAAGCATTTATTTCCTTTTTGTTCCCAATTCTTATTTTTAGTGTTAAGTAGAATTAAAATTTGAATTTGTATAGATATTTATCAGTCTGTCTCTCTCTCTCCCTGTGTGTGAATAGCATAGTATGCATTTGTGGGTATATCTGCATACGTATGCAAAACATCAGGCCAAGTCTGAAATAACCATACCTAGATCTCTACAAGCCTATGCACAAAAATTGAGTTAAGTGTAACAACTGAATATATATTTGCCAAAAAGGGAAAGTAAGAAATGCATAAAATAGGTCATACCTGCTTGATCATTAGTCATGTGCAGAGTAATGTAGCTGGCATGAACAACTTGGCAAAATAAATAGTACAATAAACATATATTAAAGTTTCAACTTTCCTATGCTATAAATCAAGTTCAAATCTTTACAGGAATATTGTAATATATGTCTTCTAAGAATGCAACTGGTAATGGATCATATAGTATTTTTTCTACCTGCCTTCCTTTCCAGAAATGATGATCTAAAATTAAAAAAAATGATAGAAAAGCAATGAACATCTGGATATCAGAAATTTTCAGAGCTGACTTGCAAACGGTTTTAGTCTGCTTTAGTAAATGTTTGGAATGAAGGCTAAGAAACCCTTTTTTTCTGTTGTGCTCCACCCACCCCCTACCCCCACCTGTTTTGGAAAGGGAAATAAGTAAGACAGTTTAAAGACTGGAAAACTTGATAAGACACTGTTGCCCAAATCACTCTATATTTCCCAAGTACATTTTATAGGAAATTCAAAGTGATAGAATGAGCAAAATGGAACAAATAAACATTGGGTTAGAAAGGGAATATTGATATTTATTATTTCCTTCTCTAAAATCCTTAAAAGGGATTCTGTTTAAATAATGCTGACTTGAATTTTCTGGCAAATTGATTAATGGATTTAATTTATTTAATTTTTCTTAGTATTTTCCCCAAAAGTTCAGGGTCCATTTTGGGGAGGGGGGGAAAAATCAAATGAGTTTTTATCCATTGGTTGTGAAGGAATTGACTAGCTTATTGCCCAAGCCTAAGATTGTGGGTTGAGAGAGAGTGAGTGGCTGATGGCCACCAGCTGGCTTTCATGCCTAAGGCAGGATTAGAACTCACACTTTCTTGGTTTCTAGCCTGGTGCTTTAACCACTATACCAAACTCCACTTGGATACCATAACTGTATTCAACTGCTGAGTTTGAAAATATTCTGGAGTCAAGCTAAATTCAGAAGTCATACCTTGATTCAACTATTTTGCCCACTATTCAACATATATCTTCACACATTAACTTGTATGTGTTATATTGATTACACTAACAATACCATTGTCATCGTCAGCCATTCAGTTGTGTCTGACCCTGGGCCTATGGATCAGCACTCTCCATGCCCCTTTGTCTCATACTGCATCCTTCAGATCTGCCATAGTCATCTCAGTGTCATTTTTATAGTGTCCAGCTAGTGGGCGGCCCTTTCTCCCTTTCACTCTCAACATGATTGACTTTTCAACTAACAATAAGCTTTGTTTTAATTTTGATATTTGCACACAAGATACTAGAAAAAAAAATAAATATACGAATGTCATATTGTGGACAATTCTCTTTGCTTCTTTTCAGTTTCAAATAAGTGAGTGAAGTTATCTCATGAATAGCCGCAATCATCTAGATAACCCCCCCAAAAAAATCAAAATCAAAATTAAATGAGCAATAACACCAAGACTTCTTCATGTTAACTCATATTAATTTAATCCAACAGGATTTATTCAATTTTGTTTTATCCATCCTTTGTAATACTTATTACATAAGCTTCCCCTTGGATCCTCAGCATCATTATTCTGGAAACACACCATGAAGCTGTTGTGAACATTCAGATAATATTTAGAGAAAATCAATCAATTAAACTGCTGTGAAAAGAAGTCGCTGGGATACATTGTGTCATTCTGAACTTCATCCACAGCACCATGAGTGATTCATTAATATGCTGTGGGCAGTTATGAAATGTGTTTTCATTAGCAGAACAAAACCAGGTGAACTGTCTTTAGATCATTCTCTTTGCGTGCATATTTGCGTGCACATTGAAATATGCACACAAATTGCTAGTTCAAAAGTCTACATATTAGATTTACCAGTATCCAATTTTTAATAATTACATTATTTATTTATAATATAATATTTATAATTACATCATTTATATATATTATAAATATATAATATATTGTATTTGTTATTTAATTACTTATTTATAAAGACATATTTTATCAATTTTAATATATATATACTGTATATGGACTAAGTACATGAAAATTGTAATATACTTAAATATGTACAGAAACAGAAATATTTTTAGTATCGAGAAGACTAAGTTGCAAAAATGTTGGACTTGTTTCTGTTTATCTATCCAAATCCAACTATCCTTCCGACCTTACAATGCTCTACATTTTAAAACATTTTCTTTCCATTTCCCAGTATCTAGACTTCATAGCTTTTCATTTTTCTTTTCATAAATGCATATTTTCTGCCATTATATGGAAAAGTATAAGGAATTTAAAATTTTCCAGTAATGTCCATATCTATTTTGGTTTTATCAGCCAATTCTATCTAAGCAACTTTTCTCATTTCAATGAAACGAAGTAGCTGATAAATAGACTTGCTGGTAACCATTATCAGGAGTGCTAGTTTGTATCATACTTTGTATCATATTGCTCCGCTGAAAGAATTGTTGCTCTTGTTGCTAAGCAGCTAGATTGATAGACACTGATAGAATTATGCCATTTATCCCACAAGGTTCAAATGAAAGGTCAGTCATTTATTATTATAGTAGCTGAGTCAAATGAAGTAAAATAAAATGGCATATTTCTAAATAACAGTGCTTTTACTAATGTGAGAAGCCCAGGTATATTGAACCCCTGTTATGCAACTGGATAAGACATGTGTGATTCTTTTTCATTTCATCTGATAACTAATATAAAGCTACGGAAACTCCATTTTGCATCTGTTTTGATTATAAAATCATATACAGGTAGTCCTCAGCTTAACAATAATTCATTTAGTGAGTATTTGAAATTACAAAGGCACTGAAAATGTGAGACCTATGACCATTTTTCACACTTATGACCAGTACAGCATCCCCAGGGTCACATGATCAAAATCTGAGTATTTAGCAACGGGCTCAAATGTCATAAGTCAAGGACTACATGTACTTAGAATGCTTTGAAGGAACATTCTTCAGAAGAATGGCAAATTCCGAAATGGTGGGCTTAAAAATGGTTTAGCACCAGATTTCCCTATGAGCCCTTTCCCCCCCATACCACTCATGGTTATTGTAATAAGGAAGGAACCAGCACCCAGGCAAAGAAATCCATTTGCCTGGAAAAGTAGCAACTAGCAACTCCCAATATCTTCTCATATGATGTAGAGTGAATATAACAGTTGTTATGGACTCAGGGAGATAGATCAGCCACATTCAGATGAGAACAGTTGGAAGGCTTGATGTCTCGCTTGGAAAACAGGTGGGAAGAAAATATTTAAGTTGTCCAGGAGCTTATAAGCGTTTGATTTTCCCAAGTCTCTTTGGAATACTCAAAGAAACAATTGTTTTGCTAACAATTTAACCTAATCAGGTAAATAAGAAAGGTTTGTTCATACTTAATAGCTTAATAGCTGCTTTAAAGGACCATCTAGTACAGGGGTGTCAAACTGGCAGCCTGCGAGCCAGATGCGTCATGCGCAGGCCACACCCACTCTGGAGCTGCAAAGGCAAAAAAAAGTCACGTCACGTCACGTGACATGATCAAGTGACACCCATGATCTAGTAGGAATCCTTTCACTATTTCTGCATCCATGTCATGTAGAGCAGAGTTACGCAAACCTAGCAACTCTTAAGATTCTGACTGAGGAAATCTGGAAGTTAAAGTCTACATTTCTTAGAGTTGCTAAGGCTGAAAAACTCTGATGTAATGTTTAATGTTTAACAGGAACAACTCTTGCATGCAGAGTCAAAAATGGTTATTTTTCTGACTTCCAGTATCATTTTCACAGCGCAGGACAGGGATTCATTCAATCAGCTGAGTAACATCATGAAGAAGTATTTCATAACACTTTTATTCTGAAAGGGTCACACAGCTGCTCCTGCAATCGAGCAGAGTATGCCAGTTTGGCTCAGCTGATATGTGATATCATGAAAGGATAGAAAATGCAACTTGTACTTGTTTAATTTTGATTATCATAGAGAAAAACTAATTTTCTACCCCCATGTTTCTCAGTAAATTCAATAGACTTGTACATAATGTTCCATGACTGCCTCAGGAAACAGTCTTGGGTTGACCACCTAGTTCCATAATTTGAGGTTTTCAAACTAAATGCTAATAAATGTAACTAATATACAAAAGATATTCAGCCTTGTACTAAGGGCAAGAATGTGCTTACAGAAATTTCTCTTGGCACCTGACAGGCTTCCTGCCTCCAATTGAATTTTTTAGAAAAATTCTGATCAGCAGGGTGTTATATGAATATTGTTTAATTAACAAACCATCAGCTCCACTTACACTTTCTCTACTACTCAGTGCTGCATTATTTATTTTGTTCACTTGGTGAAAAGTGAGGAAGAGTTCTGGAAAATTTGAAACTGTATGATATTCTGTGATATTTTGTTAAGGTAAAACCATCATAATTGTGTGCAGTGTTTTTCAATTGCCATTTTGGGGCATTATTTTAGTGCATGCAAATAATTTAGTCTTGTAAACCGTTCAGTCTGTCATAGACAATATGATATCTGTGGTGCTCATGAACCTGCCACACGTTTCTTAGTATGTTTAACAATTTTAATTATTACTTCAATTGAAAAATATAGAAAGGGGAAAGCTGGCACGTTCTGGCATAACCTTTATTTACAAGAACTTACATAAAAGTTGGTTTATGTAAGCCCAGTAGTTATAAGGATGAGTATGTACTAGGAGACAGAGAATAGGGGATTGGGTGCTACCAAAGACTCTGGGAGGAGAGTCCATGATCACGAGCATTCTCATCCATTCACCTCCTTGTAAATGGATCTTTTTGTATCTTCCTGCTGAGCATGGCAGCTACTTTATGTAACTGCTCACCATACCCTCGGTTTTGGAAGAACTAAATTTCAACTAATCCATAAAGCTTGCTTGCTTTATTTGTAGTCCTTCAGTAATATAGTAGAAATGTGGCTAAAAAAATTAGCCACATTTCTACAGGTGTGGTGAGACTACTGCTGGGAATGCTGCCCTTCTATGTTTTAAAATTAATTCTTATTACGGTAAATAGTTTTTACAGAATATAAGCAATACAGTTGTAAACAAAAAAGAAAGTACAAGTAATAAAAGAGATAAGTATATCAGGAATAAATATAAGAGAAGAGGGAGGAAAGAGAGAAAAGAAATGAAAAGAAAAGATGGCTTCCAATCTTCTTTATAGGAGTTATAAATTTATTTATTTATTTATTTATTTATTTATTTATTTTAAATAATTCTAAAATAATGATTTTTAGAGTGTACATTGGCCTTAACTATTTATTTGTTTATTAAATTTATATCCCCCCCATCTCTTTATCCTCTCTTTCGGTTATATCATGATTTTCTTTTTTCTAATTCTACCCTTTCTAATCATCAAACCCATAGGTCACAAGATCACTTTTTTTGTTTTCAGCAAAAAGTCCATAAAAGGTTTTCAGTTACTAATAAATTAAATATTTATGATGATGACCTATAAAGCCCTAAATGGCTTGGGTCCGGGATATCTGAGGGAACACCTGCTGCCGGCATCAAGCTCCCTTCGTCCAGTGCGCTCCCACAGGGAGGGTCTTCTCAGGGTGCCACCGGTAAGAGATTGCCAGCGGACAACACCCAGGGATAGGGCCTTCTCAGTGGGTGCGCCTGCCCTTTGGAACCAGCTGCCAGTGGAGCTTAGGACTGCCCTCGACCTCCGTTCATTCCGCCGGGACCTGAAGACCTGGCTCTTCGAGCTCTCTGGCCCAGGCTGAGAATTTTAATTTTAATTTTAATTTTAACTGGGGTTTTATTTGTTCAGGGACAGATATAATTTTTAAATTGTTTTTAACTTTTGTATTTTTGTTTTTAATCACCCTGTAAACCGCCCTGAGTCCTTCGGGAAAGGGCAGTATATAAATGTAATAAAATAAATAAATAAATAAAAAATATTGCCTTTTTTCCTAATGAAACAAGTCAATTTTGTTGTCTCCATGAATTCTGTCCTCTTCATCAATCACTCCTCCTTTGTAGGTTTTTTCATCTTTGTACATAGTCTTACTGCAGTTATCATGTACAAAAACAATGTTCCATAAGTCTTTCTGAGTTGTCTGTCCATTAGTCCCAGCACAGTTGAATAGTAGACTTTACACATTATTTTGTTTCACTATATATATACAGTACATGAATCCAAAGTTTGAATCTGTCCACCAAGCATAATAAAATAACCATATTTTCTGCATTTTCAACATAGAATTGAAGCAACTTTATACTCTATACAGTTTTTCTAATATCATGTACCAAGGGTACATCATTTTATTAAAAAAAATATTTTTCAAATTATAACACAATGTGAATTTCAGTCCTTTCAGCCACATATTTTACCATTGTTCCATCTATATATTATAATTAACTTCCTTAACACATTTTTTCATAGTCTTTAATTTGTTCTTCCATTTCAAATTTAAGTAAAAACTTATATATTTCAGCAATTACAAATTCATTATTTGCACATAACTCAGTTTCAATTCTGTCTTATATTCAAATACAAATGTCCTTTTATCTACTTTAAATCTTTCTCTTAACTGAACATATGAAAACAGTTGAAAACTAAATCCTTTCACAATCATTTGATCTTTTGACTTCATCTTGTATTCTCCGTGTTCTTGTTTTTTAACTCTTGGTATATTAACCATTTCCCTTTACCTGCTGTTTCATTTCTATAAAATAATATTTCCTGTGCTGAGATTCACAAAGGCATTTTAAACACAGCCTGGGTTTGTCTGTATTTCATAGTCTCAAAATGGCACTTCTAAAATAATGGTTTTTCAAGTGTACATTGACCTTAGCTTTGTGGAAGCATAAATGCCATCCAAACCTCAGGCCGTGCTCTTCTACTTCTAAAATTCTTTTATTTCTCAGTAACTCTTTCATCCAAACCAAACAGCAGGCTGCAAAGTACAATTTCGAACCAGACAATTCCAATCCTCCTCGTTCCTGTACCTCTTGAAGAATTTCAGATTTAACTCTTGTTTCTTTCCCTGGTCATATAAACCTAGATCAATCTTTTTGCCATCGTTAAATGGTGCCTTAGTCATCAAAATAGGCACTGTTTGAAACAGAAGCATCATTCTAATACTTTTTTTTAAATCACAGAAATTCTCCCCAACAATAACAGTTATAGTTTTTTCCCATCTTATCATGTATCCATTTTATTCCATACCTTACTTAACATGAATATTTTGAAAGGACCGCTGCCCTTCTAGGCCAGGTGAAACTTTGATTTTCCTTGTGTCCTTTTCACAAGGTTTCCAGGACAAAAGTCCTATTCTGCCATCCATAGCACAAAACACCGCTTGCATTAGGGAAACTAAAATGAGAAAAATCTTTAAAATATCTGAATTGCTGCTGTTTCCTCCCTTGTTTCAGTTACTTTGCATTGAGCAAAACAAGAAAAAAATCCCATTTTGAGTTTGTTATGTACAATTCGCATCCCACCAGGCTGAAGGTTGACTCAGCCTTCCATCCTTCCGAGGTAGGTAAAATGAGGACCCAGATTGTTGGGGGCAATTAAGCTGACTTTGTAATAATGCCGCTTGGGGTGTGTGTGTGAAAGCCCTAATAAGCAGGCATATACATAGAATGAAGGCTACTGCTAAGCTTGTAAGCCGCCCTGAGTCTTCGGAGAAGGGCGGGATATAAATGGAATTAAAATAAAAATAAAATAAAAAATAAATAATTCAGCCTTACATATGTTCACTCAATTTAATTCATTGTGGTCAATTAGTCTATTTTACTTACAACTAATGCATATTAACATGTGTAATTTTTCCTGTTTCCATGATTTCCCAATTGTTTTTCTTTCTCCCGTCTCATTCTATGTGTGTGTCCTTCACCATATTTTTTTTTCATTTTGTTACATTTTCTTCTAATTTTGTTATTCTTAATCCTATCACTGTTATTTTCTTTTTTTTTGTAACTTGAATTAATCATTGGTCACAGAATTAAAAATTAATAATTTCAAGTTTCTGCAGCCATACCTTACAAGAACTAAAATGCAAAAGAAAACATCTTGCTTTGGTCGCAGGATCAAATATAGGATCATTTTTTGTGACAAAACAAAAACAACATCTAATATAATCTCCTTACCTCCTTTCCAAAGTCTGCGCTCCCTAGAGTACAGACTCTCAAACATTTTGTTTTTGAAAGCTTTCAGATTCTTTTTCAGAATTTATATTATTACTAATAGCAAAAAACAACAAAAATGCTGAATTGTAGAGTTAGATTTTTTTGTTTTTCCCAGGGACCCAATAACAACCTTTATTTTCCACCCCATAAAATGTTTTTCACTGTTTTTTTCATATTTTTTTAAAAGCTGCAAAAATTCAGGTTTATCATTTATGTTTTATTTATATTTTAAATTATTAGATTGTAAGTAGTACTTTACATTTGCAAAAGAGCTTCATATCAATATTAGTAACACATATTAAAATATTGCTCCCGACAGATGTTATCTTGTTTCACAGAGATAATTTTCTATTACCTTTCCCCCTGCTTAAGTACTGATGATAGCAACACAAATGAACATTCAGTAGTATCTCAAATCATAACAGAATCAGGATTTCCCTTCTATTTTTGGTTTTAAATAATTTAGTTTTTAAAGTTTCTATAATTCTTTTAAAAAGAAATGGAAAATGTTTTACTCTGAAACTGTATTACAATATTCAAATAAATAGATAATACTTTTAAAAATATTTGAGATGCCTTGAAAACACATAACAGAGACTTTACCATTTTTTTTGCAAAAAGAGAAATAAAAGTGTGAATAGATCAACAAGATGTGCCCAGCCTCTCTTTAATACCTACTGTGCACTATTAAACCCTTGACAATGTAAAATGTAGGCATTATAACAGGATGGAGTGTATATTGATTTTTTTCATTATTAGTTACAGGTTTGCAAGCAGGATAAATCCTATTCAAACACCACAGCAGCAAGCAGTAATGTTTCTGAGATTCTTTTGTAGACTACAGCAGGGGACCAAAAGAGCACTTTGCTTTAGTTAAGTCAATCATAGTTTTATGCTCTTTAAAAAATAAGAATAAGAAGACCAAGGTTTGACTGTTTTTTGTTTTGTTTTTTAATGACACTTGGTGCTAAATTTTTTTTAAACAGGCTTGCCTTTTGCTCTGCTTTTAAATATGATAAAGCCAAGATGTTGTGTTATCTCCTCCCCTTCTTCCGTGACAATAGGAAGGACTGCCCTTCCTTTTCACTCCATCTGCCTCTAGGACTGGTCTTTGCATAAAAGCCAGCTAGCAACATGGAGTAATCTGAGATAGCTGGATGAACGCTACATATTCAGGAAATAAAAATAAGAGGTGGCCAAAAGAAATAGAATATTGAAATGGAACTTACTCTGTATTTGTCTGTGGTTGGACTCAGGCTTGGAAGTAGAAGTTAAGGCAGGAAAGAAGACACCATTCTTGGAGATTATTGTCAAATATTCCTATTTCTGTGTTTTGCACCTGCCCCGATGTTGGAATCAATCATGATAAAGTTTTCATGATATCCTCTTTAATAAAATGGGGAAACATTGGCTAGATAATAACCATTATACCAGTGGATTCGTAATTTGCCAAACTATGTCTGCACCCAGATAGCACTCAGAAATAGCTCAACATGAAACTGGAATGGACTGCTGCAGGAATCTATCCTTAGCTCTATTCCGTTCATAGTGTTTCTTATTAATTTGTTTTATTGGAATAAGAGGCACAAGTGATTATTAAATATGCAGCTGACCAAATCAAGAATTTTGTGGTAGAATGTGGGCCAGAATTGCAGGAGGAAGGGCCTCTTTAATTTGGTAAGGTTTGTATCTATAGGTGAGTGACAATAAAGAACTACTCTGAAGTAATTCCTTGGGTCTTCATGGTTCTTTGGGCCTAACAGACTTACAACAACTAGACAGTTTGCTTAAATGGACACGACTGTATGGAACATGGGGAAAAATTAAACCCGGTGCCGGTATTTATTTCCTTGTGGCTATTTCATCTTCACAGTGTTAAGAATACTAAAATGTAGCAGTAACCCTAATCCTAGCTGAATTTTGTAAGAACACTTTTTTTTGCTGAAAATTTTAAAAATGGTGACTATGCTTATTGATAGTTTCAAAGAGATTCTAACAGACACCTTTGAATAAGGAGGTTGTGTCATTATTTTCACTTATTCAGTTTTTTCCTCGTCCTTGCTGACAATAATTCCCTCCCTCCTCCCCAACCTTTGTGCTAAGATTTGTTTATTCCTACTGAATGGAGCAAATCCTTCTTAGTACATGTGTATGAACAGTTTGTACTATAAAGAAAACAGTTTTCTGTTTGATCACAGAGAACAGCAGGATACTTAATCCACTAAAAGTAAGATTTGATCAGAAACTTATGAAAGCGCACATGTCTCCTGAAATTGGTAAAAGAGATGTGAATGCTTGTTCCCCATTATTACCACAATGAGTGTACTTGTGATCAATTCAAAACTGTCTCCACAAAGAAATTACTGATTAATGTGGCTGACTTGTCCTTGTTTCATATTAACGGTGACAGAAGTGCAGCTGCTGATTTGGTATTATTACAAACTTTTTAGTAGTATTACACCTGAATCAAATGAAAGAACCATTAAATACAATAGACACCCACATAAATTGATCTATATATCCGAGTTATTCAGACTTATTCCACAGTAACCATCTTGCTACAGCATGCTTGTATAGATAGCACACAAAAATTTGCAACCTGGTAGGTGAATTTATCCTCTAGCAAATAATTTACATAAAATCTATCCAAAAGCTTACTTGGCATGGCATGATAGTAGCCATGCAAGAGAAAATCTCTACATAGAAACATTTTTCAGACTTTTCACATGAAAATATAATATTCAACTAAGTATTTACTTTGAAATAATTCATTCATCTTATTAACAATCTGTGTTTTCTATCAAATATATTGAACTTTTATTTCTCTATTATATAGTTCCATTACCCACATTAAAAGTTCATCTGATTTCAGCCATATATTTGACCTCATTTGTAGGTGACAACAAAGATGTTAAATATAATATTTGTGTTGTCACAGAGCACAAAAATAATCTAAATGCAATATGAACATATGAAAAGGCAATTTGAAACATCAAAAGCTAGTTTTAATCTAGCCTTTACTTTTAATATAATTCCTTAATTTTTAACAGCCTAAATAATCATTTTTCAGGCATAGACTGATGTTTTGTTCCTATTATTGGATGGGTTTCCTCTGTCCTCCTGTATATGGATTTCTCTCTCTCTCTCTCTCTCTCTCTCTCTCTCTCTCTCTCTCTCTCTATATATATATATATATATATATATATATATATATATATATATATATACATGTAATTTGAATTTTATCACTTATGTATCACTTTTATCACTTACAAAAAAGAATAGAAGATTAACTGTCATATATCTATCCAATAAGAAGTTGTAATGGATAAACTAATGGGTAAATAAAGTGATTATTTACCATAAATAACCTGTCAATTAATCAAATACTAATAAAAGGCATATCTCATGCAATGGCTCTAATGTTTTGTTGTTTTCTGATGAAGATTAGGAACCACTCAGTTTGGTATAAGATGGGTGGCTATATATGTTTTTAAAATAAATAAAATACATAAAAATAAATAAGGTTCATTTTTGAAAACCGGAAAAAATGACTAATTTTGTTTCTCTCTTTAAACTACTTATTTCCACTGAAATATACACATTCTGATAATCTCTCCTTACATATAGCAAGATTATGGAAAATATCGTGCAATCAGAATTTGTGTATATACTCTTAGATGTTAGAACGATTCAGTATTCTAATATTTCTAGTAAATAAATTAAACAGTAATTTTTTTCTTAATGAAAATTCAGCCACTTGCAAGTAACAGCGTTTACAATTTATGGTGTAAATTGTCATGTGAAATATGTATATTGTAATGTATATTGCCTATTTATAAATATGCAGGAAATGCAGAGGCATTCTATCTCAGCCATTCACAGGAATTACAAAAGTATACAATTGTTTTGTAGAGCTTTACACTACATTATAATTAGACAGAAGCAATAAACAATTGGTAATCTGTAGGGCTATGAAGATCTTCAAGAGGTTGCTTTGTTTCAGTCAGGGAAGCACCCCTTTAAGCTGCTTCACTTCTACAAAGGAAGAGGGATAGTCATACCACTACACTTTAACTGCTGCTTCAAATAACATTTGCAAATAACTGGAAGAATCTGCGACATTCTAGATAGTATGAATTAGCAACGAAAATTGTGTTGTCTCTGACTCATGAATCTTTCCGTGGAAGAAAATTATAGCTATCTTGCACTATGATAAAGCTTAAATAAAGAACAGTCTTACTTCATGTGTGATAGTTTCCAGAACAGTGAAAGCATTGGCTTTGATTAGTTGCAATACAATTAGAGAGAATTACAAAACAAATTCATATTTGTGAGGATACAAGTTTTTAGGAATACAAGAAATATAGATTACTCCTTCTGATGCATGAAGCCTTATTCTAAATTCAAAGATATACATACACATGAAAATGGGTTTAACTAGTCTACTGGTAATAGCATCACTTCATGATAGTGAATAGTTTCCGTCATGCTTTTAATATATTTAAGCTTCAATGTAATTATTCCAATGTGTCCTGTTAACAATTTATTTCTTTTTAATACACAGTTTTTCAAATTGTGTCCTTGTCTTCTCTAAAACCAGTTTTTAGGAGTGTGTGAAGCAGCCCAGATATAATTTCAACTCGAGATTCAGAGGTGATAAGTTTTAAGAGTGATGCTCAGAGACAAAGAAAATTCAATCTAATATGTGATTTGATAAAGTTAGCCAATGGCTACAATGGGAAAATGTCAAAATGGCTGCAGTTGCTTCACTTTTGGCAGACTGGAGTTGAAAATAGCAATGATGAAAGAGTCTTCAGAATAATTAACCTTGCCAAGTTTCAGCTAGATACCTTCAATGAATTCACTGCAATTCTTTTTTAAAATCTTCCTTTCACAACTTGTTTAATGCAGAGAGAGAATGGATGAGGAAAGGATAGCATTTCAGCCTTCCATTTTTCACTGAAAAGTTTATGGAAGACTTGTACTGAACCAAATCATAAAACACCCCTTTGAAATCTTGATTAAACAGTATGTTCTTACTAAAGGTCAAAGACAGTCCTACTGCTTGTCCATTTCCTTTTCTGAGCTGGCAACCTTTGGGACATCATATTTCATTGATATTAACCTCTTTTGGATATATGAAACACTGCTTGAGCAACAATTTTTTTTAAAAAAAAGTCTTGAGAATGTATACATATCATTATTTGTCGACCACATTTCTCACAATACAAAGAAATAAACTGAATTATACATAATACTCTGACTGCAAGCTCATTATCTCAGACTCATAGAATGAATTGTCAAAATAAGATAGAGACAGGAAAATAACA
This sequence comes from Vipera ursinii, assembly GCF_947247035.1. Classification (NCBI taxonomy): domain Eukaryota; kingdom Metazoa; phylum Chordata; class Lepidosauria; order Squamata; family Viperidae; genus Vipera; species Vipera ursinii. The sequence goes on from NC_139513.1 coordinate 227,614,428, forward strand.
AAAAGAAAACAGAGGGGTGCAGGGGGGAACTGCTTTACAATATTGGGGAAATGGAGAAAATGAAAAGGAGTGAAATCGGGTTGAAAATGTTGAACTGTCAACAAATTACACACAGAGTTTCAGAGGTACCACAAATAACACCAGAAAGCTTAAAGCTAAGGAAGGGTAAAGCTACATGGGTGCAAGCTGGCAGAAAGGCAGGCTATCCCTAAAGAAAAAAAATACAGATTTTCTTTCTTTTCCTGCACCCTTTTCAACAAACACGCTGAGCTTGTCGATCAGAAGGTCGGCAGTTTGGCGGGTCGAATCCCGAGTGCCGCGGAACAGAGTGAGCGCCTGTTACTCGTCCCAGCTTCTGCCAACCTAGCAGTTCGAAAGCACGTAAAAATGCAAGTAGAAAACTAGGGACCACTACGGTGGGAAGGTAACAGCGTTCCGTGCGCCTTTGGCGTCCAGTCATGCCGGCCACATGACCACGGAGACGTCCTCGGACAAGCGCTGGCTCTTCGGCTTTGAAACGGAGATGAGCACCGGCCCCTAGAGTCGGAAACGACTAGCACGCATGTGCGGGGGAACCTTTACCTTTACCTTTACTAGAAGAATGAAACAAAATCACAGAACTGCATTCATCCTAATGTTATGAGAAGCAAAACTTACAAAGGTGATGATACTTCTATTGTGTCTCTATCAGAAAGTCCATCGTACCACTCGATTCCTCTCTAGTTTTGTTCAGATAAGAAGAGAAAACTGCAACAATGTTTGAGACCATGCAGAGGATCAGAAAATTAACTCAATCTCTGAATCAAACCAATGGCACATAGTTAATCTAATGCACTCAAATCTTTCAATTTGATTGAAAGATTCAATTCTTTGAAGATTCATTTGAACAAATCTGGTTTAAGTGACTTAGTAATAAAATTTGAATTGATTCTGATTCTCTAGGTTTTTCTATCATACTTTGAGCATCTTCCTCTTCCACTATTGAAATTTTTATCTAATTGTCACACTGGAACATATACTGCATTTATAGGGCCTGGAGCCTATAATAGGGATTATATGATAAGGACTGAACTGTTACAATATAGATGTAAAGCTCTAGTAAGTAATGTGACTGGGCAGACCTGGGATGTGGAACTTAACTTTTAAACGCTTGCCTAGTTCATTTGGGTATGAAGTCAAATATAGGATAAAGCTGACCACTAGTGGCTACTATTCTATACATCCAGTCTTAAATATTATAGATGAAAAGGAGCTGCTGCCTCACATTCTGTAGGAATTTTCCATTTGCAGGTTGCAGCTGGTAGAAAAGTCTGAGTTAAGCAGGTCTTTGTTTTCGAGCTCTGATGAAATGGGGAAATAGTTCATCATAACAGAGAACAAAAGACCCATATTCTAAATAAAACAGAACAAACACCTTGTTTGAGAAAACAAGAATTCATATACATTTACATCCAATTATGTCCCATCATTGTAATATGATGGTTTCGTTGTTAGAGCATGTAGCATTGTGGAAAACTACTTGTGGTATGATAATTCAATAAATGATTATCTGCTGTAGCTTAAAGCAGCCACTTATTGCCTCAATTACTAAGTGCTGAAGCTCACCCATATTCCAAATGATGGAGGCAGAATTCAAAGTCGCATTCAACTTGATATATAACACTGTGTAGCTTGTACCAATGTTGCTTTTTTATATTATAGCATAGAAGGAAATATATGCCATATATCCTAGCAGAAATTGTACTGGATTGTATTGCACTACATTGTAAGTTAATACTTTCAAGATAGCATAATCATACAGTTAAGGTATAGCAGTAGCAATATTTGCGAAGGGTTAGTAAGGATGAGGTACAAGTAGTCTGCAGTCACTTAATGACAATTCAAAGTTATGATGAAACACCCCCCCCAAAGTTTCTTACGACCCCCATCCTTGAATTGCTGCACTTCCCCACTGCCCCCCACAGTCATGTGATAGCATTTCACGGTCCTCATTTATGATCAATGGCAGTGGCCTATGGTCACGTGATTGTTATGCATGACTTTTTTGTCAGTTCCTGGTGTTTTTTTTACTAGCATAAAGCATCCTTTTGGGAGAAAGGATTTGCTTAACAATCACGTGATTTACATGATTCATTTAACAACTATGGTCCATCATAACAACTATATGTCCCATCATAAAAACAGTCATAAAGTGAAGTCATCTTAAATCAAACCAGTTACCAACAGCCATGTGTTATAATGAAATTCTGGGCTCAGTTGTGGTTGTTAAGTGCATTTTGTGTTTTTCAAAGATTGGCCAAAATTTTAATGAAACTAGTAACCAGAAGAATTTAGCCTGGAGGGTTTTCTACCATAGTCAGTCAATCAAATGAAGTGCATGCACTTATCTATGGCTTATTAAATTAAAAAAATAGTTAACAATTGATTTGGGAAAAATGGATTTCTATGGCAGACTTGGAAAGTGGTGACTGTATAGTATACTTTGCACAGTAGACAGTTTAAAACATCATTATTTCTACAATTGTGTCCCAAAGTGGTTCCATCATGACATCACTGCTGTTTTTTTCTCTTTTGCTAAGCACAAAACTAGGCACAGAATTTGATTTGGCAGCTGCTGAGTCTCCTTAATATAGCAACAGATGAACCCAGGCAAGGAACAGATCTATCGCTGTATCTAACTGATCTTTCTGCTTATGCACAGTGAGAAATTCTCACCTCTTCATATAGATCAGCAACTATAACCAGCCAGTCACGCATAAGTTGTGACAGCACATCACATGCTTGGCAATTTGAAGCCCTGGAGAACAAGGTGAAACATTTATTTGTTTTACATGAAAACAGCAGCCTTTTCCATAACAGTTGCTTTCTATGCACCCATTTGCAAATGGGGGTGTTTCCACTGTTTTAAAATGCAGGCATAAAAGAATCCAGAAGGAATAAGAAAAAGCTTGAATCATATATATTTATGTAGGATACCATTTGATCTTTGGGGAACCCAAAATTGCCATTAATGTGTAAATCAAGTAAGGAAGGCTAAGAGAACCAGTGGCTTTCCTTTGACATAAAATACTTATCTCTGCTTCTTAGTTTGAAATCAGTTCAAAAGAGTAAACTATTAAAAGATATTAACTGATGTACTGTACAATTAAGATTTTTTATTTGTTTTTTATAATGCTGGACTTCTGCAGTCCCGTGGCTTCTCCAGAATGTCAGAATGACCTTCCAAATATAGTGGGTACTTACTCCATCAAGAATGGGAATAGGATCTATCTTACTTGACTCTATTATAGGTGGAGAACTAGTTTATAATAACCAAAAACCTGAAGGAGTCAGCACCTTTTAGGACTATAGTAGTTCTCGGTTATGGCAATTGAGACATTTAGTGATAGCAGTTCTGGCACTTCTTGGTTGCCATCATTAAATGAATCCTGCACTGTTTTAAGGGAGAACATGACACGGTTGTCATCTGCAACCTCCTGCCGGCGTGCTTCCCCATTGACTTTGCTTGGAAGAAATAGCAAAGAAGGTCACAAATAGCAACTATGTGATTGTGTGACCCTGTGTTGGCCAGACCTCCAAGAACCAATCCTTAAGCACCACTTATCAGCATTGCCATACGTTCGAATAGCCACTGAACAAATAGTTGCGAAGTGAGGAGCACCTGTACATATTTTATTAAAAGACATAAGCTTTTGTGGCATGTAGCTCACTTCATAAGATTCTGCTGAAGGGAGCTGTAGCTCACATATAGCTATACCTTTTAATCATATGGATTAATCTGAAAGTGTTATTTGACTCCTTCATATTGTTGCTTATGTGATGCACATTTAATTACCTGTCTCCTATGTAGGGTGATTTTTCTCTCTGCCAACGTAACACAGACCATGGTAGATCTCCTAGCTGAAAGAGGAAGAGAATAATCTGTTTCACATGTTTTCTATCCCTTTATACAAAATTTACATTCCTCTCTAATCCACTATGTGATTTTGCACAGATTTCTGTTTTTCTCAAAATCAACTACAAAACTGGGCTTCATTTGAAAATGAGTGCCAGCTATTAGGGAGGGCCATTTCGGGAGGAATAAAAGCATAAAACCACTTTGTCTTTTTATACATTTTATCTGTGGTGATATCAAGGTAACTTTTTTTGAGAGGGAAAACTCTTTGAGGCTAGGAAGGAACAGTTACTGTTAGATTACATGGAACCCCCCCTGAGGTTTTATTATCTACTTGCAATACATCAAACTCTTAAAAAACCTCCCATCCCATAATATGGATAAATTCCATTAGACAGACCTTTATAGATGACAGAGACCTTTTATATACTGAGACATAGCCAAGGACAAGGCTAGTTTAAAACTGTGAACTACTTCATAATCCCGCTCTGAAAAGAATTTCAAAATCATTTAGCATTACTTTAAAGCACAGTAAGCAGGAGTCGTGTTTTCTTTAAAAACAGCAGTCCCAGAATTTTAAGAAAAGATCTTGTGATGTACCAAAGAAGTAACCTGCTAAAAAAAAGTGATTTGTTAAAATTTGCCAAATAAGGAACAAAGCTATTTGACACTTGAGATGCATTTAGTTTCCATGTAATATCATGACATATTTTGCCCTCATCAACTTGCTAAAATATTAGAGATTCTTTAAATAACTGTCTATCCTGAAAATCTATAGTTCAGTTTAGATTTAAACTGATGGGCCTACACATATATTTAATTGCTGACAAAGTTCAAAATATTCAGCAGGCTAAGTAAGAGTAAGATGGTGTAACAATCAGAAGCTTAAACCAATTTTAGTTCTTCTGACTTTGCCTAGTTGGCACATGAACCTCTGACTGAATACAGTAAGCTATCAAATCTGGATTGAAAAACTGAAGATAACCATTAGATGGGGGCAAATAGTTTGCTGTGACTTCTCACTGCTTTCAAATAAATATCCAGATTTCTGCATCTCAGCTCTAATATCCAGATTCCAAGTCATGATTCTCGTCAATTTTACAGCTTTTCCATTTTAGTTATAGTCTCAAGATTGAAGCAATTTAGATAATGCAGTGAGCCAAGGTATGTTTGTCTTTTCATGACACATACTGTAGCCATGACCATTAAGGAGTATTTGGAAAAAATATTTAAAGAAACCAGTGCAATTCTACACATGCTGATCCAGAAATTTAACTCTGTTAAATTTGTTTGAGTTACCCTTATAAGTACATAAAACTTCATACTGTAACAGGTCTGTCCATCTTACAAAAATGATTCAGAAGAAATGGTTCAGTTATGCAGAATCACACAATTACTCTTAAGTGCTGCCATGTCTTTTTTTATTTCTACAGAAATAAAAAATAAATATAGACACAGTTGAAACATGATCATCATCATCATCATCATTCAATGCAGCTCAATAAAGTAGCCATGTTTTTAAGGCCCACAGAGAACCCCGCCTCCAAAAAAGAAGTAACTTCATTAAAGATATGCTGAATTTGCACTCCAGCAGTTTCCTAAGTACGTCTTCTAATTCATTTTGAAAGCATGCCCCAGTTTTATCAAGTAATACAAACAGGTTAAAAAAGCTAAGCTGCAGGGCACAATCACACAATGAAATCTTCACTTCTTTTATTAGGTATTGACACATAGCCATTAAGAATTGGGGCTTTAACGACACGGTTGTACCTGCCGTCCTCAGATACTCCTGAATTTAGGCTTGAGGTTGCAACATTTCTATGCTTGCTCATTAAACTCAATGATATTTTTCCAAGTATAGGGCAATGCAGTCACTTACCTGATTTATTGGTTTCATTTGATAGATGTGTTTGCAGATAAAACCATACCTTTGGTGGGAAAAGTCTATTTGTACTAGGCATACCTTTCTTCCATGGAAGGAAAGGTTCTATATACTACACAAAGACAAGATCTCCCCATTTTGTCTCACAATTCTGTAAAGTCAGTGTTAAATAGTGGGCTCTTTGGTGCAGGAATGACGACACGAGGCTGAGTACAGGATAACTCATACTTTATTTTTTGCTAGAACTGTAGTGAAGCATGGGCTGCAACCAGCCGCAATATATAGTCTAGCCCTAGGCAGCAGCCAATAGGTTTGAACCCACTCTTGCCGCCTGGGGCTAGCCAATTGCAGGACAGGAGACAGTTAGTCTGGGTTGCTGGAGAGCCGTTAGCTGCTCCAGCAACCCACGTGGTGTATCACCAAAACCCAGTATATAACACCCCTCCCCTCTTAGATCAAACTACGACAACCCAATTAGTCTTAACAGTTGTCAAGACTTATTAATCAATGCACACACAATGAAGTGGTAAATAATATATATATATATATATATATATATATATATATATATATATATATATATATATATATATATATATATATATATATATATATATATAATCACTGTGGACTACAATGAGATTAAACAACATATCAATGATTAGGCTTCCATTTGCAGTAATAGGTAGTTACACAAACACTAGTTTCTGTAGTTAAGTGGCAACAAGTTTTACAACAATATACATCACTTTATTTTACATTGTAATCTGTGAGGTACGAAGGAAGCTTGTGTGGCCTAGAGGAACGTCTTGGAGTTCCCATCATTTTGTGGTCTACCAGCTTACCCAGTGGGCTGGGTAGATTCGTGTCCCTTTGTGCTCCTGAATCAAGGGGATTTGAAATGCTCTGGCTGGCCTCACCAGGTTGACCCACCCCAGAGTCAATCTGTTTGGCAGAGTAGGCACAATGGTTGCTCAAGTTCAGTTGGCTCGCTTCGTCAGGGGGTCCCTGTTGCACTCCCGTGCTTCCTGGTTCTCCCTCTGGTTCCGTCTTCGCTGCAAAGGAAGAGTCCTGGTAGTCCAGGTGAGGGCTGGCTTGGCCGCAAGTTTGAGGACATTGGGAGGGACTTATGATGCAGTCCTCGCTTAGTGGCCGTTCTGGAAAACTTTTCCTGAGCTGATCAATGTGTCTCCTGACAACTCGCCCTCCCTCCAACCCCACTTCATAAGATAGGGGTCCGGATGCCTTGGTGATTTGACCAGGAACCCACAAATTCTCCTGACCATAGTTCCTGGCCCAAACCCAATCGCCCATGTGCAGCCCCCTTGGGGGTTTTGGTCGAGAGGCTTCTGTTGCCACTCTGTCTGGATGCAACGTGTCCAGTTTAGTAATTAAACGCCTCCCCCAATGTAGTTCTGCAGGACTTTTACCTGTGGCAGTGCAGGGCGTAGAATGCTGGCAGAATAAGAAATCTGCCAATCTGTGATGCCAGTCACCTGTTACAATGCGCTTGAGTGCCTCCTTCATTGTCCTCACCATGCGTTCAGCTTGACCATTAGAAGATGGATGAAATGGTGCAGACATTGCATGTCTGATGAGATTAGCTCTAAGGAAAGCCTGAAATTCAGCAGCAGTAAATTGGGCCCCATTGTCATAAACTAAGACATCAGGCAACCCATATGTGGCAAAGAGTTTTCTCAGCACCTGGATGGTCCTAGCAGTAGTCATGTTAGGAACCGGAATTACTTCCAGCCATTTTGAGTGGCTATCCACTACTATCAGGAAGAGCTGCCCCTGAAAAGGCCCAATGTAGTCTATGTGAATTCTAGACCAGGGAGTGTGCATTTCCTCCCACCTGTGAGCTGGGGCCTCTGGCATTTCAGGCCTAGATTGCTGGCATGTATAACAACCATGGATTTGACCCTCTATGGCCTTATCAAGGCCAGGCCACCAAAGGTAGCTTCTAGCTAAGGCTTTCATTCTGACAATGCCTGGATAGCCTTCATGTAAGGAGTGTAAGACCCTGTCCCTTAGGGAGGTGGGAATTATGACTCTGTTCCCCCATAAAATGCACCCCTTATGTGCAGACAACTCATGTCTCCTGACAAAATAACTTTGAAATTAAGAGCCTGAACTTTTTTCCAACCAGCCCTTATATACCCATGACAACACTCTACTAAGTATTTTATCTGTGGCAGTTTCAACAGCAATGTCCCCTGCATGGAGGGGAAATTCAGGTATGTCCTGTATGGACAATATTCTAGCAGCAGGAGCTGGATATGGGTCCATTAGTGGTAGTGGTAGTCTGCTGAGACCATCAGCATGGCCCATTTCCTTTCCTGGTATGTGAATTAATTTAAAATTGTATGCAGACAGAAAAATAGACCATCTCAACATTCTTGGAGATAATATGTGGGTGGTTTGTTTGTCTGTTGTGAACAGTCCCAACAGAGGTTTGTGGTCAGTGTAGACCGTGAAATCCCTGCCATATAAATAATCATGATTTTTTTAAATTCCAGCAACTATGGCCAGGGCCTCTTTGTCAATCTGGGCATAGTTGCGCTCAGCAGAGGACAATGTCCTTGAGTAAAATGCTATAGGAACGTGTTTTCCATTTTTTTCTATGTGGCTTAAGACTGCCCCCACCCCATAGGGAGATGCATCACATGCAAGACATACAGGTTTAGACTCTATGTAATGAGTTACAGTGGACTTTTCTGACAGAAGTGCTTTCAGATCCTGGAAACTTTTTTCGTGTAAGTTAGTCCATTTCAAAGGAGCTTTTTTGTCAAGCAGCCTGTGGAGGGGCTCTGCTATTGCTGCCTTATGAGGTAGGAATGTGTGATAAAAATTTAGGAGACCCAAAAATGCTTGTAGCTCTCCTTTTGATTTGGGCCTAGGAGCCATTTTAATGGCCTTCACTTTAGAATCAGCGGGGTGAATGCCATTAGCATCAATGCGGAAACCCAAGAATTCTGTTGATGAAATCCTAATACTGCACTTGTTCTTTTTTAATTTGAGGCCCGCTTCGCAAAGTCTCTGCAAAACAGCCCTGAGCCTTCTGGCCAACACTTCTGGGTATTCCCCAGCAATAAGAACATCATCAAAATAAGGGCAGACGCCCTGGATACCCTTAAGTGTACGTTCCATAATCCCTTGGAAAATACCTGGTGCAACACTGACTCTAAACTATAAGTGTTTGACTTTGAATGCCCCTCTGTGAGTCATGATCGTTTGAGCCGCGGCTGTGGCCTCATCAACCGGCAATTGCTGATAGGCCTGTGCTAAATCAAGTTTAGCAAAAAATAGTTCCCCCTTACAAAGAGGCTAAAATATGGTTGACCACTAGAACCGGATAAGCATGCTGCTTGAGGGCCTCATTTAATGTGCATTTATAATCAGCACAAATGCGAATTTCCTCATTGGCCTTAAGTGGAGTGACAATAGGAGTTTCCTACTCCCCACCATCAACAGGCTGTAACATGCCCTGTTCTACAAGCTTATCAATTTCGGAATTAATTTTATGTTTTAAGGCAAAGAGGACCCAGCGAGATTTAACCCTGATTGGGACAATGTTGGCATCTAACTTAAAGGAAATAGGCGGGCCTGTGTATGTTCCTAGGGTTGAATCAAAAACATCAGTGAATTCTTCTCAGACTGACATGAGGTCTGCAGTTTGTGTCCGGTTTATGCCAGTAATCTGAATACCTAAGGCATCAAACCAATCAAGTCCAATGAGAGTCGTTCTCTGGCCCCCTACTACTATTACATCCAGGTGCCACAAAAATCCTTTAAATTTTACCAATACAGTGGCTTCTCCCTTAACTTTACTGTGAGCATTTTGAAAATCCATTAAAATGATATCTGAGGGTCTTAGCTTGGCCCAATTGTTACTGCGCCTACACACGAAGTTGAATGTATCTTGTGAAATGATTGAGACTGCAGAGCTGGAGTCCAATTCCATCTTACATGGAACTCCTTGTAGCTCTACTGAGAGCTTAAGTTTGGGTTTGAGAGGGCGTCGAGCCCCGGTGTGGCATATGCTTCTCCGGCTTCTGAAGAATCCCACACTAACTGGACCCTTGGCCCCAGTACCTCTCCTAGTTGGTTCCTTCGACTGGTGTTTGGGTGGCCGGTCTCTCTTGCGGGCTCTACAAACCACTGCAATGTGGCCTGTCCTTCCGCAAGCTCTGCACATGGCTGATCGAAATCTGCAATTTGCGTGAAGATGGTTGCCTCCACACCCCTTACATCTTGGTAAGAGAACTACCCTATAACCGTCCTCTCGCTGGTGGCTGTTGTGGTGTTGCACATTGGGATGCTTTTGGAGTCGGTTGATTCCAGGATCTTCTTCCTCTGACGAATCTGCAGTGCATTTGGCAACCTCAAGATGGACCAATTCTTCGACCTTTGAAGGTTTGGTGGACTGAACTGTCTGTACTGCACCCCCAGCAGCTTCGTCAGCCATCACCTCGTCCTGTGCTTCAGAAAACGTTAAATTGGGTCTAGCGAATAGTCTCTGCTGAAGCGTTCTGTCCTGAAGGCCACAGATGAGCTGGTCTCTTAGTCGTTCTTCCAAATTTGAGAACTTGCAAAGGCATGTGGCCTGTCTTAGCCCTGCAATGAACTCTGAAGCTGTCTCCCCGGGTAGCTGCACTCGGTCGAATTTGAATCGCCAAGCCATCTCAGACATCCTGGGCTGGAAGTGCCCGGTTAGCTTCTCTTTTAGATCTGCGTAGGAGACCGCTTCGATTGGAGTCGGCGCGAAAAGATTCTCAGCCAAATCAAAGGTTGCTGGGCTGCACATGCAAAGCAGCGTTGCAGCCTTCAGTCCTTCTTCCCCGACCTGATTGGCTCCGAGATAGTTTTCTAGTTATGAAAGATAAGATGGCCATTCCTCTGGATGTTTCACGTCAAATTCTCTTAATTTGCTGACCTTTGACATTCTTCACTCTGGTACCTGTGATCTTAGGATCCTGCTTCAAGGCTCAGGGAATGCGTCCACTGAGCACGAGGCTGCTAGTGTAGCTTGCTAGCCCACCTTGAGAGGGGGAGGAAATGCCTCTTCCCTCCAACGTGTGCTGCCTACCCCTCGAAGACTTCAGCTCTAATCAACGAAGCAGGATCCCATCCTCATTGCCACTGTTAAATAGTGGGCTCTTTGGTGCAGGAATGACCACACGAGGCTGAGTACAGGATAACTCATACTTTATTTCTTGCTAGAACCGTACTGAAGCATGGGCTGCAACCAGCCGCAATATATAGTCTAGCCCTAGGCAGCAGCCAATAGGTTTGAACCCACTCTTGCCTCCTGGGGCTAGCCAATTGCAGGACAGGAGACAGTTAGTCTGGGTTGCTGGAGAGCCGTTAGGTGCTCCAGCAACTCACGTGGTGTATCACCAAAACCCAGTACATAACAGTCAGATTATGAGAACCTTATACTATAATGACTCTCATGCTCAGTATTGTTTATTTCACCTGGCAGTAATTCACGTATGAGGGGATTAGTTGTGAATCCATCAGGCCTATTTTAGTTAATATATAATGTATTGCTAGAATTTATAATTTATGACTGTTATTGTAATGCATTGATGTTTTGTTTACTATGTTTTTAACTGCCTAGAGACCCTTCTAACTGAGGTGAGATATACCTATAAATAAACAAATAAATAAATGGCTATATTTGTGTGCTGAAAGTAAGTTTTATTAATAGTTTGAAATGTAAGCTTGAGAATTTCAGGATCCTGAAGGAATGAATTTCAGTATCTCTAGGAATCTATCAAGGTCCTTGCCTTCTAGAATACTATCCTCCAAAAAGTCATGTTCAAACATGACTGTCCTTTAATCATCAATGTAGAATCATCTTTTTTCCCCCAAGCTTTGGTTCAGGTTGGGTTGTGTGTCCACCTGGATTGCATTATGTTTGTAGTATGTCTACTCCCTCAATTATGGCAGTCTCCTTCCTTCCTTCCTTCCTTCCTTCCTTCCTTCCTTCCTTCCTTCCTTCCTTCCTTCCTTCCTTCCTTCCTTTCTTCCTTCCTTCCTTCTTTCCTTCTAGCATATTTGAGTTGCAAAAATTTGGATGACTAATAGATGGCAGCAAAGAGATGCAGAAACAACCAACTATCTTTGGTTAAAAGTGATAGGCATATTCTTTCATTAAGCAGAATTAATTTCAGATAGTGTCTGTTGTTCCATACAAAAAAAAAACTAAGGACATATTGCAGACAAAGTTTTAAGAGGTAGAAAAGAGATGTCTAATTCCTTTAGAAAATGTAACAGCAGTAACAATTCTTTGACAAGTGTTTTTCTTTTGTGATACTTCCTAAAAGAACTGAAACCTGCCAGCATACTAGGATTGTAAATGTTGACTACATCTTACTGCTTCTAATGTAAGTACTATACAATGCCATCTGTTCCTGGCTCTACTCTGTCAATCTGATTTAAAATAGAATATCGGATTTGAAATTTGCTGGATCAGAAATATATCCTTAAAAGCAGTGTCACTTTGCCTGCTAATCCCTGCTTCCCTGTCTATATGTGCTTGCAGCCAAAATTTTAGTTTGTTAACTTCTACCATTGCTTGCTATTTTTCCTTCTGGCATAATTAATTAAAGGCAGTAGGCAAGGGTACCTCCATGAGGTAAACCTGAGACGATCCTAAAGTGCCAGATTGAGTTTCTGCAGAAACCTATTGTTTACTTCTTTTAAGAGTGAAAGACTGGTGCCCTTTTCCATTACTCATGTGTTGTTGTTTTTGAGACAAGCCAATTTTTGTCAAAGAAAGTGTTAATATAGTGAGGGCAAAGGAAGACAAAAAGAAAGTAGTTTTGAAACAGCAATAATCCAAACTTATCTGGAAGGCCTCACTCAGCATTTTCCCTGATGTAGTTCTTTGCTCTTCTTCTTTCTCCCCCACCCACAAAGCACCATAACTAACAGTCCTAGGATGTTTAAAATGGAAATTGCATCTTCCTGCCATTCTCATATTGTCTGTACCATTGCATTTCTGAAAGCAAAGGAGAAAATGCAAACTGGCACGTGCTAAAACCTGTGAATACTGCATATCATATGCCGCTAATTAAAAGCAAGTTGTACCCTGTCTTCTCAGCTGCTTCTATCATCTCTCCCTGCTTTCTTGACAGCTAAAGCAGGATCAATAGGTTTACATTCAAATATGCCTACAATTCTGCATCAGTTTGTCACATGTGTAATGTATTCTACTTCATTCAGGAAGGTTGTTCAGCTTTCTGCATAGCATATGACTCTAAATCTTTTTCTTTAAACTACAGTAGCAGCCTTTGTCCGGCTGCAGTTTAGGTTCTTTTATTAGACCTTGACAGGGCTGGGATCCAAGAACTGAGAAAATCACTAATCTCAAGGCAAGCAAATAACACTAACTGTACACCTTAAAAAAACTATTTTGTTTTGTGCAAACCACCAATAAAATACAGTTTAGCTTGTATGTTTGATTTAATTATATTCTGTAATTACAAACTTTAGGGAAGACAAATCTCAGACTTTTTATTTTTGTGGCAGGGTTCCAGATTGCTATAAAAAGCAAGCTGTTTGACTCAGGGAAATCTTTTCAGTTCCTACTTGCAGTTAGAGCTTTTTCAGATATAAGTTCCATTGTTTTCAGTAACACATCTCCATGGTTATCAAATTCCAGTCCAAGGATCGAGTTATACATTATATAAAGTTGAGACTATCTCTTCCTAGGGACGTGGTGGCTCAGTGGGTTAGGACGCTGAGCTTGTCGATCAGAAGGTCAGCAGTTTGGCGGGTCGAATCCCGAGTGCCGCATAACAGAGTGAGCGCCTGTTACTCGTCCCAGCTTCTGCCAACCTAGCAGTTTGAAAGCACGTAAAAATGCAAGTAGAAAAATAGGGACCACTTCAGTGGGAAGGTAACAGCGTTCCGTGCACCTTTGGTGTCTAGTCATGCCGGCCACATGACCACAGAGACGTCCTCGGACAAGCGCTGGCTCTTCGGCTTTGAAACAGAGATGAGCACCGGCCCCTAGAGTTGGAAACAACTAGCACGCATGTACAGGAGAACCTTTACCTTTATCTCTTCCTGTTATTTGATTTTAAGTTAGTGTGCAGAATCCCAGTCCAAATAGGAATGGCTATATGATTATTTTCGTTCTTCAGCAAGTTTGATCCAAAATTTCCGCTCCTCATGTCACAAGAATCCAAAGAAAGAAGAAAAACAGTCACCAATAGTTCATTCAAGGCTCCTTTTCTGCTTGAAAAAGGAAAAAAAAATCCTGTTTGTGAATTAAAGAAAGAAGGATTAACTTTAACTCTATCCATTCTTTTCAAAGTGGTATCATTAAGGATTAGGTCATGTGCACTTACCTAGAAGTAAATATATCACTGGAGGTTTTTAAGAAGAGACTGGACAGCCATTTGCCTGAAATGGTATAGGGTTTCCTGCCTGAGCAGGGGGTTGGACTAGATGACCTCCAAGGTCCCTTCCAACTTTATATTTTTATTTATTTATTTTATTTTATTTTTATTACATTTATATCCCGCCCTTCTCCGAAGACCCAGGGCGGCTTACAAGCTTAGCAGTATTTTTATTTTTATTATTTTTATTATTATTATTATTGTTATTGTTATTATTATTATTATTATTATTATTATTATTATTATTATTATTATTATTATTATTATCATAGAAACATTATAAACAGACAGACAGATGGAAAGAACACACTTACATGTTATGGGAGTAATAAATAGCTTTACTCTGCAATTGTTAAGTCAAAATCCAATGGAAAGAAGAAGACATATACAGAAGCACGAGTATGAATGTATGTTCTCTTCTCAATGGATTTCTGATGTCAGTGCTGAGGAAGTGAAGCAATGAGGAGGAGGAAGGGTAAGTTATTGATTCAGCATTGTCTGAGGAGGCTCATATAAAACTATTCCATATATTAATTATATTCTTCCAGAGAAGCATTTAATGGTCTGTGTGGAAACATAAGCCTTTTCTGCAGGCAACTTTTGCTGCAAAATTCAATTTGCCAATTAAAAAGAATAAAAAACAAGTACTATGAAAGATTTTTGCAAGGCATAATTCTGTGATTTAGAAATCAAGAATAATGGAAACAATCACTCAGATGTGGGGAGTTCCTCTTGTATAAATAATTGCATGGATTCCTGCACAGAGAAGCTCATTGGACTTGTTGGTCTAAATGTTCCTTTCAGATCAGAATTTTTTTATAATATATTTTATTTATTTTGTCTTATAAGTTTACATTTCATAAGTGCTTAACAAACAACATGTTGTCTGGATCTTATCTTAATAACATGTAATAAAATCCTAATCTCTACCCTGTTTTTCCAGCCATTGGTAAAATAGATCCCATATTTGAAAATACTCTGTGTCTTCCTTTTCTTTAAAATTCAATGTGGGTCTGTTCATTTCTGCACATTCCAGTATTTTCTTGCTTATGCCATCTTCAGAAGGTTTTTCTTCATTTTTCCAATTCTGCACAAACGCAATCCTTGCTACTGTTAATACATGTACCATTAAATATACATTTTCTTTTTCATATTTTCCTGAAATTATACCGAATAAAAATAGTTGTGGTTTAAAGTCTACATGCTTTCTTAGCATTTTTTCTCACCAAGTATGAATTTTTGTCCAAATTTGTTTTGCTTTAGGGCACATCCACCAAGATGATAGTACGTGCCTGGTTTTTGCCTACATTTCCAACATATTTTTAAACATTTTTGCTAGTCTGGCCGGTGGTAAGTGCCATCTATAAAACATTTTATACACATTTTCTTTATATGCGGTTGCTGTTGTTATCTTATAGTTTCTTTCCCAAAGATTTTGCCAATTTTCTAACTCTATATTGTGCCCAAAGTTTTTAGCCCATTTTATCATTGTTTCTTTTACTTGTTCATCTTCCATCTTTAAGCTTAACAAAAAATTATCAGTTTCTTAATCAGTTTTTTGTCTGATGTTAATAGTACGTGATCAAACATTATCTGCTCTTTATAGAAACCATATATTTTGTTATCTTTCTCTTATCTTGTTTGTGTTTGTAAATGAGGCCACCGTGATAAGTCGATGCCCTGTTTTTCCAACTCTTGTTTGGTTTTTAAGTTCCCTTCAATATATTCAAGATATCTTTGTACATTAAATTTGGGTAAGCAAATGCTTCCATTGTTGAAAGCCACCCTGGAATTTTCATATACTATATTTTCACTTTTATCTTTTTCCATATTAAAAATAAAGCATTTCTTCTATAATGATTGTTATGGTTCTTTCAAGGCTGAAGAAAATTGATTCTCGTGAATAGAATGTGATACATATATTTAGTTAAGAGATGATGACAGAATGAATGGCCTGTGATCATGTCTAAGTCTGCAGACATATAAGGGACCTCCTGTTGCTGGACGTTTTCAATGGCAGTGTTGTTATCACTAAGGAATATTATTGCTATTGAGAAATTGTTGCTTAATTTCTTTTTTCTCTTGAATTCAGACAAATCATTCATATAATTCTTTTGCCCACAATTTTAGTGAAGAGGTTTGAAAAACATTTGTGCCCAGTTCGTCTGTGGAACTGACTGTATAGTGATAGCATTAGCTAGTGTTGTCCAAGGATCCAGGTCAGGTGTATTCCAACCTTGGCAACTTTAACTTCAGCTCCCTGAATGCCCCAGCCATCCATGATCTAAGTCTTGAATCTACTGAGAGAAGATTCTCCTGCCTACAGCTACTGGTTAAATATTTTAAACTTCAGGAAGTAAGGACAGCCAAACCTTTACTGCTAAAGAGTTCCAATTAAAGTTTTTTTAGAAGCAGCTGCAAACAAAAGTGTGCAGCCCTGTCTTTTATCATTTTGAAAAGCAGAGATGATGTGGCAGTTTGTGTAAACAGTGTAGAAGAATGAAGAAGAAACACTATACGCCTATCAGAAGGTTTCCATAAAAAGAATGTATTAAGTACTCACTGTTGGATGCACAATTCCAACCCTTTGAGGCATACGTAGATTGAAGCCTTAAAATCACATCACTTGCAACTACTGTGCCAAGTATCAGCTCATAGTCTCTAAAGAAAAATGTTACATAACAGTGCCAGTTGTCTTCTTCTGCTGCTGCTATTTCATGACAATTCTCTCTCTCTCTCTCTCTCTCTCTCTCTCTCTCTTTCTCTCTCTCTCTCCCCCCTCCTTCCCTCCCCCCCTGTCTCTAATGTATTCATTCAAGATGGATGTTACAGCATTAACTCTTCCTATTTCTGACTACCTAGAAACTGGGAGCATCTTGGCCAGTAATATCTGCAGAAAGTCTTTACTCCTAGTGTACGAACAGAAAATCAGAGTAGAATCAGTCTTCTCTAAAAAATTCAGAAGTTAACTGCATTTAATTAATCCAGCCTGTTCCTAATAATATTTTACTTTAAGTATTGATCTGATCTAAGTTTTATCTTAGCTCTACCTTCTTTTGTTCTATGCTGCTTACCTTATGAAAGTTATTCTCAAAGTCTATAAGTATGATCTATCAAAGTTCCTTGCTTGCTTGTTGCTGATGAACAAGGCAACTACACTTAGGTTTTATGGATTAGAGCAGGGGTCTTCAAAGTTGGCCCTTTTATGACTTGTGGACTTCAACTCCCAGAATTCCTCAGCCAGCATGCCTGGTTGAAGAATTCTGGGAGTTGAAGTCCACAAGGCATAAAAGGGCCAACTTTGAAGACCCCTGGATTAGAGAGTTGAAATCAGCTTTCCTGAGTTTGTCATTAGCATCTTGGATCATAGTGGCTTGCAATCCTTTACTGAACACAGTGTTGTTGATTCAGAAATCAAAAAAGGTGGAGGAAGCAAAATTTTAATTTTTGGCATTGGCAGAGTTTACCTTTTATAAAATATCTTCTGCCAAACAAACTGGTCATGATTTGAAGATGCTTATGTATGGCAGGACAGTGCACAAGTAAGTGCACGTTGATCCTTATCAAAAGCTACTAAGGCAACCATACACCAAAATGCAGATTTGTTATAAAGGCTGCATACAAACTCTCTGTAGGTACAAGGAACATAGGTGCATAACTCATTTTATGGTGTATTTTAAAATGTGAACAGGAACTGCTCAGGAGATCATTGGAGACAATATATAACATACCTAATGTCCTTCCATTCCTAGCGAGAATGTAGAACACTTTTTATATTGCAGTGCATAATTATGTAATTTAGAATTATATGCAGACTTTATACAATTAGGAAGCCACCATGGTAAATCATACTGGAAATCTGCCTGTATTTCAAGACAAAAAGATAGTTTGAAGCACACACACACACACACACACAAAAGAAAAGAAAATGCACAATAACTATCAGTTTTAAACTTCATTGATTTCAGTGATGACTAACTTTATATTTAACATCAACTTAATGCTTAAATTAGGTTTTTCTGTATTCCTGAGTCCAGTGGACCTTATTCCCTTGTGCGTATAGTATTATAGGCTCAGTAGTTTGAATACAGTCTTCAGAAGTTTAACTTTGGCTAGTAGTCAGTTTCTCAAACTGTGTTACATTGAATAAAGCCGTTGATCATTTATATACCATGCAATTAAATATTTTAAATGATTGCCACTGCCAATGTCTGGGAAACTCTGGCAGTTGAAGTCCACATGCCTTAGAGGTGCCAAATTCGAGAAGGATGGTAAGAATACCTTTTATAGTCCAGAGAGCTCCCTGTATTTCTCACGCTACTCAGGATCAAGCTCAGCTGAAGTCGTGACTCAGTTTGGGAATTCATTACCTTGTTTAATGTGTTGTTGTTGTTGTTGTTGTTAGTTGCGAAGTCGTGTCCGACCCATCGCGACCCTATGGACAATGTTCCTCCAGGCCTTCCTGTCCTCTATCATACAAAGGTGATATCATAATGAAATTTATGGATGGGGCAGTGGTGGAGTGGTCTCTTTTATACTGTCTTAATCCATAACAGAGATGCTTGTCTGTTTCCAATCCATTTTATTTACAATTGCTACTTTGGGGTCAGTGTGATTCTATTGTCTTAAAAAGGGAGTTTGTTTCATCACATCAGTTTCATCATTATTAAGTTTGAACAGTTTGACTTTGGTTTTCATGTGCTGTCTCGGAATTTATTTTCTTTTTGATTTTGAATTGGCTAGTGACTGTAATAAAGATTGCTATTATTACTCCTCTTACTATTTGTATTTCTGCCCTATGAAACTTTCCCCAAAGTTCAAAATACCTTCATTACATTTCATACAGTTCAGTTTTAACAAATGAATAAACATTCAGTCCTGGACAGGGCTTTGTTTCAGACAAGTTTTTTTTATTGTTGAATATACCTGCCTTATGTATTTTCCAGAACCAAAAATAAATTTATTTATTCAGGTTACTCTTTTATTCATTGTAAAAGCATAATAACAGAAGCGTTTTGAGCTGTATGTATTAAAATCCCCCCTCTCTCTTTCTCTCTCTCTCTTCTTCTCCTTCTCTCTCTCTCTCCCTCCCCCTTCTCTTTCTGATACACATACAGAAATTTTCCATAATATTTTGTCTTTATATTATATAGTTATGAATGTTGATAACATTATATTGTTTCAATGCAGTGATGTTTGTACAATAGTAATTAAAGATTATTAACATTCTATTATTTAGATAACTTACTGTTGAAAATAAAAAAGAGGAAAAAGCATTCAACTGATTACAATTTAGGATATCAATATTACAAGCATTAAATTATTTGACTTTTTCATATAAAGTTGAGTATTAGTGAAAAAAGCCTGCAAATTATATCATAGTATTTATTTACATTAAAGGTTTTGATATTAAGCCGATGACTTAATATTAAATGTCCACTGTAGTGTGTGTGTGTGTGTGTGTGCTTGTGTGTAAAATAAAAATAAAAACTAAATAAATGAAGCAAATTTAACAAGGTTTAAAATATCAGAAAAGAAAATGAAGAAAATAAAAAAGAATTACTGGGTTTTTGACTATATGCATCTGCTAATTTACAATATTTATAGACATTTAGGTCCTTTTAGAAACCAGACTTCAAGTGACTATATTTGCCGTGCTTATAATAAATGTTTTACAGTTTTCAGTCCATAGCTGAAGAAATCTGAAATGTCAAGTCTAATTAAGGCCTTAATAAATGCACAAGAGGCAGAGCTCACTGAGCCAAATAAAGCTACCTACATCTCCATTCAAAAGGTTCACCTATTTGCTGTGAATGTAGAGGCATAAAAGTAGCTATTCACAACTTTTAGCACTGTACTCTTCAAGAAAAGATCCTTACATGATAGGATTACTGGTTTCTGGCAGATTACATAATCTGCAATTGACGAGCCTGCAAAGCCGTAGTTTGAAGAAAGTGAACCTGGTAAAATAGAGCAGTCAGAGAATCAGTTACATATAACTGATATAGTTCAGCACCAGACTATATCAAAATTACAATGGCATTAGACAAATAATATGTGTCTGTTTCTTAGATTTGTATCCTTCTTGTCTCTGATGAATTTAAAGTTATTTGCATGAAAGTCTCCCAACATTTTTATGCCCGAAATTCCTTAAGCTGAGAAAGAGTGAATGGTCAGATATCAGACAGTGAGTTTCCATGGTTGAAAATTGACTCAAAAATAGACAAATAGTTTGCAGCACATAAATGAACTATTTGGTCATACTAAGAACTGGGAGAACAGAAAACATCTGCTTAATTAGGATTTTATTACCACCACAAGAAAAAGTGGAACTACAATGGACAAGGTATCTTTTTGCTCTAGCAATGACTCTTGGTAGTGAGGTCCTGATGATGTTACCTAGTTTGGTAATGAAACGTCTACAAAAAAACCCCACCAAGCTCAGAGAGCACCAAGGACCCTACAGTTCAACCCTGAGTACAAATATTCTCCTCGATCGGTACTCTTTGTACTCTTAAATCATCTGCTTTGCAAGACAACTCAAGTGTTGTTGCTGCTTTTGCCGATGTTGCTACCTTTTTTTTCAGAGTCCCCAAAGAGCTTCAGCAACAGCAGCAGCAGCAGCATTTTTGGGAAAAACAGCTTGCCGCTCTTTCCACCTCTTTTGCTAAACAGATGTTTTGATAATTTACAGTTTGGATTTCAGAACTCCATTTTTTATGCATTGACCTAATTCTCTTCCTGCTGCTGATAGCTGGATTTTGCAACAGTTTAGTGAACCATCACTATTGCGCTGCCAGGTTTTACTGAATCAAAGTGTGACTCAAGTGTAAAGCCTTAATATTATCTGAAAATATGTATAAAAAAGAGAGTTTGTTGTTTTTTTTATTCTGAACTTTGTTATCATTAGTAAAGTCATACTTGACTGTGATCTGAAATCTTCATTAGGGATTTTGATGGTTCAGAAATTTGTTCCCAAGGTCAAGCAAGTGTGTAATTTAAAAAGGAAGAGATCTTTTTACCATTTGCTGTTCAACCTGACAAGTGTGCAGACTGAGAAGAGGGAGCCATTGCCATGTTATTTTAACATGGTTTAAGATCTCAAAAGGACTTCATTTTTTTTGCTATTTTCATGTTTGACTCTTTGTGCTACAGTAGGTTTTTTTTGCTGCAACAGATTAATATGGTTAATCTCTGGATACTACTTATTCATTTATTTGGTTGTTTATTATCACTATAATCCCTCTTAGCATTTTACAATAAAAGCATTTTTTAAAAAAAAACAAAAAACAAAAAACAGGGTGGGGATAGGTGTGAAGAGGGGGCGCAGCTTAGAGTCCTTGCACAGTGGAAAGTGGCACAGACCTTACCTCCTTCAGAATCCCTGGATTCTGATCTCACTGTTCCCAAGAAAATGTAGTCAGTCTGGCAAGACTCTTGTAAATAGGCATTGCAACAATAAATAAGTAAATTGGTCAATTCACAGTGTGGGTTTGGTTCCTTACACCTGACTCTTATGCTGCAATCTTTAGCCGTTAGGATTTTGTGTTTTAAAGACTGTTTGAGAATCCAACGAATTTGGTCAGGGTCCTCACCTTGGCAGGGAGCACATTGCCGAGATCTGGGCAGTTGCAGAAAAGGCTTACTGCTGTGGTCATTGTCAGCAAACATCCCTCAAACAATCTCAGTGAGATAAGGAAATCATATTGGAAAAAAGATATCCTACTTCTCTGAACCATATTTTTGGACTACCCTAGTACTATTTCTGGTGTATTTGCCAACATGCAGATAGTATTATAGGCAAATGAAGTCAGATAAAGCTTGTGCATAGAGAAATGTTGCTTATAATGTCTTTGATGCTATGTTATTATGGCATATAAATTAATTTCAAGAAGTAATAACATAGCAATATTTATAATACAGGCAATGTATTCAATACATAAATAAAATGATGAATTTTATTTATATACCCCTAAGAATGAAGACACATACATCATAAACATATATCCTAATTGCAAATATACTTCGACTCATTCAAAAAGCGCAGTTCACGATCGCTTCCTTTGAAGCCCTCTGCAAAGCTGGTGAGTTCTGCATCAAGGAAGTCAGCATAAAACATGAATAATTATCTTTCTGAACCATTATGGAAATAGAAAGGCAGTCCGTCATCATGATCCCAATGTCCCAAGATTTTCTGAACTTGAAAGTTTTCAAAAAGTTCCTTTAGGTAAGCTTCTGAATACTAATTTTAAACTTTGGTATCCAGAAACAAGCAAAGCCGAGGTTTGTGTCAAGACATAACAACACAAGACTTGATTATGTTTCCCTCATCATGGTTTATAACAAGATTATGTCTCCATGCCACAACATTTGCTTGGGTTATGTCCTTCCCACACTCTTTCTCCACTCCCCCACCCCCTTAACTTTAGATTGTAGAATTTCCATGGCAGGAATTTATAGTTTTTTTTTTTATTTTAGAAAATATCATATAGATTTCTACACTGAAAGCATTCATTTTGACCTCCTAGTTTGGAGTAAAATATTTGGCTTAAAGAGGCCTAACAATGATAAGAAGTTATTTAGGCAGATGAAATGAAATGAACTCAGTTAGGGAAATCAAAAATTCTTCAATTTTTCAGAAGTGAAAACCAGCATTGATTGTCCTTTCAGTATTAACAAACAGCAACTTTGCCTTGACTCTAGAAAAAAAAGCAATAAAAATATACTGATTCCAGTCAATTGATACTCACACTTTGTTATGATACCATAAACCCAGGTAGTTTATTAGAAACATTTGCTAAAATGGACATTTTCATCTTCAAGTGTAGCCTTGTTGTTCAAAAAGGCCAATGAGGGAAGCTGTTTCTCCAAATGATAAAATGATTACACACCTTCCTCAGAAGCTTTTTGAAAAAGCAGCTACCGCGATGTTGCATTTAATTTAATTTCTGAGAAAATACCAGCAAGATATACAAATGATAGTAATTTTTTTAAGTTGATTCTTAGATAGGGTTATTGTTATTGTTATTGCTTTTAAGTTGCCTGGCGAATAAGCTCTTAGGATATGGGTAATTGAATCTCATATAAAAATCAATAGATTGAAGAACATAGCAATTTCTTCATGCTGCTTTTTAAATAGGAACTTTATGCTTTAGCTAGTGCAGTTTTTCAGATAAACTTTAATTTGCAAACGTTTGGGTACCCAATAATCATCCAGAGCATCATTTGTGCATGCCATATTTGAACAGATCCATTTCTCTGTTTGTTTCAGAACTGGTTGCATAGAATTTCTGGGAACCTGATCTAACCAATTTCAGCACCAAGTAGAAACAACTAACAACCAGGTTTAATGTGTAGGATTTACATTTGTATTGGTGCTCACACCTGACTGTGGCACACTAATATTAAATCAAAAACAATTAGTAAAGGCCCACTAATGAGGTATACAACTTCATGAGGCAAATAGGAAAACACTGTTTGCTTTTGTCAGAATGGAATTGAGCTGCTGAACTGGGGTTAACAGTGAAAACATAAAGTTATCTCAAGATTTTCTCCTGAGGCTGCTGTGGTGGTTGGGGGCAGCTTTCGTAATGAATATTTTAACAACCATGTTGGCTGTCCTCTTAAAGAATGTGACAGCGGGAGAGAACATGCAAGGTGCTTTGTAGTCATCACAAGCCTTTAGAATTATTTTTAAATGTGCATGCCATGACACATAATTCTCCTCTGTCTGGGA
Organism: Vipera ursinii; assembly: GCF_947247035.1. Lineage (NCBI taxonomy): Eukaryota > Metazoa > Chordata > Lepidosauria > Squamata > Viperidae > Vipera > Vipera ursinii. The sequence continues at coordinate 227,638,355 of NC_139513.1, forward strand.
GAATTATGAATATTAAAGCACAGTGGTTTCCAAAATACTCAGTCATCTTTGGTGTAGCAGATGAATTTGGGTGTATAATTGTGAGGGGTTGGTAGTCTCACAATAGTTGTCCTCTAAAGCAAGCATAAATACTTCGACTTTGTTTCAGGTCCATAAATGATAATCATCAATAGAAATTCAAACAAAATTAGATAAGCTCCTAGGTTCTAGGGCAGCCTTTTGTAGCTTAGCATCCTGTAGTTGTGTAAGGCCTACAACTGGCAATTTTGTGAAATAACATGCCTTCTTTGTGGCTGTGAGAACTTTGTTTTGAGAGAGAGTTGGGGCTAACACAAATCTTTGATCTGGCAGTGGCATAATAATAATAATAATAATAATAATAATAATAATAATAATAATAATAATAATAATAATAATAATAATAATAATGATGATGATGATGGCGAAGAAGAAGAAGAAGAAGAAGAAGAAGAAGAAGAAGAAGAAGAAGAAGAAGAAGAAGAAGAAGAAGAAGAAGAAGAAGAAGAAGAAGAAGAAGAAGAAGTTGGAAGGGACCTTGGAGTTCATCTAGTCCAACACCCTATACCATTTCAGCAAATGGCTGTCCAGTCTCTTCTTAAAAACTTCCAGTGTTGGAGCATTCACCACTTCTGGAGGCAGGTTGTTCCACTGGTTAATTGTTCTAAGCCAACTGTGTGCCGTGTTAGTTCAGCCAAAAGAGAATATTGGTGATTCTCTTCCTTCCTTGGGGATCATTTTAATTTGATGCAGATTAGAAGTGAGAGATCACTCCTTCAGTCCCATCTTGGTGGATTTGAGCTTCTTTGCCCTTTTATTCAACACTTACATGAAATTGCCATGCAAGGGCAGTCTCTATGTGGCTTCCCTTGAAGAGCACTTTACCCGGAAACGTCAGTTGTTCCACATGCAGTGCTGTGAGAAATGCCCTTATGGCATTCCTGTTCCAAGAGCTACAGTAGTTGCCAGTTTAATTCTGGGTGCCATTCAAAGTGCTTACTTGAGGAACTGATTATCTCCCATATCAGCTTGACCAGTTCAAGGTGACAGCATTGGTGTGTTTTCAGTTCCTTCAATCAAGCAGTGCCATCTATTGGGAGCATGTAAACATGCCTTCTCTGCCATGGTCCTTGCCCTCTGGAATGAAGGTTCCCCTATGACAGGGGTGTCAAACTCAATTTCATTGAGGGCTGCATCAGCATTGCAGTTGCCCTCAGGGGGCCAGGTGGGTGTGGCCTGGGTGGGCGTGGCCTACTGGGTGGGTGTGGCTAGAGTGCGTATGGCCTACTGGGTGGGCATGGCCAGCTCTACCTCATTCGCATCAAGGGTGCCTATTGGGGCCTGGGCAGGAGTGGGACAGATCTGAGGGTCTCTGGTAGAAGGAGGGTCTCTGGCCAAGGCAGTGGGGGCCATTCTCTCACTGTTTCCAGGATGGCTTTGCGGGCCACATGAAACCACTTCGTGGACCGGATATGGCCCCCGGGCCTTGTGTTTGACATGTCTGCCCTACGATCTTCATGGCTCCCACTGGATGTCTTCTGGAGGGCCTTAAAGACCTGCCTCTTCTTTCAGGGTTTTGGCTAAGATGGTTGCAGCCCTTGTAAGTTGCAAATATGCTGCTGTTGGCCAGATTCATCAACTGGCTCATTCTTTTTTTAAAATCTGGATTTTGCTCAGTATTGTTATGTTTACTGTATATTTATTGATATTGTTCTTATCCTGTGAGTTTTCTGGAATTAGTCTGAATTAAGCAGTGCCCAAATTAACAAATACATAAATAAGTGAACATATCAAATCTATCTTCCTAATCAGTTCAGAAATTATTTTGAGAAAAATGGTGAAGCTATACTAAGGTGTTCCTTGTAGAGGTATGAGATGCTTGCAGTGGTGGGATTTAAATAAGTGAACAACCAGTTTTCTGTGTGGATGCCGCTTCTGGAAGTCCATTCTGGGCCTGGGCAACAAAGCATTAGCTGCAGATTCTGCTGAAGTGGTACAAACTGGCTGAATCCTGCCACTGGATGCTTGATATACATAGTTTAGACCAGCCTTCCCAAACTGGAAATGTTCTAAAATGTCCAAAGCTTATGATTTTGTTGCCAGGGTATTCTGGGAATTGTAGTCCCTATACATATAGTGAGCTTCTGCTTAGGAAGGCTGATTTAAATGATTTCATGCAACATCTCTATTCTAACCCCCCAAAATGCAAGGCCACAAGAGAGAATCGGTGTAGGCAGGGCAGGAAAAGAAAGAGTGCATTTTAACAGCACATCTTCTGTGACTCTTAAAAGAAATAAAACTGTAAGTGCAAGCTTTCAGATTCCATTATCTTGGGAAATACTATTCTCTTCAACCAAATTATAATCTGCTTTGACTCTTTCAGTAAGAAAAAGTCAATAGAGAAATTTCAAAAATTAATGAATTGTTTCTTGTTAAACACACACACAATGAAACACTTCAGTCTGGTGACCGATCAAGCTTTGTCCCTCAAGCACCATAGGAGGGCTGAGTAATGAAGATTTTGACACTGATGTTTCCTTTGTCCACTGTTACATAAAGCTTTTGTAATGTTACTGAACTCGAGCTTCTATTTATACAGGAACTTTCCCATCCCTCCACTTTGCACTACAGAAGTGTGTGGGGTTTTTTTCCATTGAGAAAGAATTTCAAGGCTATAATGTTACATTAAATAAGCTCTCTACTGTTAAGAAGATTCTTCTAGGTGGCTAAATAGCAGCAGTGTAAGAGGAGCAATTTGATCTATAATCATAGTGGTGGGCCATTTTCATATTGTTTCTGCCGTTGATAATGAGGTTGACAAAAGGATTGCTTTTTCTTAATGCTGCATTGCTCGTGCAAAAGGCTTGTTATGCTTGGTTTATGGTTGCTGCTATATCTCTTATATCTGCAGATTCTCATGCCTTTGATTCATCTTGTCAAATAGGTTGTAGGACAATATCGCAATTCAGTAGTAGGGCAGAGAAATATGATTAATAAAATGAACTAAGACATAAACATGATGCTTCTTAATTGTTGATGGTTGCATATGTTAATGATGGTTACACATTTAATTCACCGTAGAATATAACAACATTTTCTGCACCAATCTTTGGCTACTTGATACCATCCAGATGTAGTACGATGAGAACTCCAGGAAATTCTGGCAGTTACATGAGAACATGTGGATTGCAGAAAGCTCTTTTATATCCAAGTGTTCTTCACTGATCATGTTTCACATTAAAATTTAAACTATGATGTAATATAACCTAAGATCTATTGGGTTAGCTCATGTAGGAAGCAGGAACAAGAAAACGGGTGATCTGGCCATATCTGTCCCACTGTCATAGAAATGCTTGAATAGCACAGCATGGTTGCTTTATTATTACATGCATCTGATGGGGGCAGGAGGAAGGAGTATGTAATTTACATACAGAAGGGACAGTCTCAGTTCTGGGCATCCCTGAAGGAAGTTAAACAAAGAAATCTTGCCTGACATATAAGATTTGTAATGAAGCCAGTGCTTAATTCAGCATTTTAGTACTAATTTTTAAAAAACTGGACAACTGATCTCAAAGATCACCTCTTTCCTTGGGTCAGCTTTTCAATCATCCTTTGGGATCTCCATCCTTTGATGTCCATGAAGTCAAGTGAAGATAGTAGGTTTCTACAGGGGAAAAGGCATCTTTGGCTATAAATTTGCCTGTAGAGAATGGTCTACCCATTTAGCAGGATGCATATTCTGTAGATTTAGAAATCTTTAATAGTTTAGGCAGTTTTGCAATCTTCTCATAGAACTTTGGAGAAGCAAGAAGACAAACAAATAGCTTATGTCAGCCAACAATGTGCTTGTATTTGGTAATTCCATATATATAATTGACCAAATATTGGGATGAAATAAAATCAGATTCCTAAAAGGAAAATACATTTCCAACAGTGAACTCTTCAATTCTTGTGGAAGTCTTCATGTTCTTTTAGTCTTTTCAAGACTGAACTTTATATTAGATTGCCTGTCATAAAGAACCATAGGTCTTTTAAAGAGGGAGAACTTTACAGAATTCCCACAGTTTCAAACCACTAAAGGAACAATACCAGAAATAGAACTTGCACTTAGAATCCAGTTTTTCTATTCTAGAGATTAAACTGAGTGTTGGCTTTTTGCCAGATGATAGCTTTAGATTCTTGCAGAACAGGTTATTTTTAGCTACTTTTATTGATACTTGTTTTATTCCAAGTACATTCTAATTTTTCAGTATCCACATAGACTTATGTACCATGTCAACAAAGATCTATTGATAGATATCTAGCTGTTTTGTACCAAATGAGCAAGAGTTACTAATACCTCATTGTGTGAAATATCAAGGCTTTTTATCAGGGCTTTTCAACCAGTGGTACGGGTACCACCTGTGGTACATTGGCACCTGGCAGGTGGTACGTGGCCATCCTAGAAAAGTAGTAGCCGAGGAGGGGAATGAGCTGAACCAGTGGCAGCACCACGCAAGCTTGAGCGAGAAATGGCTGGAGCTGCAGGGCTGTCAGAGTTCAGTGGAAGCACCAGGATCAGCGCCAGACTCCAGCTGGAGCTCAGTGCTGATGCTAGCGCTTCTGCTGAGCCCAGAAGAAGTGCAGATCATCTGGAATGTTGTAGCATCTCCAGGGTCTTGTGATTTACATTCAGATGCTTGGCAACTGATTCATATCTATGACAGTCACAGTGTCCCAGAGTCATGTGAAGTGACCAAAACCTGCTTCAACCATCCAGCAGAGGGGGAGGGAATAAAAACCAAACACCCACCCCACCCCACCCCTGTTGCCAATCCTCAACAGAAATGTTCACAACGATGAAAACCTCGTACAGGAGGAAGAGCGCCGCTGGGCAGGCAGGCAGGTGTCTTGCTCGGCTGTGGCTTGGGGGGGCACTTTTTTCAGTGCCATTGTAACTTCAAACAGTCACTAAGCAAACTGTTGTAAGTTGAGGACTACCTATAATTTATCATTTTTTCCTCTTTTTTTTTGGTCATCAAGTTTTTGACACCTTGCTAAGCGACTGGTGGTACTCGGATGTTGCCATATCCTAAAAGTGGTACAATGGCTGAAAAGGTCGAAAAGCCCTGAAATAGATAATGGAAAGAACAAAACAATACAAGGAATTTACCTTTGCTTTATTGACCACAGCTAGGCCTTTAAACTTAGATCACGCAAGAATGTGGAATATATTAAGACTAGTGTAAGCCATAATACCTGATTACTATTTAGAAGAATTTTTATAATGAGGAAGAACTGAGTTTGGAGAAATAGAATGGTTCAGAATAGGGAAGGGAATAAGAGAAAAATGCATATTTCCTCTGTATTTGTTTATACAGCATAAATACCAAGTATGATAGGACAACAGGAATCAAAACTAGATTTTAAAATGCTAGTAAGTTTGAGAATCTAGAAGGCTGATTCAGAAGAACCTATTATGAAAGTAAAATGAAAACTGAAAAATCTGAAGAATCAACCCATTGTATCTGAACCAAATAAAGGATGACTCTTTTCTTAAGTAACGACAGCAAACAGAAATGTATATACTTTGGGTATGTGATGCAATCAGATCATGGACTTGAAAATGATTATGCTCCAGAAGGTTATCTGATGAGAAGATAGTACTTAAAATGGATGGAATTAAAGAGATGTACTCTAATACCTGGATTTATTGATCAGGACTGGTCCATGTACATACGTTTATTCATGCAGTTATCAATCACTCCTGGAAAAATGCAGGATATAAATCTCACCAAAAAATAATAAAAAAATCTGACTTGTAATTTAGTATTTTATATACTAAACATCAGTACTGCTGCTATTGTTATGATAGGTATTTATTGGGTGAATATGTTAATAATAAATAAATATAATCAATTTATATCCTAAAATTTACAGTAGATATAAGAGTTAGAATGATCATTTATTCTCTTGATTTAACTGTAGAATAGGCTTAATGTTTCTCACAGATTTCCTTTACACAACAAAGTCTACAAAAGAGAGCTTCTTGACACAGGTGTATAATTTTAAATTTTCCTTTTGCAACAAATAAAGAAGATGTCATATTTTAAAGAGCTAGGATTAAAGTCCTTTTCTAATCTTTCAATAGGGATGGACAATTTCCAAATCTTAAGTTTTTCTAAATCATTTTCTGTACTCTTAAGTGCATTTGAAATGAAAAATATAGATCAAAATGTATATACTTAAATCTTTGCACAATTGCCTTACAATATACACATTTAGGAATGGAATTTCCTAACGGAAATTCATTTTTCTAAGATTGTTATTCAGTACAATGCATTTCTGTAGGAACTTTCCAGTATGTTTTTCCCTAATTGATTCATCTTTGTCCATGTTTTTGATTAACAGTGCAGTGCAGACTATGGATAGATGAGAGCCTCAGAATAGAGATGCATCTCCATTTATAGCTGAGAAGATACCAATTAAACAAATTTCCATAAAAGGCAAACCAGAATTTTACAGAATTTAAAAGAGTAACAGAGTCGTTAGGGACCTTGGAGGTCTTCTAGTCCAACCCACTGCTCAAGGAGACCCTGTACCATTCTGTACAAATGGACCATTCTGTATGAATGGTTGTCCAATCTCTTCTTAAAAACATCCAGTGATGCAGCACTCACAACATCTGATTAATTGTTCTAACTGGCTAACCGCTGATTAATTGTTCTAACTGGCTAACCAAATTATTTCTTATATATTCCTCGCTTTAATTGTAAAATTACCTGCTAGGATTACACTAGGACTTATATGTTTGAAGTTTTATTAACCCCAATATAACTTCTTTGTGGTTATTTGCTTAACTGGCACTGCTGGGGCAACCATTAATTGTCAATGTTACAGTTTTATGTATAGTATAGTTTTTTTTTTAGCCTTAGTATAATAGGATCTCCTGCTTGAGCAGGCGGTTGGACTAGAAGACCTCCAAGGTCCCTTCTAGCTGCATTCTGAATTATAATTATAGTTATGTTATAAGAATGATAGAATCCAAAAAGAATATTTTTTGTGTTCCCCTTCCCTAAATGATATGATTTCCTGTTATTTTTCAGCTGAAGCCACCTAGATTCACCCTCGAATACACAGACTTTTTCAAATGTCATAGAAACAGCAAACTTTCAGAATTTCTTCCAACCATCAATGGTCATCTGTCCCTTGATCATTCTGGTCTCCCAGAAATATTATTATTATGGTTGATTACACGTTCAGGCAGATGTTTAGATTGGATCTGGCATTTTTGCCTACCTATTGAGTCCTTTCCAAGGACGTGGAATAGGCAGATGCCATTGTTTAAAAATATTAAAGGTCTGATCGCAGAATATAAGGTGCTCATAATGCTGCCTTGAAAGTCATTTCGTTAATGCCAATAGTGTTTTGGAATTGCACTCCAGGCACTTATTACTGTTGATACTATCTTTGCCTTTTGTTTTTTTTGCTGCAGTCATTCTACTTATGTTTGCAGGCCTTTGTATTTTGTGACTTTCTCCAGTTCTTCCTCTTCTATTCTGCTGTCTCCAATCATTACAATAATCACTATCCAGACAATTTTTTTTGGTCTTTCTTTTTGGGAGTGGTTAAGTGTGGGCTGTTATGTAGTATATGCTTAAATTCTAAAGTTTGTTTGAAGTCTAAAGTCCCAGAAGCACTGTAGCATCTTCATATTCTATTACTTTGTCTATTTTATGGCCCCATCAGTTCTTGCTTATTTCTTGCAGAGATTCCATTGCACCTTTGATGCGAGGTTGTTATGCTGTTGTTTGTAATCAGCCTTTGCAATCTTCTTGCAGCTGACTAGGGGGGTGGTGTCCACTGCTTCTTCAGTGTCTTCGCAGGTGGCGTTTGCTTTCTGATGTTTTTCTTATCAATTCTGGCACTGCGTGCATTTGTCCTTAAGGCTTGATCTTGTGCAGCCATGGAAAGACCCTCTGCCTCTTTTTTCTACTTTAGCCATTGCTGGTTGTTAATTTCTTTTCCTTTTAGTTTTTTTTTATGTACTGGCCATGTAATGCTTTTCTTTGCCATGCCTCTTTTCTATTCTTTATTTGGTTTTTCTCATAGGCCAGTTTGGTCTCTTTGGTATTAAAAAACAACAACACCTTGATGATGTACTAGATTCAGTGCATCTTCTTCACTGTCTTTCAGGTATTCTTCCAGTGGCCTTTTTTTTTCTTTGACGATCTGGTATACTCCCAATGTTTTATGCCCTCCCACGCTCCTTTCTAACAGAGTCTATCAACTTTTGCCTTGTCCCAGGGTCATGTGTTAAATATGCAAACATTTAGTTTTTCTCGTATTACATAAGTCTGCCAAAGATGTTGTCAGTAAGCTTAACACCTTCATTAAGCCAAATGACAAAGGAAAGATGAGGTGTCACAATTACCCCCATCCATGTGTATGTCTGAATTTTTATTTGTTCAGAATCACAAGGATGGATAGGGATAGGGATCTATTCACAGTTCTGTTTTTTCATTAAGGGAAACCATAATCTGGATCCTAGACAAGATATTACCTCTTTTGCCATAATTGTAATTGTAATTGTAACTGCAATTGTTAAGTGAATCATGCAGCAAATCTGACTTGCCCCATTGATTTTGTTTGGTGGAAGCTGACTGGGAAGGTTACAAACTGCGATCACATGACCCCGGGACAAGGCAAAAGTTTTAAATACATGCCAATTGCCCAAACAAGCAAAATGATTATGTGACCATGGAGATGCCACAGTGGTTGTTAAGTGCAAGGACCAATTGTATGTCACTTTTTTCAGTGCCGTTGTAACTTGGAACAGTTGCTAAACAGATGGTGGAAAGTGAAGGACCACCTGTAATGGGATGGGGGTGGGAAGGAAAGAAAGATTGATAGAAATAGGGAGCTGAAAAGACACCACAGTTATATAAACTGAATGTAAAAACCACTTTTATATGAAATGGAAAAAACCCAAAGTTATACCTGGTTCCCTAGCTGCTGCTGAAACTAGTGATGTAGCTGATCTGACCTGACAGCAAGGCTAGAAATAGGAAACTCTGTCGTGCTGTATTTAAAGATTCATTTGTACTAAGTGCAATAGCTTGCTGATAAAAATTGGTGTATCGATGTTAGTAAAGGCCCACAATTTCAGTTTGCTTTCTTTTTGCTGCATATTTTTGTCACTGTTAGCATAAAATAAATAGACCTCTCCTAATTATAGGTTTAAAATCTTTCAACAAACAAAAGAATATGCTAATTGTAAAATGACAGCTTTTTCTTTAATTAATCTATTTCTCAAATTTATATTTCTTAGGTCAAAGCCCAGCACTGATAGAACAACAGTGAAAAATCATTACAGCTGTCACATACAATTACAATGTTGACATTAATAACTATTATAATCATAAAGCAAAACATTAAAACCAAGAATAAGCAATTGAAAGTATAGAAACCCACAATTCAATATCTTTTGAAGGGAATTTTGAAAGACATTTTTTTTCTAAAGAAGAGGAAGCTCTTTAGCTTCTGATAAACAGAATAATTTCTACATACTCCATAAGCCAAAAGACTAGCCATGGATTATGGGAACCTTATTTCTTTTAATACATACAGAACAGCATTTGTGACTATTACACATCAGATATTAAAAACATCAGTATTTTTTTTTTAAAAATACAAACAAGCAAACATAAGTATTTAGTTCATATGGCAAAATCATTAAATAGTTCTTTGCAAGATTTCCTATTTAAATTAGATACGGTTTAAAGTTATGGCCTTGTGACAGCTAAACTACATCTATAGTTTACAATAAAATAATAGACTAAAATGCCCATCTTCTGTCCTTCTATCCTAAGTAGGAGTTTAAATGCAGCATAAAATGTACCTTTGCACTCAAAACAATTCGTCTTAGCAAGATCTCCAATTTACCTCTTCCTTCCTTCCTTCCTTCCTTCCTTCCTTCCTTCCTTCCTTCCTTCCTTCCTTCCTTCCTTCCTTCCTCCCTCCCTCCCTCCCTCCCTCCCTCCCTTCTTTTGCAAATGACCAGATAAGAGAACAAATTGCTACCTCTGTCTGGTGCATAAAATCATTATAAGTTAAATTGGCTCTCTAGCTAGAGGATTTCATTTTAAAGATCATGCTAGAAAAACATCTATGGCTTCATTTTTATAAGGTCCATATTCCAGGACTGGTTAACACAGAAAAGTATTTTTGAGAAGAGTCCAGGGAGCCCCTGAATAAGAACCAACTGCTCTTATCTTTGTTTAACAATTTGTATTTTTATCGGCACATATAGAGAATGGTATGAATTATTATTCTATAAGACGAATTTCATCTAGAGAAACAATAAATTGTTTGGAGAAGTTTCAGCACACTAATTTCTCTAAATGTAGTATTATTCAGTCCTAGGAATCTGATATAAACCATAAGGATGTCACAAATAAACATTTATGTGATTATACACTTTGTATCATTTGTGCTATTTCTCCATGGGATGGGAAATTGAACTAGAACAAGGATAGATAGATAGATAGATAGATAGATAGATAGATAGATAGATAGATAGATAGATAGATAGATATCATTAAAATAATATCAGAAAATAAAGGGATATTTTAAAGTGCTAAGAGGTTGTTCTAGGATTGATTTCTCTCAAATGCTCTTTTTTCAAATCCTTTCTCTCAGAGCAGGAGATTTTTCTATTATTAAGCAACATTTCACAGACACTATTGCAGAATGGCCTTTGTGTTACTTCCTTTAAATTTACACCTCAGCTAAAAGCACAATATTTCCAATTTGCTTCTATGGAGTGAAAATGTGTAAAGAGAAAACAATTCAGCAGCAGGTCGTACACTTCCATTCCTGGGTTTGGGACAAAGAGATGCCTGTAATGTAGACCCAACCAAGGGATCAGTTTTGCTTGAGCTGAGTACTAGGTGTAGATGTAACTCAATGGTGTAGTATGCTCACTTGTGCTAGGTCTTGCTTTATGAATGGGCCATTGCATCAACACATTTTTTATTCAGACCCAAATCCTATTGAATTCAGTGGATCTTTCACCCAGGCAACTGAACAGGGGTTCTGCCCCTTTACTTGTCATGATAGCCATTCTAATAGTTCTTCAGCTCTTGTGAATTATTTAGATCAAGCTAAAAGTGTTCTCTCACGGAAGGAAGGAAGGAAGGAAGGAAGGAAGGAAGGAAGGAAGGAAGGAAGGAAGGAAGGAAGGAAGGAAGATACCATAGTTGAGGGAGTAGACATATTACAAACACCACAAAAGGAAGATGAGCAAGGAGATGGAAAGATACCAAATACAAATATACAGATTGTGTATCTAATTATATACCAATGCTTGCTGTGATTATGAACTAGATTGTTTTCTTCTTCCACTCTGAATTTACATTAGCTACCCACAGAAATCATGTGAATCTTTTTGACCCTATTACCTGGAAGTCTCTAAAATGGATGGTTTCACTGAGTAAAAAAGATAAACATTATATAGCTTCTTGATTCCTAAGTCAGAGCATATTTATTATGCTTAAAAATATAGCAGTTTATATTTTAAAAAGAAACGTTTATTTAAAATCACAGAAAACAAAATAAATATAAAAGTGCATACAGACATTATATTTCTCTGTAAATTATAGATACAAAGGATACATATATGTGGTAAGTATGATTTCTGTAAAAATGAGACTTCTATAAAAACTATTTGTCTACCCAAGATCTCAATGAAATATTTACCCCAAGCAAACTCATTATTTATTGAAGTAATTTTGTGCAACCAAACAATTGTTTCTTCAAGACTCTTTCTTGTATGCTATGGAAAAAATCATTTGTGGCTGAGCTTGATGTTCATACTTCATTGGAAGTCCAATGAGTTCAGAGACCAGATTGCCTAGGCAAGACCACAGTCCATCAGTCAATGCAAGCTGCTAGTTGTCTCTCAATTGTTTACTAACACACATGGTTTAAAAAATTCCAACACCCTTTTTATGCAACAAAATACAGACAATTGACTGTATCTTGACAATTGACATGATAATTCATTTTTATGTTAGAAGTCCTTATGAATTAATATTTTAAGAGACCAAATATACAGCATTTATATTTAATCCATTACATTTCAGAACAGCTGTGTTGAGTTTGATGCAAATTACAAAATAGAACATATATGGTATTATGTTCTTGGTTCGGTTAGGCATTGACCAGGCAGAGTGGTGAAACAACAAGCATGTTTATTAAGTAACAACAGAAGCAACCCTAATGGCTGCTGAACAGCCTTATATACAGTTTGCCTCTAGGCAGCAACCAATAGATTTAAAGTAACAATTCCCACCCAAAACATAGTTAACAGCTTGGAGACAGGCAGTCTGGGTTGCAGCAACAAGAACCATTAAGCAATCCTTCACTTAAGTACAGCAATTAAGGTCACTACATTGTGCAACTGATTGCAGCAATTAGGCCAATGCATTACATATGGCATAATATGTTTTTTTATGCAATGACATGATTAGCATGTTCCACAGCTTGGTATTAAGGCATGTTAGTATTTTAGTGGTAAGTTTCCCAATTAAAGCAGTGTACATATTTAGTTGTGCTACCTGACAATCAAGATGATTAAGTGACAAGGATTTTGTGCATGTATTCCCTAAGCAAATGCCCCATGTCTATAGATTGAGAGATAGATGTTATTTCTTCTTTTCCCCAGACTGCAAATTGATTTAGCAATAGTTCACCATCAGCATGAGCAAGTAAAAGGCGCTGCTGTAAGTATCAATTTTTCCCTTTGGAACCACCGTTGATTATGGATCTTAAAGGAATAGAATTCAGCAGATTCATGATACAAACGGTTTCCATAACTGAACTGCATGATGAATGCAGCCGTCTATTATTTTAAAATCTACGAATTGCATACTTCCCACTGTGCAATAACCCTAAATGCCATCCATTGCCTTAGAAATTAGAAACTGCAGCATGAACTTAAAGTGCCTCTGATTATAATACAATGAGAAAGTGATTTTTCCCAAAGTCTCAAAATCTAAACTCTAGCCAGTCTTGTTCAGAGATTTTCAATAAATACAAAATGCAGCCAGTTTTCTCTTCTTACAGCTGCAATCCTTAGTTATTTGTTGTTATAAATGTAAGATTCAAATGGATTTTTCCACCAAAAAAGATAGGCTCAGGTTTAAATTATGTTAGTTTATCTGGAATTATATTTGTCTTAATCTCTATGTAGGTTCTCAGTCATCCAAGTCATGGTTGTCCCAAAGGTGCTTTTTCAAAAGGCAGCTGGACAGTCTTTGTTTTTCCTTGAAGACATTTCCCTTCTCACCCAAGAAGGTTCTTCAGTTCTGACTGAATGGCAGAGAATGGATTTATATTCCTTGTAGTCATCTTGTTAGCACTCTTCCTGAGAGTCGTTGAGGCCACTTGGAGGTTTATCTGGCCCCTCATGGGTGTGGACCCTTCTTGGAACTGCTGAAAGGGCTGTGATGCAAACAGGAGATAGGTGGTGTCGTATCCATAAAATATTTGTCTTAGTTACTCTTTTTTCCATGTTGCGGCTGACAGTGGTAAAAAGGCACATTTAAATGAATCCAATGTATATTGTATATTTTCCATATTTACAGATCCTAGTTGTTTAGCGAATATGAGATATCTATGTGACAAGTTCAAGCAGGGTATTTTTATATTTGGCTACCACATTAGCTGAAAAATCTGTATGATTTTATGTCAACTGGCAGTTCTCTATTCAGAATACAGTTGATGGAATAAGTATATAAAGTGTACGCCATTCAGGCATCTACTAGTGACACAGTAATTTAAAAAGACAGTAGTTAGATACACAGTAGTTCATTTACTGTATCTCTTCCAAGACATCAGCAACATACCTGCAGTTTTTGCCTAATAACCCTTTATAAGTGAAGAAATATGCCTGTACTTAACCTGTCATATGGACACATTATAGTGCAATTTTGGCATATTTGTGTTCATCAGCTATAAAAATAAGTTTTAAAGCCTGTCTGTCTATTCAATGTGTCATCCTTGTGGTTGGATGCAATTCTGTAACTACTTATCAAGCAATAAACCCCTTGAACTGAAAATAAACGTTGCCAACGAATATCCCATTATGGAGCTAAAAATATAATGACATCAGTGGAATAGCTTAAATTTTATGAATTTTTAAATGACTGATTAGAAAGTATAACAATGCAGCTTAAAATACATGACTTCATAAATAAGGTAGGAAAGACACAAATAACATGCTTTCTGGAATGCTTTTAATTCCCTTAGCAGCATCCCTGCTCTGGGTCATGTGACCAGGAAAGATGCAGGCTTAAAATTGAGAAATCATCAACATTCTGAATTGGTGGGGGTAACGAGAGGGCTTATTTCCCCCTTTATCTGGTCTTTTTGTAACCTTTTTTTTTGCCAGCTTCACGCACCACAGCAAATTTGGCCCCCCTTTTTTTCAATTAAAGAGAGCCAAAAAAAAAATAAATATCTCAGCCTCTTTATATAATCCCTTTTCAATATCCTGTTGACTTGGAAAAAACACAAAAGAGTAATAAACATCCTTTGGGGTATAAGTTAAAATTCTCAGTAAGAGCAAAAATATAACTGTGAGGTATATGCAGTTTGAAATTCAGTTTAAATAATATTTCTTCTCTATTAATAGTTGAAGACCTGTTGTCCTTCTGAATGAATTTTAAAGAGAATTTCTAATCTTCATTTTATCAAAACTTCTAGAGTTGCCACTGCCTTGGTGGAGCAGTGGGCTAATGCCTCCTTAAGTAACACCAGCTGCCTGCAATTAGTGCAGGTTCGCATCCCACCAGGCTCAAGGTTGACTCAGCCTTCCATCCTTCTGAGGTAGGTAAAATGAGGACCCAGATTGTTGGGGGCAATTAAGCTGACTTTGTAATAATGCCGCTTGGGGGGTGTATGAAAGCCCTAACAAGCAGGCATATACATAGAATGAAGGCTACTGCTAAGCTTGTAAGCCGCCCTGAGTCTTCAGAGAAGGGCGGGATATAAATGGAATTAAAATAAAATAAAATAAATAAATAAAATTCTGTTGGTAGTTGCATTTTGGGAGATTGTAGAGCTTCTTCCCAGATGTATAAATGTGCAGATAGATGGCACCTTCACGTTTTCTAAAGCATGCTGAATGGGGAACAAGAAGAAGCATCCTCTGCAGTGTATTCTTACACACTTCGGAGTTCCTCTGTTTAAAGGAGCTTGTTGTTCAAGGTTGAACCTTAGAAAATCATTTCTTGCAGTGAGATGTGCATATTGTTAATGTGGACATTTGCCGATATCCACTTCCAGTGTCCACAGCCTTTCTCACTTATCATGCATCTCTACAATTTTGGAGGCTTCAGTTTTTACACAGTTTTGTTTATTATTATTTTCCTTTGGATCTTGTGCTGTTTTTCTATAGCCAATGACTCCATCTCTGAATTTTATCTCTGGTTTGTTGCAGTCTTAAAAGTCAGTTCCTAGATTAAAACTGTGGCCTCAGATTCTTTATCTTTCTTTTTTTGCTGTCACCAATGGAACTCCATTTCTTCCTACAATGCTTCCAGCCAGTGGTGGGATTCAACCGGTTCGCATCACTTCGGCAGAACAGGTAGCTAATATTTTGTTGCCCAGGCCCAGAATGGACTTCTGGAAGTTGTATCCACACAAAGAACCAGTTGTTCATATATTTGAATCCCACCACTGCTTCCAGCCATTCCTTTCTCTCACTTTTCATCATTTTATGTAAAGCAAATGGCAGTACAAAGCCAAATGTCCTCAATTCATGTCACTCATGTTCTTATGCAAAAGAAGATTTTGCAATTTCCATTTGGTATATACAGCAAGCCTAATGCTATGGCCTTGTATGTCTAGTCTCTGAAAGTATTACCGCATCCTTTGTGAATTTCAATGGTTCTGTTTGGTGAAAAAAAATGTCAAAGTGAAGTGCCAATATAAAGTATCCAGTTTTCTAAAGGTTATACATTTCCAGGTCGTAAAGTAAAATTTCACAGGTTTTAAAGCACTGTACATGGATGTTTAATAACAATCTAGACAATGTATTTCAGAGTGTGGGCAAACATAATGAAATGATCCAAAATAAAATACTTGAATTTCTAAAAAAAAAATGCATTAAAACTTGCAGAGCTTATTTATGAGAATGTCTCATAAGTACCTCTGATGCATCAATGGTTAGCGAGGTAAGGTCAGATCTCATTTATATGTAGACAGTTTAACTGTGGTGGCAAATTAAAACAATTGCCTTGCTTCATCACTGAATTAGTTTTCCCCAAATGCTGCTCTTGAAAGTTTTTTAATTGCAAATGTGATAACTTCGTGTCAACATGGACTCCATATTATGGCCCAAGATATCTAAAGGACACCAAGGGATCAAATGGCTAATGTTGATAACTCATATTGAAAAGAGAATTTATAATGCCTTGCATCTGGATTTTTCAGTTCTGAATAGGGTACAACCAGGGAGTGAGGAAACCTGAACTGTAAATCTGCAAAAAATATATATGCTATAAGCTGCCAGTTGTCTCTGCAAAGAGAGTGGCTCATATAATAATAGGGACAAGCTCAAATATAAGATACTTAAATGTGTTGATGCTATTAATTAAATAAAAAGCATGGATATTATAAGAGACACAGGTGATTTGAATAAGCCATGAAATAAGTTTTTTGCAGCAAAGCATTTATTAATCTGGTTAATAAATATGTGGAATATGAAGCAGAAGTGATGGAAGTGATGCACTTTGAACATCACATTTTGCAAACCTTATCGGAAAATAAACATTTGCTTATAAAGACAGAACAAATTTTTAGAGGAGAGGAGAGGAGTGACACCATTACACAAAATTTCTAGATCTGAAATTTTCTCTTACGCTTCTAGGTTAGAAGAATACACTGCGTAGCAAGGAAAATAATCAAAAAATACAATTGTGCATATTCTGCCCAGTTGTTCAGCTGATTAGAAACTGGTGCCCTTAAAATGTATTGTCCCAGAACATTTGAAGGGAACTAAGATTTAAGGTGCTGGTACTTACCTTTAAAGCCCTACATGGCTTAGGCCCGGGATATCTGCGGGACCGTCTGCTGCCGGGGACGACTTCCCATCGCCCAGTGCGCTCACACAGAGAGGGCTTCCTCAGGGTGCCGTCGGCCAGACAATGTTGGCTGGCGACCCCCAGGGGGAGGGCCTTCTCTGTGGGAGCACCTGCCCTGTGGAATCAGTTTCCCCTTGAGCTTCGGATGGCCCCGGACCTCCGGTCCTATCGCCGCGACCTCAAAACGTTTCTTTTCCATCAGGCTGACCTGGATTGATGATGGGTTTTTAAAAGTTTTAATTTTTAACTGTGTAATTAATATTTGGGGCTGTTATTTAATTTTTTTCTTAACTTTTGTACTGTTGTTTTTATTGCTGTTAGCCGCCCTGAGTCCTCCGGGAGATAGGGCGGCATAGAAGTCCCATAATAAATAAATAAATAAATAAATAAAACTAAGTGGGACAGTTTGCTGGATCTGATCTATCAAGCCCTACAGGGCTGTCTTCTCTGAAGGGAATTTGTCCCGTGCTTTCTTGTCAAAACAGGGATGCATTGGGTCTTCTCCCTCCAAAAAAGTATGTGGCAGATCTTCTGGGCTGCTGCCCCATCCTTATAGAACAGTCTGTCCCCAGTGGTTAAGGCTGCCCAAATGAATGGTCCTCAGTTGAAACTGTCCTGTTGCTCTGTGACTTTGGGATTGAAGGCTTGTTCCTTTCATGGTTGCTGTTCCTTGGAATTTTGAGGGCTCATATTGTTTTGAGATTCCTTTTCATTTGTCTTTAATACGAATGCCCTTGCTGTGGGTTTGACGGAATGGTTTTCTTATTATTATTATTATGTCGACTGTGGTTTATTTCATTTTTATAACTATCATCATAAAACAATGACAGGATAAGCACTGTAATAAAGAAAGACAGAAATCAAGTCTGTGATAGGGATATCAGAAAATTGCGAAAACAGACTAGACCGTTAAGACATTGGTTAAAGAGCTGAAAGCTTTCTCTTTCTTTTCCATCACTACCCAGTGGGAGGAATGTTCCAGGAACTGAATTAATGAACATTTGTATATAAAGCTCGGAGGATTCTTTTGGATGTAAATCATTATGCACAAATTTGGAGATCTGTGTAAAGAACAGAAGCGAAAAGACCAATAGAGAATCTGTTGAGCTGTGGCAAGCACTATATCAATCACAAACAAAGGTGTTTAAAGCTTTTGACAATTCCACCTTTATAGCGAAGGTGACTTATAAATGAAGATTCTTTCACTTGAAGTTGAAGAGAGTTAAATATACCATTGCTTTTTACAACTTCTGAGCACCCATCTTTGAATTTGGTCAAGATGTTACTTATCATCACTCATATTTTATATAAAGTAGCATGTGCAAGAGCTTGCACATTCAGCCCCTGATCATTTTTCTCTGACATAAGAAGAGCCCAGGATATTTGTCTGTGGCAGCAGGACTATAAATATCTATGTCAGAAATTGAATCTTGCAGATGACCACAACCTTACTATCATAAGCCAGTAATTTTGTCATCAGCAGTATATCATCTTCTGGGCAAGCGCCTGAAGAATCCCCCTGAACAGAATGATCCAATGTAGCAATTCCCATGTTTTCCTCTTATTTTATTTTGCTGGTGTCTCTGTGCTTTCTCATATATTGTAAAGCATGGCAGCTAAAATTGGCTTTTCAGACTGAACCATTTCCCAAGCCAGCAAATTTTCATCCTGGATTGCTTACACTTGAGAGTGACGGGCAAAAGGGAAATCTTTAAATCCACAATAACTAGCATTATTGGTGGCATTCGAGGTACATTTGAAGTTAAAAAAAAACAACACTGCTGTTCCTAGTAATAATCCCCTTTTGCCAGGATGGAGAATCAGACAGAATCTCTTGAAGTCGACAATTTCCTCACTGACATTTCCTTTTTCTGCACACACACTTTAAAGATTAAACTGTATAAAGCAGAACTGACATGATATCATTACTTGGCTCTTACACTGTGCTAACTTAATTTGCTTTTCATTTCCAGGTATTTAAAAGACTATTATTTTCACTTCAGACTTTACTAACCGCCAATTAAATGATTAGAATGTAGAAACAGAGATAGAAAAGAGAGAATCTTGTTATAAGGTTTCCAGGTAATTGCAGTACTGGAGGTGAGGGGGAATTCTGCCTTGTGCAACTAGAGAGAGAGAGAGAGAGAGAGAGAGAGAGAGAGTGTATGTGTGTATTTCATAAATATATATTCACCAAAATAAAGTGTTTCCTTTGGATACTATGTTGTCCAGCTCTTATTAATGGAAAAGGAGTAAGAACTGAGTCAAATAGCTATGGATGTTTTAAAAAGTTCCCTACCCTTTTGGATGTATCAATAAATGTTGCACCAAATAAAATTGCATTATCTCATACTGCCAAAATGCCACTGCTTGGCATGGGTTCAGTGGTAATCTTGAATTTACAGTGGCTGCTGAAGTTATTCTTACAAGGACACCTATTATCACAGCCTCTGAGTCTTTTCAGCTGCTTGATAAGAAGTCATAAGGTCCAAGGAAATATGAGGCTATGAATGGATTATAAACTAGAATACAGCCATGCCAGATGGACATGCAGCCACTGTCTCTTGCCGTCCACTAATATTTTAAGTAATAATATAGACGTAAGTATTAAAATCTGCCTGTAATGTATAGGATTTTGGATTAAGGTTCTTCCATCCCATTTCAGTGAATAGTTGATATGGAAGAGGTTTGCATTTCAGAGATGCGGAAAGTTAGTAACTCAACTGAGATGTTGGGGTTTCTTTTATCCCCTGGCACTAAGGATCATCACAAAAAGACCGCTAAGGCATTTCACTTCGTGTTATATTTTTGAAAAGGCTAATGGGGAGCATAAACTAAGTTTTGACAGTGGCCTCTAGAATCTTCCAGAAATTGTCATCAAATTATTGTTTATAATATGCAGAAGAAGAACATTAATAAATATGCAATGGATAATCCTGAGAGCAAGTTTGATGTAGTGGTTAAGGCACAGGGATAGAAACCAGGAGACTGTGAATTCTAGTCCCACCTTAAGCACCAAGCCAGCTGGGTGACCTTGGGTCAGTCATTCAGTCTCAGCCCTAGGAAAGAGGCAGTGGCAAAACACTTCCCAAAATGTTGCCAAGAAAACTTCAGAGACTAGTCTAAGTAGTTACATCAGACCATAGAGTCATAGGGATGGAAAGGGATCTTGGAGGTCTATTAGTCCATCTCCCTGGCCAAAGCAGAAGACTCTTTGAAGTGTTTTCACACCCACACATCATGTGAAGCAGATTAACCAATTACAGTGTAACTGAAACTGTCATTATTTTGAGTACCGTAATCTACAGTTAGATTCACAATCTAAGGATTTCTTTTTCCATAAGTGCCCAACTTTCATCTGCAAGTTCCAGGATTTCATAATTTTTTTTCAGTTGTTTTCCATTAATGCATCACATGGAATAGCAGCATCAGTGAACCAGACTTTTTTCTTTTCAATGACTGTTATATCAGGCGTATTGTAAACAAAGTGCCTGTCTGCATTTTAAAGTCTCGTAAGATCTTAACCTGTCTCATTTTCCAAAGCCTTCTCTACTTGATGTTCCCAGAAGTTTTTGTAAGATTTAAATTCAACTTGCAATAAAGTTTCCAATGAATAATTTTGGCAACTCAGTCATGACACTGCTTATAATTAGTTTGTGAAATTTAACTGCAGCCACTGATCAAATGATCAGTTGTTTCATTCTTTTCTCTATGAAGGCAACATTTCCTGTAGTTTGTTATATGATGAATTTTCATGCAATTAGTTGGCAAATCTTGTTCTTGAGCCACTAAAGTAAAGCCTTCCATTTCTTTTTTTAACACCTCTGATCTTAACTAACTCCAAGTGAATATTTTATTGGCTTTCTGTTCTATATCCTTCAAGTACCCGTAGTTTCCGGCGTATAAGACTACTTTTTAACCCATGAAAATATTCTCAAAAGTCAGGGGTCGTCTTATACACCGGGTGCTGAAAATTTAGGGACAGGGCTGGCTGGAAAACCTGGAGTGGATCTCCCATTTAGTCTGCGCAGGGAAAGCGGGACCAATTGGAGAAGAAGCTGCAGTCTGTGATTTTTTACAGGCTGGGGTCTGGGCGTCTTTTCTTCTAAAGTTGAAGACCAGCTGTAGTATATCCCAACTTGAAAGGCAGGTGGGGAAGGCAGCAGCCAGAGCAGCGGCTTAGCTCTAAGGACGCATTTGACTCAGGAACTGGCGGGCTGGCTGGAAAACCTGGAGTGGATCTCCCATTTGGTCTTTTTTTTAAAAATCCCATTTATATCCTGCCCTTCTCCGAAGACTCAGGGTGGCTTACAATTTAAAGCACAAATCAATGTGCTTAGCAATAGCCTTCATTCTGTGTATATGCCTGTTTATTAGGGCTTTCACACACACCCCCAAGCAGCATTATTGCGACTAAGAATCCTCACCAGGTCTTATCTCGCTGCGATAAGGGTGGCAAAATCCAACTACTTTTCCACCCTCATCGCGTCCGCAGATAATCGCCCGGCTGCCTTGTTCAGGGTGACTCGCTCCCTATTAAACCAAGAGGTGAGGGAGGAACCCTTGCAGGGTCGAGCCGAGGAATTTGGTCAATATCTGCTGGATAAAATCGCTCGGATTCGAACTGGTCTGGACTCCAACTGGGCTGAGATGGAAGAACAAGACATGGACAGTCTTGTCGACGTCATCTGGGAAGAATTTGATCCTGTAACTCCTAAGGAAGTGGACAGGATTATGAGAAGGTTGAGCTCCTCCACATGCTTACTGGACCCGTGCCCTTCCTGGCTGGCCTATGCAGCTCGAGAGGCGACACGAGGCTGGTTCCTAGCGGTCATCTCTGCTTCTCTGAGTGAGGGTCACTTCCCCACCGCCTTGAAGGAGGCGGTGGTGAGACCTCTCCTCAAGAAGCCCACCTTGGACCCATCCTCTTTGAATAACTTTCGTCCAGTCTCCAATCTTCGCTTCCTTGCGAAGGTTGTTGAGAGCGTGGTGGCGCACCAACTTCCTCAGATCCTGGATGAAGCGGTTTATCTAGACCCGTACCAATCGGGTTTCAGGCCGGGCTACAGCACGGAGACGGCATTGGTCGCTCTGATGAATGATCTCTGGAGAGCCCGGGACAGGGGCCATTCCTCTGTCCTAGTCTTATTAGACCTCTCGGCGGCTTTCGATACCATCGACCATGGTATCTTGCTGCGACGCCTCAGGGGACTGGGAGTGGGATGCACGGTTCTGCGTTGGTTCTCCTCCTTTCTCCAGGGTCGCTCGCAGTCGGTGCTGACAGGGGGACAGAGGTCGACCCCGAGGCCTCTCGCTTGCGGAGTCCCTCAGGGGTCGGTCCTCTCGCCTCTCCTGTTCAACATCTACATGAAACCGCTGGGTGAGATCATTCGCAGTTTTGGAGTAGGGTACCATCAGTATGCTGATGACACCCAGCTTTTTATCTCAACTCCTAACAATATCAGTGATGCCCTAGACGTGATGTCCCGCTGCCTGAAAGCGGTCCGGGAATGGATGGGGAGAAACAGGCTTCAACTGAACCCGGACAAGACTGAATGGCTGTACGTACCGGCAAGCCAGGAGATTCAGAACGTCCCACTGCTTAACATTGGGGACAAGTTACTTCCCCCTGCTGATAGGGCCCGCAACCTGGGTGTCCTCCTAGACTCGCAGCTCTCCCTGGAAGACCACATTGGAGCTGTGACCAAGGGGGCCTTCTCCCGGGTTCGACTAGTTCGCCAACTACGGCCTTATCTGGACCTGGATTCCTTACGTACAGTCACCCATGCCCTTGTGACATCTCGCCTAGACTACTGTAACGCTCTCTACATGGGGCTGCCCTTGAGATCCACTCGGAAGCTTCAACTGGTGCAAAGTGCAGCGGCACGGACACTCTTGGGAGCCTCCCGATACTCCCATATCACACCTCTCCTCCGTGCGCTGCACTGGCTTCCGGTTGCCTTCCGTGTGAAGTTCAAGGTGCTAACAATGACATTCAAAGCCCTACATGGCATGGGTCCGGACTACCTACGGGAGCACCTTCTGCCGATGTCAGCACCCCACCGTCCTGTGCGCTCCCACAGAGAGGGCCTCCTCAGGGTGCCACCGCTCAAGGAATGTCGGCTGGTGGCCCCCAGGGGGAGGGCATTCTCAGTGGGTGCGCCAGCCCTCTGGAACACCTTACCTACCGAAATCCGGATGGCCCCTGACCTCCGTACCTTCCGTCGCGACTTAAAAACTTTCCTGTTCCAGCAGGCTGGCCTGGCATGATAGCGTTAATTGGGGTCCCAGTTTGTGTTCATTAGTGTTTCTTATTATTTTATTGTTCGGTCTGTATACCTTCCTTCCTCTGTACACCGCCCCGAGTCCCTCGGGAGAAGGGCAGTTTATAAAAACTAATAAATAAATAAATAAATAAAATTATTACAAAGTCAGCTTATTGCCCCCAACAATCTGGGTCCTCATTTTACCTACCTTGGAAGGATGGAAAGCTGAGTCAACCTTGAGCCTGGTGGGATGCGAACCTGCACTAATTGCAGGCAGTTTGTGTTACTTAAGGCTCTGCGCAGGGAAAGCTTTAGAGTGAATTAGGAAAAGTGAAAAAGTGAATTAGGAAAATAGGGAATGGTTGCTGGAATCAGGGGCTGCCACAAAGAAGAGGGAGTCAAGCTATTCTCCAAAGCACCTGAAAGCAGGACAAGAAGTAATGGATGGAAACTAATCAAGGAGAGAAGCAACCTAGAACTAAGGAGAAACTTCCTGACAGTTAGAACAATTAACCAGTGGAACAACCTGCCTCCAGAAGTGGTGAATGCTCCAACACTGGAAGTTTTTAAGAAGAGACTGGACAGCCATTTGTCTGAAATGGTATAGGGCTTCCTGCCTTAGCAGGGGGTTGGACTAGATGACCTCCAAGGTCCCCTCCAACTACTACTACTACTTCTTCTTCTTCTTCTTCTTCTTCTTCTTCTTCTTCTTCTTCTTCTTCTTCTTCTTCTTCTTCTTCTTATTATTATTATTATTATTATTATTATTATTATTATTATTATTATTATTATTATTATAGTTTAATCCACTTGCACTGTTTTATGTTTACATGTTTGATGACAAACAGCCTTATGTTTATAAGTGACAGTTTTCCTACTAAGCACCTGCATGTCATAAGCATTTGAATTAAAATTACCATATTAAAATCAAATCTGATGTTTTTTAATTTTTATTTGGTGTGCGTTGGAAGAGGGGTAGTCTTATATGGCGAGTATAGCCCAAACCCTATAATTTAACAGGAAATGTAGGGGGTCGTCTTATACGCCCAGTCGTCTTATATGCCGGAAAATACGGTATTTCATTATGCATTGGCTTGTTCTTTCAATTTACAAATCAGTTTTAAATTGTTTCTTGTATATACTCAGCCTTCAACACTGCTTAGTTATTATTATGTTTTATACCATAGTCAGGCAGTTGTTTGGACTGTATTTGGCATTTTTGTCCACCTGTTGAGGACTTCCCAACAACCTGGGGCAGGCTGATGTTGTTATCTGATGGTGTTAAGGGTATTGTTGCAGGATGTGAGCTGTTCCATGTAATACTGCCTTTTGCAATTGACTGATGGTGATTTTTGTCAATGCAGTGTTGTACAAGCAGTACTCCAGGTGTTTTGGTATCGCACCAAGTTGCCTGCTTGGTGCCTGCTACTTTTTGCAGATCTTTGTATTATTATTATTATTATTATTATTATTATTATTATTATTATTATTATTATTATTATTATTATTATTATTATTATTATTATTTCTTTACCTTTCTATACATTATTGGTTTGTTATTAAACAG
Source organism: Vipera ursinii (assembly GCF_947247035.1). Taxonomy (NCBI): domain Eukaryota; kingdom Metazoa; phylum Chordata; class Lepidosauria; order Squamata; family Viperidae; genus Vipera; species Vipera ursinii. Next base: position 227,663,335 of record NC_139513.1, read on the forward strand.
GCGAGGTATTTTTTCACACATTCTGATAGGTCTTAATTTTATCACTTACATATAAACAAATGAAATCCTGCCAATATAATGCATGCTTTCCTTAAGGTTAAATTAAATTTATTCCGATTAGCTTTGCTTTGTTTTTTTCTGGCTGAGCATTCTTTTTTGAGTGTGACCCATAGCCATTTAAAGGCTAAGCACAGCCTTTGGCCTTAAGAAAACTGCACCCTTGGTCTGGATCCAAAGAAATACAATAGGTCCCAGTTTCAGATTGACAAGTTGCTTTAAAGCAATTTTAATATGACTTGGACTGTGCCATCCAAAGGAAGAAGAAACAGCTCTTTGAATTTTGGTCTTTTCTTCTTACCTGTCATATTTTATTTCAGCAGCACTTCACCAGCTGTCATTCTCTTATATTTTGATCTGTTTTTCAAAATAATGATATAAATAATGATCCTACTAGATGCTGTTTTCCAGCATGTTTATGTTGTGCTACAAAGAAAGGGTTCTTATATGAGTTATGGATGCATTTTCAAAAGGATTGCAATGGACCTAAATATAACTATCAATAGTGTGGTAAAGATTTAGCCTAAGAAGTATTGCCATTTATTACTCCAAACACATGAGATCAGATAAGGTTCTGTAAATAGATAAGTTAATTCTCTATCGTTTTTGTCCAAGGGGATGCTGGAAGCTATTATTCAGTTTCACTTGCAAAAAAAAATCCAATTCCAAACTAAAAACTGTATACAGAACTCTCCACAGACTATTTTTGTGATGCAAAAGTGAGCTGTTCTTTTAAATAAACAATGTCTTCAATGTTACACTAGTTTAATTCCAATTGAATCTACAATGACCACTTTAAATACACAGATATTAGAATTCCTGCATTACATATTGCCATCCATTCTATTTCCTTTCTGCTTTATAAAATGTCTTCCTTTTACTTTATACAGAAATATATAAAGCCCATTGCAGACTTTTCATAAAAATCAGACAACATTATTACTGATACCTGGGTTTTTCCCCTTTTTCTTTCTTTATTTTCTTTACAATTCTGTATCACATTTAGCAATGGATTAATTTGAAATCTTGGAATTGTAAGCCATTATCAGACAAATTACCAAAGAAGGCCTGATAATCAGTGTCATGGATGGTGATTATTGCTTCTACACTTAGTTCTGCCTGTCCTGTAGAAAAATCTAAATATCCTCACAATTCTGCAAAGTTCCTTTGGTTTCACTGGATTAAGACCATAAACAGCGCCCACTGGATTAAACCAGCAGCTACTAACCAAATATCTGCTCAAAGCCCATATGAAATAAGGTCTATGTTGCCTTTGAACCCACTGGTAACATCATTATAAGCGGTTGTGTATAAATAACATTGTCCTCCATAAATCTACCAAATAACATGTATTGCCTATCATTCACTTTGTCTCAGATTGTAGAATTGTGAGAAAGGAAAAAAGCCCTTTTCATATACATTCTCCATACCATGCATAATCTTAAATATTTAGTATATTAACTTTTATTTGCCATTTTTAAACAAAATATTGCAACCTTTTCTTGTACAGATTTTCTTGTAACTTTTCTAGACTCTGCTTTTCTTTCTCCTGAGATAAAGTGACTACAACTAAGCCTGCTACATAAAAAGACGTTGCAAGGAAGACAGTCTCCCACAGTGATAACAAATGCTGAAGGAGAATCATCCCATTACAAGCTAAATGTGGTGTAAAGATGGTTCCTGGTGTGTGTATCAAAATACTATGTACTATCTCGTCATGATATTTTCAAAATTTGCATTTTTACCAAGCACTCAGTATTTCTGACAGGGAGACTTGAACTAAAAGGGCTTGAATTCTCTTGAATTTTATTTTTTAAGGACAGACATTCTAAGAATTGATTGGGAGGCCCACTGATCTTATCATCATATCAAAACCTCAGCCATTTTGCTAGACCAAAAGATGAAGTTATTTTTATCCTTCTGATGGGTCACAAGTGGGCCAGAGGTGTTCTTTGAAAATGAATAGAATTATTAAATCTCTTGCTGAATGCAGGTATCCGTCAATATCCTTGAAGCAAATAAGATCAACAAGGCAAGGAATAATTCACTGGGATATCCTAATTCAGCCCATGGTACAGCTGATCAGTATACAGTGAATGATCTTTAGGCCAGTCTTTCTCAATGTGTTGTCCTTCAGATGTGATGGGACTATGTGCTGAGACTTTAAAAACAGAAGCTCCGATACTTCTGGAAGTGGTGAATTGCAGAAAAATGGTATAAGTGATTGGTCTTCATGGGAAATTAAGGCAAAATTGTTTCTGCCAGTTGTTCCATTTAACACTCTGTTCTTTCATCTTAGAAATAATTTTTCCCTTATTATATTCCAGAATTGAGGCACTAGGATTGCACGTTTGATCATGGAGACGTGATGAGCTAGAGACTGAAAATATAAATGATGTTGATCAGTATTCAGACTGGTTCAAAGATTGAGATTTAACATATTGTGAAACAGTCATACCCCTAAAGGATTTTGAGCTTGGAAGTAGTACCTGATCCCATACTGGTTCTGGATTGTTAATAGTGATGATGGCGAAGATTATATTTCTACAGCTACATTTTGCTCTGCATAGTTTTGATTTACTACACCTAATTACATCCTGTTTAGATATTACAATGATTGTCTATCCTCCTGAATAAATAATACTTTTCTATTGATGCAAAAAGTAGCAGTTAGGTTGCTAATTACTGGATGTAAGATCATATATATTCTACCAATTCTGAGGGGTGAGCATTGATAACTTACTTTTCAAGATGAATTTAAGATGTAGATTTTGGTATCAAAATGCTGAAATTCCTACATTGAGAAATATATAACAAAATGTGAATGTATATTAGGAATTCATAGAACTAGTGTACATAAGAGAAATGACAAGCTACATAATCATAAATTAATCACATTTAGGAACGATCAGTTTCAGAAGAAGAAACTTAACAATATATGTTTAATTATTCAAATAAAGCCAGTGATAGTAGGTGGTAATAAACTTTATTGTTGTTGACCAATATAATTAAGCCAATATTATTTTACATGATTACAGCAGAAATTAGTCTCTGTAACTCTGGGAAAAATTAGCTCATTCCAAACCATTTTCTGTTATAAAATGTATCCAAAGTATCACAGAGCATATTAGCTCAGTTTTGATAAGCATTGAAATTGCAACTGCATATAAGTATAAGAGTATTCTGCAATCCTATCCTTGTTTACTTGAAAATAAATCTTTCTGTGTTTAATAGAGCTTGCTTCTAGTAAGCAGAATGTTCAGGACTGCAGCTTAGGGCTGTTTGAATAAAACAGAAATTTCTGACAGAACCATTTCATCCCAAACAGTTAACATCTGCTTGTCTGCAAACAGTTCTGGTTAGATTTCCCTCTTCCCACCTCCCTGAACAAATCATACTATGATAAATGACAAAAAAAAGATGTACCAAAAACATTTAAAATGCTGCTTGTGAACAATTCTGCTGCTCACATATGTTCAGCAGACTCCAGCAGTGGATATGTTTTTCTCCTTTTGCTTCCTCATTTTACAAAATGTGATAGGCCAGAGGCCCCCAACCTTTTGGGCACCAGGGACCGGTTCCGTGGAAAGAATTTTCTCCACAGACTGGAGGGTGCTGTTCTGTACCAGCCTGCTACCGGCCCTGCAGAAAAGGCAGGGACAACCCCTTTTACAAGAAGGCAAGAGGCTGGAACTAAGCCTGCCAAATTTATGGATACAAAAGCAAACAGAACAAGATACGAACCATGAAACAGGAGCTATTCAAGTGGTTGCCTTCAGCAAACCAGCCCTTCCATGCATTCCCCTTTTATACAGTTCAGGGCGTGGCTTCTCTCTGCCTCCTTCTGAGGTGCCCCATTGCCTTCCTCTGTTTACTCCTGATTGACTGCCTCCTGCGTCGGGCGTCCTTGAACAGGGCCAGCTGTGGATCATCTTCATCCACGCTGTCAGGCTCACACAGCTGGGTCTGCGTCGTGACCAGGTGGGAGGGGCCTGGCTGAGGGCTCTGTGGAGCCTCAATATTATTCTCAGCAAGCTCTTCAACACCCCCCTCCTCCTCCTCTGAGTTGTCCGACCCAACTGCCGAACCCACAGGCTGACCCTGAATCACAACAGGTGCGTGGTTTTGTGTGCTGCCTGCATCCCACGGATGGGGCTTTGCTTGTTTGTGTGGACCGGTTGCTTACATGCCACAGCCCGGTACTCAGGGCTTTTTTTGTCATAGAACGCTCAGAATGGAGTTCCGGCACCTTTTTTGGATGGAACCTTGTAGGGTAGGCAAGGCGGGTTGTATGATATGTGTGAGTTCCGGCACCTTTTTCTTTTACAAAAAAAGCACTGCCGGTACTGGTCCATGAACTGGGGGTTGGGAACCCCTGTGATAGGACACCACATCCACTTTTACTTTGTAATTTGTCAGTGAAGACTCCTATCAATACATCTCGGGGTTACCTCGGGGACCACCTGCTGCCGGCGTCAACTCCCCTCCGCCCTGTGTGTTCCCACAGAGAGGGCCTCCTCAGGGTGCCTCCAGTCAGGGAATGCCGACTGGTGGCCCGCAGGGGGAGAGCCTTCTCTGTGGGCGCTCCGGCATTATGGAACCAACTGCCGGTGGAGCTCCGGATGGCATCAGACCTCCGAACCTTCCGTCGCGGCCTGAAGACCCACTTATTTGAATTAGCTGGTCTGGCCTGATGGGGGATTATGGGTTTTAAATTGTTGTTTTAGAATTGTATTATTGTTTTTAACTGGGCATTGGTTTAATCTTTTTTTTTTAACTTTTGTATTGTTATTTATATATGCCATGTGAACCGCCCTGAGTCCCTAGGGAGAAGGGCGGTATACAAATTAAATAAAACCTAAAACCTAAACCTAAAATCTCTGCAGGAAACCTTAAATAGGGATAAATTGTGTCAAACAGCGTTCTATTTTTGTTCATCCATTTTGTTGTCTCTGAAGTCTGCTATTACAATTGTATTCTAACAATCCAGAATATGGAAAGTGCTTAGTTTGATTCAAGTGTTTGTTTTATACTTGAACCCTTGTTATTTGATTGCCCTAGCTTGCAAACAAAGACTTAATTGATGAGAAATTGCTACTGCATTTCTATTTTGAAATGAAAAATCAGCTCTACCTTTCCTAAAATTAGGATGAAAATCTTTCTTGGATTAAAAAAAAAGCATACTAGTCTGATCTGGAATAAAAGAAAACTGTCAAAGCATTAAATGACATAAGAGAAGCACATACAGTATAACACTTTCAAAAGTCTTTTATATTTTAAATAAATAGATAAAGTAAGTTCTGAAGGAAGAGACACTTTCTTCTGCTATCCAAAAGGGTTTATGCATGGTGATATATCACTTTCTTATCTAATGAAATAGAATTGACCATCTACTTAATCTTAGTGTAATCTAATAAAATGCCAAATTTGGATCAGTTCAGGTGAAGTTTTCCATAAATGGTTCAAGAATAGGAAAAGAAAAAAAAAGTCTTCTAAATCCAGAGTTCATTTTTCAAATAAACTTTATATTTTGTGGAACTGTGTGAAAATCAGCTTTGCCAAAAGCAAAGGCAAGTGCTGAGTTCGCATTTTCCTCCCATTATTTAATAATATAGATTTGTCATCAACAGAAGAGAATATACTCAGGGTTAAACCCTGTGGTCCTTTGTGCTCTCTGAGCTTGGTGGTTTTCTTGCAGATGTTTCATTGTCAAACTAGGTATCATCAGTATTTTTACATATGCAAAATAATATTTTATATGTAGGTTATGTGTGTGAGAATACTGTATATATGTATGTATGTATGTATGTATATATATATATATATATATATATATATATATATATATATATATATATATATATATATATATATATTGTAAATTTTAGATTGCTAACAAAGAATTAAAGGGAGACTTTAATTCTCCCTTTAATTCTTTGTTAGCAATCTAAAATTTACACAAATATGAGCTGTCACTAGTGTGACTACTGCCTGTCGATGGCCTTCGGTTAGGCTGAAACAGGAAATAAAGATTTGTCCCATGTTTGGGGCCTAGCAAGGTAATCTAAATAGTTAACAAGCATATATATATATATATGCTTAGAACTAAAGGTGTAGGAGCAACGTTTCGACGGAATCCCATCCGTCATCATCAGGCTTGTGGCTTCAGCTTCCTTCTTCTGGGAGAAGCATGTGGTAGTGGCTGTTTGTTCCTCTTTTTTAAACTGCCAGAGGGGGTGTGTTCTGTGGGTGGAGGTGTGCTCTGATTGGGTGGGGGATTAAGTGTGTTCTGATTGGGTGGGAGTGTGTTTTGAATGGTGGGTGTGTTCTGATTGGGTGGGGGTGTGTTTTGAGTGGATGGGCTGGTCTCAGCTGCCAGCCTTAGACCTGAGCTGGTGAGTTGTGCTGCTTTTGTTCGGCTTCATGTTTGTGGTGGTGTCATGTTTTTATAGTGGGTGTCAGTTTGCTTATTGTGTGGTTTGGAGGGGTTTAAAGTGGCTGATGTTGCAGCTGTAGTTAGGTTTCTGTTTTGTGGTTGTGCCTCGTTATCATTGTAGGTTCGGATTTGCTTTTTGAATGGTTGTGTGGTGGTTGGGACTCGTCTGTCAATCAAGGCGGGTTTCCAAATGGCTGGTAGGCGACAGGTATCATCTCGTTTGTTCATGCTGTGGGGGCGTTTTTCTATCTCAATGGCTTCTCTGATTATTCTGTTGTTAAAATGTTCAATTTTGGCGATAGTTTTGGTTTTTTTGAAATCAATTTCATGTCCCATGGCTTCAAAGTGTTGGACCAGGGATGAAGTTTGTTCTCCCTTTCTGAGTGAGTTTTTGTGCTCTTCAATGCGTGCACTGAACAGACCAACAGAAGAATAAGTGTTACATTTTTCCTACCATAAACTACAAGAGAGAGATATCTGGGACATTATATAAGATGACATAGAAGGCAACAGTAAGAAAACTACAGTAGAAAAATGTTGTTTCTTCTCTATTATTTCAGCAGATTCAGTGGTGGGATTCAGCCAGTTCGCACCACTTTGGCAGAACCAGTAGCTAATTTTGTGTTGCCCAGGCCCAGAATGGAGTTCCGGAAGCGGCATCCGCACAGAGAATTGGTTATTTACATATCTGATTCCCACCACTGAGCAGATTGCATTCCACCGATAAAAAGATCCCTATTCAGCATCCCTTCTTTATAAGCCAAGCCATCATTCCACAAAACCTGTACAAAATTTCAAACGTTCCTGCTAGGATAAATTTGGAAAAGGGGATTTTCCTTTCATTTCTGCTGAATGGAAAGAAGCATAGGCTAAACTAATTTATCAATTATCTGCCTACCTCCATGGGGGAAAGTTGAGTTGGAGGGACGCCTTGTTCTCAATTGTCAAACAAAGCTGCAATGTCCACAAGATGTAGGAGATACTGGCCATCATTAAATCTGCAAAAGAAACCTAGTACCCTGTGTGTTAATTACAGTAATTCAAGATGTTTCGGGAATATAGTCACTTTTTCTTTCAGCCGTTAATTGATTCAAGTTTCTGTTACAAGTCCTTAAACTGTGTTGCAGTCTTCTAGGGGGAAAAAAAGGCTAATGCTGCTGTCTGCGTTTCCTAGCATATGTTTGTGATTGCAAAACATGAAGCCTGCCTGTTTCTCTTTCCTCTCTTGCGTTAGTTGTCCCTATAATAATAGAAATATGCTGCAAAGCTGCAGACATGACTGTAGTGATCTTTCCCATCCCTGCTGTCAAGAGCAATATAAGGCATTTCAGCCAACCATTCGGCTCTTCATTCATGGGACTCTCTGAGTTGAGACTTGAAGTTTGAGTAGATAATGAAGTTCAGATGTTATGGTGTCTCAAGGAAAGAGAGAATCGGTCTGATGGCACCAATGTGATCAGAGCATACAGTATATCTAATGTAGGCGCTGGAGTTAAGAGACTCTCAAGTGTTCTGTACCAGCCTGCTACCGGCCCTGCAGAAAAGGCAGGGACAACCCCTTTACAAACGGCAAGAGGCTGGAATTACGCCTGCCAAATTTATAGCTACAAAAACAAACAAGACACGAACCAAGAAACAGGAGCTTTAAGAAACATGAACCATCCGAGCGGTTGCCTTCAGCAAACCAGCCCTCCCAGACATTCCCCTTATATAGAGTTCAGGGCGTGGCTCCTCTCTGCCTCCTTCCGAGAAGCCCCATTGCCTTCCTCTGTTTACTCCTAATTGACTGCCTCCTGCGTCGGGCATCCTTGAACAGGGCCAGCTGTGGGTCATTTTCATCCACACTGTCAGGCTCACACAGCTGGGTCTGCGTCGTGACCAAGTGGGAGGGGCCTGGCTGAGGGCTATCATTAGCAAGATCTTCAACCCCCTCAGCAAGGTCTTCAACACCCCCCTCCTCCTCTGAGTCATCCGACCCAACTGCCGAACGCACAGGCTGACCCTGAATCACAACATCAAGAGAGAACTTTTTAGTTCCTCTCTGGAGGAAATAAGCCTTGGTATCTATGGATCTCCATACATTAGGGGTTATCTCAAGAAAATTCACAATACTTTGCAAAACCTACATAGTGCTCTGAATATGTATTATATACAAAAGTGTACTTTTGTACAATACAAAATAACACAATTGACTTACAGAATAACAGAGTTGGAAGGGACCTCGGAGGTCTTCTAGTCCAATCCCCTGCTCAAGCAGGAAACCCTACACCATTTCAGATAAATCATTGTCCAATCACTTCTTAAATCTCTTCCTGGTAAACCTCTTTCTTGTTATATTCCAGATTCCAGTGTGTAATTCATTTGTTCATAATGAACGCATTCATGCATATACAATGTGCACGTATAAATCATTTGTGACTCTCGCTTATGAATTAGTCCAAAAGCTATCATTGCTATACTGTATCATTTTATATAGTAATAGACCTTCCCCATACATCCTGATTGTCAGGCAATGTACTTGCATAATTACAGGATTTTTTTAAACAGGCATTATTTCTTGAGTAGTCTATTAGGTGAAGCGTGGCATCGGGAGATTTCTTCTTTATATAGCATGTACACAAAGGGCCTTGATCCATATTACCTTTGAATGTCTTTGATTGAAGTCCTTAGGGCTGACTCATAAATGACTTTTTAACAGGGTAGAATTCTCATGTGATGAGCTTTATCATCTAATTATGCTTGTTTGTACAAGATAGTCCCCAAATGGAGAAAATCAAAAGTTAACAGCTGAAAATCTAGCTTCCAGCTATTTTCTCTAACACATTATTTAATTTTTCTTATTGCAAACAATTTTAGATGGGGATGCACAAATCACTTGAAATCCAGCTAATTATTATACAGTATACCTTCTGAAAAATATTCATTTGTTATTGTTCAAAACTTTCACTAATATAGAATGTTTTGTGCACATGGATTCTTAATATATGGAGCTTTGCGTACAATTTTCTGAATTCAAGTTGCATGGATAATGTCTTCTGTAATGCGTATACAGGTAGTCCTTGACTTACAATAGCTCGTTTAGTGACCTCTCAAAGTTACAACGGCACTGAAAAAAGTTGTTTATGACCTTTTTTCCCACTTAACAATCATTGCAGCGTCCCCATTGATCAAAATTCAGCTGCTTGGAAACTGACTCATATTTATGATAATTGTAGTGTCCTGGGATCATGTGATCACCTTTTGCGACATTCTGACAAGCAAAGTCAATGGGGAAGCCAGAGTTACTTAACCATATTATTAACTTAACAACTGCAGTGAATCACTTAATAACTGTGGCAAGAAAAACTGTAAAATGGGGTAAAATTCACTTAACAAATGTCTCACTTAGCAACAGAAATTTTGGGCTCAATTGTGGTTGTAAGTCGAGGACTACCTGTATACCTGTATTCACAAGAACATTTGAGTGCAGAAGAATGAATACTCTAGTCATTATTGCCTCATAAATTGCATATTTTTTTATATCCTTATCTCCATTCAGATGCCTCATAAAGGTGTCCTGAACCAGCTTTAGAGTAAATATGTTGTTGCCATGGCTTTTTACTTTCTATGAGTAATTTTATTTCACATGGACAATTCTTGTGATACTAGTGTAAAGATTTCTTTTCCATTAAAACCAATGCAGTCACAAAATGTCTTAGGTCAATCCTAAATGGAAAGAGGTTTAGGCTTAGTTTTCATAGCCTCTTCAGGTTTCTGAACTTTTCTATGGGTCTCAGACCACTAAACATTAAGAAAACCAAGATCATGGCATCTGGCCCTCTCAACTCCTGGCAAATAGATGTGGAAAAAATGGAGGTAGTGACAGATTTTATTTTCCTGGGCTCCAAGATCACCGCAGACGGGGACTGCAGCTAAGAAATTAAAAGATGTTTGCTCCTGGGGAGGAAAGCCATGGCAAATCTAGACAGCACACTAAAAAGCAGAGACATCATCTTCCCAACAAAAGTGTGTATAGTCAAGGCTATGGTCTTTCCAGTTGCAATGTATGGCTGTGAAAGTTGGACCATAAGAAAGGCTGTGTGCCAAAGAATTGAAGCCTTTGAACTATGGTGCTGGAGAAGACTCCTGCCAGTCCCTTGGACTGCAAGGCGATCAAACCGGTCAGTCCTAGAGGAGATCAACCCTGATTGCTCTTCAGAAGGCCAGATCCTAAAGTTGAAACTCAAATACTTTGGCCACCTAATGAGAAAGAAGGACTCACTGAAGAAGAGCCTAATGCTGGGAAACGTTGAGGGCAAGAGAAGAAGGGGACAACAGAGAATGAGGTGGCTGGATGGAGTCACTGAAGCAGTAGGCATGAGCCTAAATGGACTCCAGAAGATGGTAGAGGACAGGAAGGCCTGGAGGAATGTTGTCCATGGGGTCGCGATGGGTTGGACACGACTTCGCAACTAACAATCACACAGACCACTCATGGGGTGGTTTGGACTGAAAACAAGTGACTTGCCTGTAGTCCTTCAGTCAGACCATAGAAAAGTTCAGGAACCTGAAGAGGCCACCGAAAACCAAGCCTAATAATATAATGGTTACATCATTGTATATCACATTATACTGAAATTTATACCAAACTGGCAAATTATTATAGGTTGATTTTAATGCAAACCTTATCCCTTTTCTTGATAATGCTTAGATGGTCATTTTAATGCATATTGATATATAAGAAAAAAAGAAAATGTGGGCAAAATAGAATTTCACTAATTTCCCATATACAAAGTATTGCAGTTAAGAGTAAAAGTTCATAGAAGCTTATAAATAGATTGATGTCTCTTGTGACCTGGTATCTCTATTATAATAGTTTATGGGGAAATTTTAGATCATGATCATGATATGAACTGTACCATGCCAGGTGCAAATGAAAGGAGTTGTTATTTCTCTGCACGTCATCCAGGGCTGTAGGGAAAGTCTAGATTTCTGCCTGAAAAATTATTAGAAGAGGCAAGAGGCTAACTTATAGAGAAGAATAGATTTCCATGACATGTACTGTAATTATGAAAAGCAGAATTTAGACTTATCAGCAAGACAAGTAAATGCAGGATGAAATCTATGGAGCACGTTGCCTAGAGAGATAAGAGTAGCTTGAAAGAAGAAATTGGAATAACCCTACTTTATTTACAGTGAAATTGTGTTTGAGAATTCACAGCACCCTAGGATAGAATTCTGTAGTGACCGGCTGGGCTTCCTCAGCTATCTATTTCATGATGCAAAATTAAGAAAAAAAGAGAACTGCAGAAACATGCACCAACACTTTCTTTCTTTTCCAGCACAAATTGAAGTGATACCATGCAAAATTTGTGGTGACAAATCCTCTGGAATACACTATGGGGTCATCACCTGTGAAGGCTGCAAGGTATGTAATGTTTATGTGTCCGTGTCGTCACTGCATTCTGTGGCAGCTTCCATCAAATTTGGATTAGACAAGAGGCATTTCAACAAGGATTTTCAAAATGGTGCAAAAATGTCAGCCATTCTCCCTGATCTCAAGACTGCACACATGATTTTTCCAAAATGTTTGAGGGCATGTACAAGTAGCACAAAAAGAACATGTTCGCTGTAAATATAAAACAGCTCTCAACAAATATAAATGCACACATCTCTTTAGCTCAAGTCTTGCTTCTAGCTCCTATTTCAAATGAGTGAGAAAAAAATATGACATTTGAATGAAAAAGACTTGAGTTCCCCTCTGTTTGGCTTAGTCAGGGGAAATAAAAACTGCCAGCACAGCAGGATGTTTCAGTTTGCCACACTTGCCACAGATTGCGTGGGGGGAGGGGGGAAAAGGAAGAGCAAATGTGTTGAATAAAAACGGAGCAGAAACATCTATTTAAGAAGGCATTGTATAGTCTATACATATTCTGAAATATCACTCTATTGAACAGAGTTTATTCCCAGGTAAGCATATGTAATATTACAAAATTTTAGCAACTCATATTATTCAACTCTGAATAATAGGAGTTAAGATTTGAACAGTACTTCACAAAGCTTAAAAAAACCCATCCCCTCATTCATAATCATAATCATGCTGTTTGTTCCTTTTTTCTTCTTTTTTCTAAGGATATCAAGTTTTCTAGAAACTCTGAAGATATGGTTAATAAAAGTATTTCTTTTTTTACAATAGTAGCTCCATCATTTTTATAGATTGTATGACTGAGCACTGTCAGTCAAGAGATTTTGGAGATAACTCTTGACTTAAACCTGTTACTCTATATTAGTTGACAAGGATGAGCAGAGCAACTCTTGAGCAAAAGAGAGCTTGCACAAAAAAGAGGATACTGAGAGTAGTTAAGTTTACACAGCAACCACACAGATACACTGAGGTGTGTACAAAAGTTTTACTTGTGGGATAAGAAAATAGCACAGTCCAGGAAAAAACAGTCCAGGTCATACACGAGTAATGAAAAGATAGCAGATAACAACAGTCCAAGGATTATCCGATACAGAGTCTTCTTGCCAGTCTGTAAGTCAAACACAGTTCTAAAGGTTTAGCAAAACAGTAGCAAACCCACAAACCACGATAAACAGCAAGTAACAGCAAACGAGAGTGAATGTAACAGAGAGAGAGAAGCTATGTCTCTAGCTCCCTCTTATGGCCGTAGGAAACAGCGCTGGCCAATCATTAGAAGGTATGATGCAATTCATTACATAGTTAAAGTGATACATTACAGTTCTATAACAATGATACAATCGTAGTTCATATATATTGCCAACCCAACCAGTTAGGCCACAGACATATACCTAACATTAGTTTTTCTCAACTTTGCTGTGTGGATTTCAACTCCATGCTGGCCGGAGAATTCTGGGAGTTGAAGTCCACACCTCTTAACCTATGGCTGAGAAATCCTTTTCTATTAATTTCATTTTTGTATCCTGACAATCCCTCCAAAATCTTTGGAGCTTCTAGGGGAAAGTGTGTGTATCAAATTATCCTAATTTAACCTTTGCAACAACTGTGAGAGAAATGTTAAGTTGAGAATACAGGCAGACTAGCATTATTCAGAGTATCATAGCTAAGTAGGGACTTGTGTTCAAGCGCTAAGGCTGACATTCATTATTATCCCAACTTTATCTGTACCTGACAAAATTTCAAAAATTATACCACATCCAGACACTATTTTAATTGCAAGAATGGTTTTGAGATGCTGCCTTAAATACAGAGATCTAGCTGTCTTTCTTTTTCTCCTCACTAGGGATTCTTCAGGAGGAGTCAGCAAAACAATGCCTCATATTCCTGCCCAAGGCAGAGAAACTGTTTAATTGACAGAACCAACAGAAATCGCTGCCAACACTGCCGACTGCAGAAGTGTCTTGCCCTGGGAATGTCTCGAGATGGTAAAGTCCTGGCTTTCTGATTCACAGATCAGTCTTTGGAACTGTTCTTCCTTTCAGTCTGTTTTCCCTTTCCCAAAGTAAAGGCATCTTTCTGTTCAGTGACATGGATCCCTGCTGTTCCCCAAACAGAAGGCTTTGTAACTAGAGGGGTTATGATGTCAAACAGAGAGTAAAATTAATCCAAGTACAAGATGTCACAATGGAAATTTGGAACAGAATTGCTGATAAAGCATTAAGTTAAATTTCTCAACAACTGTAATGGGATTTGCCAGACCTTGGTTTAAGTAGACTTTGGAATACAGCATTTGCTATTTTATGCATATGGCATTAGGCATTTAACAGGTCCCTTCCCATGCCCCCACCATTTGTCTATTAAATTGAGGGAATGCTTTAATTTCAAAACACAAACATTGCTCACAGCAGAGCAGCCTATTATGATGAAAGCTTTATTTTATTTATTGTATTATTTATTATTTTATCATTTAGTTTTATCTATTATTTAGAGTCCACAACGTCCCTATGTGACCAAGATGGGCAGCTTAAACTTTCAATAGATAGTTAGATAGATAGATAGATAGATAGATAGATAGATAGATAGATAGATAGATAGATATGGATGGATGGATGGATGGATGGATGGATGGATGGATGGATGGATGTAAGGCCACTGAATCAAAAAAAAGCTCAAGGTAGCCTACAGAATTGAAAATACTGTAAGGAAATATGGCTAGAAACAAAATACTAGTGCATTGAGTAAATGCACAAAAAAGAAAATTTCAGCCACCAATTACAACCATTACAATTGATAACATGAGCAAATTATTGCATTGTCTGTGCATGTTTTAGGGACAATTGCTGGAAATATTACTGGGGAGATGGGCGGCATATAAATTTAATGAATAAATAAAAATATTTATTTGCTTCTGGTTTTTATGAAGCAAAGGAGAAAGAAACATTACTAACTGGGAGACAGAGCATTTAGCAACTGGCAGATTTAAAGAGGAGAAATCAAGCCTAGATTGGTTGCATTCTCTGCCCTTGGCTATTCACTAGCAGAGAATGAGCAACAAGTGGCTGAAAGTGCTGTCAATCAGAAGCATTTTTCAGAACTCATCTACACTGATTGGTAAATCATAATAAACCTGGACATTATGGATGGAAGCAAAAGCAACTTTAAGTGAGACCGCCTTGAAGAACATGCAAAAGTGCAGCTGTTCCAATAATGGACATTCCTCCATATGCCCAGGCAACTC
This sequence comes from Vipera ursinii, assembly GCF_947247035.1. Lineage (NCBI taxonomy): Eukaryota > Metazoa > Chordata > Lepidosauria > Squamata > Viperidae > Vipera > Vipera ursinii. The sequence continues at coordinate 227,678,467 of NC_139513.1, forward strand.
CTCTTTTTTTACAAACTGTCTTCATTGCCAGAAAGATTATGGCCACTATTCAAGGTGCTGCTTAAACAGTGGTCAGCATAGATATGTATGTGTTGACCTTTGAGTCAATCCATGCAGTTTTCTTAGCAAGATTTTTGCAAGTGGTTTGCCCCTGCCTTTTTCTTTTTAGAACTGAGAGAGGGACTAGCCTAAGGTCACACAATTGGTTTGATGCCTAAGTCAGAACTAGAACTCAGTGTCCCCACCTAGTGCCTTTGCCACAGACCAAAATGACTGCTTGTCTTCCAGCCTGTCTATTCAGACAGAATCAACATGCTCCAGGTCCATCCATTAAACAATGTCATTTCATGGAATCACGAACATGTGCTTTCTCTGTCATTTGGAACAGCTTGCCCACAGAGATTTGAACAGTCCCAGACTTGATCTTCTTCTGACAAGTCTTAAAGACTCAGCTATTCCCCTAGGCCAGGGGTAGGCAACCTCGGCTCTTTTATGACTTGTGGACTTCAACTCCCAGAATTCCTGAGCCAGCCATGCTGAAGTCCACGAGTTGAAGTCCACGAGTTGAAGTCCACAAGTTGAAGTCCACAAGTCATAAAAGAGCCGAGGTTGCCTACCCCTGCCCTAGGCCTTGAATTAGGGTGAAAGGAGGACTACTTTGTGAAGTTGGGTGCACAAGGCAGATAGTGGATTGTTCACCAGAATCAGTCTTACAAATATGGAAGAAGAACAAAGATATTGAATTATGCTCCAATATAGCTGAAAACAAAATGATATGAAAATTGGTGTGGTTAAATGCACATTGTAAAAGCAACTTAGGAAAACTTACCAGCTTGTTTGGGGCTTTCTTTTTTTAAGGAGATGGGACGGAACTAGAATGCAACGCATAGGACATGAGAGTCTACTACAGTTAATATATTTTGCCTTGAAAATTAATGCAATTTCTTGAATATTTTAAATAATCCTTTAGGAAGAATGAAGCCTAATATTGAGTAAGGTTAATATACAAGAAGCTACATTTATTTTTTTATAGAAATTATGTTACATTAAAAGTTAGCTCCATTATGTTCTTAATGGTTTCAACGCAGTAAATATCAAAAGTTCTTAAGTGATGTGTCCTTGCTCTGTTCCATTTTTTTCGCAAGTCTAAAAACATTTTTCCTGCATATTTTATTATTTTATTATTTTCATTAAGAAGATCAAATCTCTTAGCTTGTAATACTTTCCTCATAATGGCAGCGGGTCAAATAGTGGCAATGAAATGAAAAATCCCAGAATGCCTGAAATATTCCCTTTTCAGTAATAGTATGCTACTTCCTGAGTATTCCCCGGAGAAAGGACATGTAGCTATGCACATCTGGGACAACCATGACCTGGATAATTTCCATAGATGACAGGTACCTACCCGATGTCATGTCACTTTTGTGGCCAAATATTACCTCAATCTAGAAAGAAATATCTATTCATACAGGTGTCTTTCATACTGTCTATTGTGAAGCTGAAGTGATGCTGCCAGATATTTTTGGATTGCAGATCAAATGAATCCCAGGCAAGATAGCTCAAAGATTGAGTTGATAGGAGTTTCACTCCAGCAATTTCTATAGGGCTACATTTTCCCTGGTCAACAGCAGTGCGCACATGTGTGCGTGTGTGTGCGAGAGAGAGAGAACAAAGGCGGTCAGAATAATGAAAGCAACATTGAGGCACACAACGTGAGCTCTGCCCCTTTGGAATGCGGTCATGATGTCACTCACATGTCGGAAAGCAGAAGAGCTTGCAATGCTTGACCCTGCTTTCATCATTCTGACAAAAACAGCAAGGATTCCTGCATGGTGCTGTCCCCAGCTCTGTACCAACCTATTGAAAAAAAATGGCTAATGAAGATGACAATATTGCTTTGCATTATGACTGGCAATTTTCTGCCTTTTCTTGTCAGAAGAAATGAACCCTTTTATTACTTTAAAGTTATATGTGACAAATCTTTTCTGGGATGTAACCTACAAATTGTGCTTCTTTAGAGGAAGTGCGATTCCTGTAGAGTGTTTCCCTTACTCTGTTATTTCCCTTCACTGTAACCTGTATAACATTCTCCCCCACTTCCCCCAAAAGTGTGTGAAGATAACAGCCCCATTGACAGATTGTTGATAATAGGGAGTTGGGGCTTGTTATCTTCCAAGGGTACTAATCCTGTTAGTGCACAGATTAAAGGTTTGGAGAAAATTGATAAATCGCACAGGATACAAATCTGAAAAGAATATTTTTAGAGCCCTGGTTTGCTGCAGAGCGAACATGAGGAGATGAAAAAGCAGTTGCGAGGCTGCTCATTATGCACAGCAGGATGGTGGTTGCCTGGCACTCTAGGAAGAATATTCTCTTGATTTCCATCGAACTTTGGCTAGGGTGAGCAATTGGAGTGAGAGAGCCTGGGAGACTAGACCCTACAGCTCCCTTGTCCGGAAAAGGCAACCAGCAAAAGAGTATACATACAAGGACAACCGGTTGTCACTTTGGGTGACAATATGCTATGGTCACTGTCAGACACTATGTGTTTTTTTAAAAAAAAATACTTAAAATATTCTTCGTTTCCTTCAGAAATCTCAAGTTCAATTAAAAAGAATGCTTAACTCAAAGAACATCCTTTTGGCTTTTAAATTCCAAATTTGCAGAGGACTATATCACATCATTTTCTTCCACTCTATTAGTGAAAGCCTATGAGTTAAAAATTAAAATACTCTCTCTTTACAATGACCAACATTAAATGTTATTCTAAACATTCTAAAACAATGAAAAGGCTGATTTATTTTTCTAAAAAATCATCATTATTTAATGAATGTATATCTCAACTACCAAATAGATTTCTAGAAGAATCAGACAGGGCAGACTATTTTGACTGAAATTTACAGGACATTGAAGAAGAAATCAACTGTAAAATAATCCTGATATACCTGATATCTATGACAATAATGAATATGGAGGGTCATCTGTTAAATACAAATATCCATTAAATCCAAATTACATAATTTGCATCCATTTATATTATATCCGTAATTATGTAATTGACATAAATGGCATATGCAGTAAAATTTCAATTTACCGTAATGGACAGACCGTTAATTTACGTAACTAACAAACTATTTATTAAATGGAATGAAGTTAAAGCTAAACATTTCTTGTTGTATCTGGAGTCTTTACTTTAGGTGCATTACTTTCTAGTAGATTAATCTCATGTTTACTGGTCTTAAGGTAAAGTTACTGAGATTTCCAAGGGAGTGATGCAGAAACAAGTATATATAAGCAAAGCTTTTCTCACCATGAAGTTAAACAGGTGGAAACAAAACTGAATTGCTTGAACTATTATGTGAACAAATTTTTTATCCCATTAAAAATGGATAAGTTCACAGTTGCTCAATATTAATTCTCTTTGAGTTCCTGTACAGTTTATTTCAGCCTCTGCACAGTAAGGAACAAATATATATTCCTCTATTGGTCTAACTGAGACAAAATAATAGATTTATATGCAAAGACTTTCAAGAAGATTGCACACTGAAAGCAATTTCCCAAGTGCTATGGTGCTTCTTATACTGAATGAATGAATGAATGAATGAATGAATGAATGAATGAATGAATGAATGGTTCTAGTGATGGACATCTTATACCATATAAAAAATTCTCTCAACAAATGTGGTTTCTTAAACTCTTTCACTGCTTTATTTGTGGTACAAATCCATTCAGTTGTGCTTTATCTAATAACCATTATTAAATCACAAATTGGCATAGCCTTTAAAAGTTAATGATCTCTAATCAGTTTGAAGCACTTAGTACCCTGCACCTGGCATATTGGTCAAAGTGATATTTTAAAAATAAGAATACCAATGTATTTTTGAAATTGCTCTTGTTTCAGCTGTAAAGTTTGGAAGAATGTCCAAGAAGCAGAGGGACAGCCTCTATGCTGAGGTACAGAAGCATCAGCAGCGGCTGCAGGAGCAGCGCCAGCAACAGAGTGGTGAGGCTGAAGCCTTGGCCCGAGTCTACAGCAGTAGCATCAGCAATGGCTTAAGCAACCTGAACAATGAAACGGATGGCACTTATTCAAATGGGCACATCATTGACCTGCCGAAGTCAGAGGGTTATTACAGTGTGGATTCTGCTCAGCCCTCCCCAGATCAGTCTGGCTTAGACATGACCGGAATCAAACAGATCAAGCAAGAACCTATTTATGACCTCACTTCTGTACCAAACTTGTTTACCTATAGCTTTTGCAACAATGGACAATTAGCTCCAGGGATAACCATGGCAGAAATAGGTAAGACAATCCTGTCTTTGGTGGTCAGTGTAATTTTCACAATGGTTGTGTGTCCATCTCTCAAGCTGCAAGGTTCCATTTGAAACGGGTTGATCCTGTCTGACTAGATTTGTTGTAGAATCAGTTTACGGAATTCTAAAATGTTTACATTACTTAAATGGAGCAATTCATGATCTGTTTATAAAGCTGAATGCCACAGTCAGTGATAAATCAATCAAATGATAATTACTAAATAGAGAGTTTCTATCAAAAGAGCTCATTATCATGAGGATTTAATGATCTTTTCGACAACTATACACATACTTGTCAACAAATCGCTCTGAAAGTGGATCATTAATAGGACTGGCATGAAAATTAATTATAATGCAGAACTTTGTGGTCTTGCATTGAAGACTCAAGATTTACATCAGCATTTGGCATAAATCACTTCACACTCTCCCTGTTAATTCTTTGGAGAATTTTATTTCAAATGTTGGGCATAATTTCTTCAGTTATGACTCTGATAATTGGCACTGTAACCTCATTGTTAGGTGTCTTATATAGGGACGAAGGTGATGTCTTTATGATGACCAATATTTTCTATTCACAGCTATGTTAAAAGACATAATTAGTTTTCAACCAATGATTGTTGTATTTGTTATAACAATAATTTATTAATCTTGTATGCCATTCAGTGGAATGTGCTTTCTAAAACCTCTTCTTCTCAGGCCAAAGTTGACTTTCTAGCTATAAAAATACAGCCGTATATATCTGTTCTGCTAGCATTTAAATTTATGCAGAGGAATAAAAATAGGCTACTTCTGGGCAATTAGTTTTGGTTGAATTTGAAGATGTACATTTGCAAGTTGAATAAGCATGATCCAAGCTACTTCAAAATTCAATTCAAAACAGATTCAGTAATGGGCAAACATCAAAATGCCTGCAGCCACTTTTGTTCCTTCCTTTCTTTGGCAGACTAAAATGGTAGACTTTTTTAAAGGAATTGACTCTGCCATGTTACAGCCAGGTGCAGTCAAGAACTCCACTAAAAAGTTTAAAATATTTCCCTGGTGCCTCTTTTAAGGCAGAGATTAACAAGGATGGAAAAAGGACAACACAGCAAACTCCAAATTGTTCCCCCAAAGGGCCTATAGAGATAGGTTGAATCAATGGTGAAAGTATCCTCCCTCCAAATGAAATGTATTATTTTTCAAAAAACATTTAAACATTAGGCCCTTCATTTTCTGAGATCCTGAGATTCACACTGCAGTGAAGAATTCCCATTCACTTGGCCTTCTAATTAATACAATTTCTGAAGTACCAGGTGTATTGGGATAGCTGGATGGCAAACATGGCAAACATGGCTGCTCCTAAAAGAAACCTCTCAGAATGGGATAAGGCTGGAAAAAGCCCATTGATAAATTTTACCTCATAGAGCTTGGTTGCCACTCTATCGGTTCATTGGAATAAGTAGGCACTGGGGTAAAAGGCCATAGATATGCAGGCTGTGAACAGATTGGCCCAAAGAAAATGGCATTGGTAGGCTTGCGGTCCTCTTATTCTTAAAAGCAATGAACATTTCAGCCAGCCCTTATGAATCCTCTCTCTTTCTTGATTTTAAATTGATATTCTGCCCTTAGTCACTGAAAGAAGCTGGGCAGCTTCAGAAACGGGGAAAAATATATAAATAAATGTTAATCCATTCACTCATAATTGAGAAACTTACGCAAGCATGGATCAAGCAGAATTTAAAAGTAAGATGTGGCTCCAAAGGGCTGCTGGACTGGTCAGCTGTGAAACCATATTCAAAATGATAAGAAATGAAGAGGGTTCTAAATTGGCTGACAGGATCATCACAAACATGTATAATTCTGTTTGCACAGGAGAGAGCAAAGTTAAGCCTTCTAGCTGGCCACATTAATGAGCATTGAGTACTAAGAAAATGAACGAAGCCTGAAGCAGTGCCACCCTTACCACCCGAGGAGAACTCTGATAGGCAGAGAACTTAATGAGGTGTTAAACTCATTGGTCAGTCACTTATTAAATGTCAGGGAAAATACTTGACAACACCCCCCCTTCCCTGTCCGCCCCCCAGTATTCTCCATATATGGAAGTGAAAAGGCAAAATTGCATTTTGTCTGCAAAAAGCCTCCAAAACAACAGAAAAGCCATGGAGTCTGTAACCACTTTGGAGCCATCTGATTCAGTTTGCTACATCAAAGCAGGTCCCCACTTCATTTTGTGAATCTGCTTCCATGGGAATTAAACTGAATCTCTGTCGGAGTGAAGCACCCCTTTGAAGCTTTGCATAGCCTTGAGCTCCAGAGCTTTCCTAAAACCACAGACTAATTAGAACAAAACAATAACTCTTTTGGGGCTGTCTTCTCAAATCTGCTGGGTCTTGGCTGATTACACTACACAGACTATACTTTCCAAACTAAGCCAAAATATAACTTATTTGCTCTTAGCTTCGCATGTGGATATCATAACTGGACTGCAAAAATCTAGATGACCGCTAGCTGGCATCAAAAGGATGTTTAACCCCTTTATTCTTTGCTGCCTGGTTGGGATCATCTGGATTTTTTGTCACCTGGATCTGGAGGTGCTACAAAAATCCTTAAGCTAACCTTCCCCTTGCTTCCATCTCTTGAAACACAGGAGTCAAAAGTAGGGATGTGACACAGCAGCCCCAACATCTCAAGGCTGCTATGCTAGCGGTCAGCTGGAACTTTGCAACCCAGATGTGTTAGATCAACCTTAGAAGTGATGTGATAATCCAGTCTTCATAGTTTATAAATATATTCTTTAGTGTGGGGTGGCTGTAGTAAATTTTATAAATATATACATAAATATAGCATGTTGTGTGAATTCAACTAATTTTCTTGTATTTCCCATCATATTATAGGTTTTTCAAACTTGGTATCTTTAAGATGTGTGGACTTCAACTCCCAGAATTTTGATAATTGAAGTTACACAACTTAAAGTGGCCATGTTTGCACCATGGATTGGTGCAATGTATAAATTGAATTGATGGATAAGACATTGTACAGTCATCCATAACAATTGCTAGTATGGAGACAGAGGAAGATTCAATCTCTGTCAACAGTATTTTTCTTAATGGAATGTTGTTTTTCCATACACCCCAACATCCTAGGACTTTTAGTCTCTCTCCTAAAGATCCTTTAACATAGGGCCGATGTAAATAAACATATAGATATGAAAGCTCTGCTTTAGTGGTACTACCTTAAGTATACTTTTTTTTCAGAAGCATTGCTTCTTGGTTACTGTATAAGATTGCAGTATAACTTTGTTACATAAAGAGAGGGGTTTGGTGGTTTCAAAAAAGTGACTTCAGGTCATAAATGTAAGTCTGCTTCAGATTCCAAAGCTACAGTTTGATTAACATGGTTTACTGAATAAACCATGCCTCTTCGCTTGTAGAATTAATTAGCTGAGGTCTATAGCAAAGGTTAAATTTCACTTAAGTAACTGACACCAAGAAATGATATCTGAATTTAGTCATTAAATATTTTTTCTTTTGTGTAACACCCAACTTAATGAAGAATTTTGGACATCTCAAATATTGCACCAAAGATGTTTGTTAGTCCTAATAAAGTTTCTGGCAAAAAAGTACCCATTGGGGAAATTGATTTGCTTAATAATCATGGTGTTCACTTAAAAACAGTCATAGCTTTGAATGCAACACCTTGCCTTCTGACTGCAATGACTTCCAATCATAAGTCCAGGACTACCTGTATTCCATTCCTTAACAACGTACCAGAATTAAGAATTAGAATCAAGATGTTTCGAGAAAGATGATCAATCTTTAATTTATCATTATCACTGTACTTATAAGAAACTAGAGGAAGCCAAGCTTGCACTATTTTTCAATCTTATGTTTTCACAGCAGCTTAGAACGGAAAAAAAATAAGTAGAAAAGATGGTTCCAGCATGGAGACAGAGTCACTGAGAATGCTTTTCATGTATTGAATTCCTCTTTGTCCAGTGGTTTGTTAAAACCTCACAATGGAACCAACATTTTTTTTAAAAAAAAGTAGTAAAACTGATAGAAAACCCTGCAGAGAAACTGCGGTTCTAAACAGAGCATGAAAGAAGGGCAAGCTTCTTAAAATGGTATAGTTATATTATTTGTTTGTTTGTTTCTGGCCCTACTAGAGATAACAGAGAATGACCCAGTAATTAAGGGAAGAGTGGGTACACAATGACAACCCTGTTAGCTTGAGGGGTATCCCATGAGAAAGACACTACCAAGGGCTGAATAGGTTCTAACCACATTTTCCAGATTGGGATCACAGCACTCAGATCCTTACAGATCAAAACAAAGCTTCCTTATACTTTAAAACTGTGGAACAGTCTTGAATGCTCAGCTCACAATGCAAATTACTGCTTTTTAAGCGAACCCGCCAAGCGAAGAATGGGCTACAGGATTGCCAAAATGCAGAGCATTTTGCCTTGCTTTGTTATCCTTCAGTGTTTGCAGGTATGCTTTTAAAAGAGAGGTCAGAAACGTGGTTTAGCTGGGCATGTATTTTTACTGAGCCTAAGTTATTTTTCAAACTCTCCTGAATGATTTAAAAAAAAAATTCTTCAATACACCTAACGTCACTTAGGCTATTTTCATTATTTCCTGTGCGTCTGTTCACCCTGGCTGGGGAAATGTACTGACAAGAAAACCTGAGCATTTTGCTAGCTTCCTAAAATGACAACATTAGAGATCCTGTGGCTGTTCACAGAAATAGAGCTCGATTCCCATAGGAGAGAGATGTGAAGGGGGAATAGAGGCAGAGTTTTCACCCTTTGCATTTGTTGAACACGGAACAGAGAATCTTCTGGAAATCTCTTCTGATGTCAACATACCAGGCTGGGCACTCTCTGATTCATGGTCCTTTGCAGAACTTTCCCAAGGGACAATCTGTCCCAACCTTGGAGTTTATTTACTAATTATCATTGAGCTCCAAAATCTCTCCCTCCCTCCCTTTCTCTCCTTGTCTCTCTCTCACACACATTTACTTTTATCCTAAACCTCTTCCTCATGCACAAAATTATTTGCCTGGAGACTTCTTATGGCTCTGTCCTCTTTTATCTTCCTTGCCCACAACTAATTTTAAGATCCCTCTCATAGAATCCTATTTAATTATTCCAGCTTTAAAGATTGTTTGGATATATCTCAGTTATAGTTCTGTAGATCAAGATTGCCATCTAGTGAGTACTGAAGTCATCAGATTGTTAGAGGTGCAGTTAAAACACTGTTTAATATGTGAACTACATTGTGCAGAGTGAATATTATTCAGTGGTGAATACAACATAATGGCTGAATCCAGTGGTGGGATTTCAATGTGTGAACAACCGGTTCTCTGTGTGGATGCCGCTTCCAGAAGTCCATTGTGGGCTCGGGCAACAAAAAATTAGCTACTGGTTCTGCCGAAGTGGTGCAGACTGGCTGAATCCCACCATTGGCTCAATCTGATATTGAGGGCAGATGGGCAACAGATGAAAATCCTACTGATTGCTCCAGATTGAGTTCTCCTTCCTCCTTCCTCCTGATCCCTTGGCTTCTGGTCCAAAGACTGCAACCTGCCCAGTGCACACGTATAGGCACAAGACAAAGAGACACCGAAGCACACAGAGATGTAGTATGAGACTTCACCATGCCTAAGAAAATGAGAAACTTCCTACGGCCACTCCTGGTCAAAGATTAGAAAGAATTCCCAAAGCCATGTTATCGCTACCATGTTTTAAATAGGTGTTTTAATGAAATAATATTAATAGAAGAGATGTTTACATTTTAAAACACTATGGATAGGGCTCCAGCACCATTTCTTATATATAAAAATATTTTTAAGCCTCTCAATCCTTTAGACATTATTTATTCATTTTTTATTCCAATTTATATAGTCACCCATCTCAAAAACACAATTTTGGATAGTGTTTAGAAAATGCAGCCTAGTTATATCCTAGTTATATCCTCCCTGGTTCAAATAACGAAGAGTCAGAATATACTGTATAGAAGGGAGAGGAGAATCTTTGTGAATTTATCTTCTGGTAGATTTGTTAGTGATGGGGTTTAATATGACCATTTTTGAAAGGGACCACAAACCAGGTTCACATCTCTATGCATATCTTCTCAAAAATAAATCTCAAGAGTTCAGTGGAATTTATTACTAGGTAAGCAAGCTGAGGACTGTGGGTTAGTGAATCATAGAAAATTAGTACATTGGCAGTTGAAGTCACCATAAGTGCCTTGAACTTTCTTTGAAGGCTTATGAAATAAAGTTCTTTTAAAAAGTACTTCACTGCTTTTCTGTTTTCACTAATTAGTGTTATTCTACATATTTAAAAGTTGCTTAAAGCTTTATTTATGTACATAGCTATAAATGTAGGTGAAAACTCCTTCAAATATTATGATAATCTTAACTGACTATTTAAAATAGTCAGATGAATAACTATTTTGACTTTTGAGAAAAAGATATTTTATGTAACTTGCAATTTTAGCTCTTTTTGTTGTTGTTACAGTTTTTTTAATTAATTTTTATATCACATCTCAGGGCTATCATATCTGAACTGCGAAAAAAATCAGGTGACCATTATGTGACAACAAACAAACACTCTTGTGTATCACACACACACACACACACACACACACACACACACACACACACACACACATAATTAAAGAATTTTTTCATAAAATTTTATTGAATTTTTAAAAATATAAATTATAAATTAATAAAAAAATGGAAAGAGAAAAGGTAGAGGAGAAGGGAAGAAAACAAAAATGGGGGATGCAAACAAGAAAGGAAAATTACAGAAAAGAATAACTTCTGACTTTGTTCAGATACAATGAACTAGAATAAATTAAATTTTAAAAAAGAATAAAAACAATACAAATTTTGAAACAAGTAAATAAAAGAAATAAAACTAGTAAGTAAATTTTAACATGTTCAAAGAAAGAAATAGAGATATTAAACAGATAATCTAGAGCAGGGGTGTCAAACTCGCAACGTCACATGATGTGTCGTGACTTATCGTGACTTTTTCCCCATTGCCAGCAATGGGGTGGGTGCGGTTTCAGCGTGATGCATCCGGCCTGCAGGCTTGCAGTTTGATATCCCTGCTCTAGAGGAAGTAGAGTATCTACTGCCTGCCATCTAGTGCTTGTGCAGAAAGCTGCAGTCAGTTATCATTCCTGCCCTGTCTATTATTCCTGGTCCTAGGTGAAATGTGCATTTGAGAAATAAGAGAGACATATTAGAAATTCATAAAAAATCTTGGCATGCAAAAAGAAAAAAAAGAAAAATCTTGGAAGAAATGAATTTGCTTAAATTCTTACATATTTGGGAACAGGGATTTCCTTCCTTCCTTCCTTCCCTCTGAGAAATAGCAATAGCACTTAGACTTATATACCGCTTCGCAGTGCTTTACTGTGCTTTACTGAATAGGTTTACAGAGTCAGCATATTGCCTCCAACAATCTGGGTCCTCGTTTTACTGACCTCGGGAGGATGGAAGGCTGAGTCAATCTTGAGCTGGTGGGAATCGAACTGCCAAAGTGCTGGCAGCCGGCAGTCAGCAGAAGTAGCAGTACTCCATTCTAACCACTGCGCCACCACAGCTCTGTGCAGAAGTAATAAACCTTCTCCAATCAAGGTCCATTTCCACCACAGTGACTCAGCTAGAGAATTGAGCATCCGTTCTGACATAGCAATGGATGTGAGGAACAAAGAAGTTTTTTCCTCTCCCCAAACTAAAATGAAGAAGGGAGAGGAAATAAAATTTTGATCATGAGCGTTCTCAGCACAATTTTCCCTCTGTATGTTTGTAATGTCTCAGTATTTTTGAGTATTTTTCTATTGTAGAAATAGAAAAAAGGGGGATAGAGAAAATACTGTTTTGGGGAGAATCAACAATAGTAGGTGATCATGCAGAAGCATAGCTTGGAGTAATAGATGGATCGTACTTCTTCTCTAACATAAGAACCTTATAAAGTTTAGTTACATAGTCAAGACCAATTTATGGCAGATGCTAGCCCTGCATGAGCTACAATCCTAGGTGCTCCCGAGTAAATAAAGAGAAATACTGCACACCCTTCAGAGGTTTATTCTGGCAGTGACGGGCATGTTCAGAAAAATCTTTGCAGGAAAAATTATCCAAAAGAAATCAATTTTAAATTCCTTCTTTTATTTAGACAATGAAATTATAAATTGCTAAGGCTATGCAAGCTACAGTGGAGCTTCATTCAATTAACTTTAAAACCAAAGGTACCTTCAAATAACTTCATGAAGGCATAGAATCTTTATCTATCTATGTATCTATCTGCCTGTCTGTCTATCTGTCTATCTATCAAATTTCTATACTGTCTTAAATGACTCTGGGCAGTTTATAAGTAAAAACTGGGGAAAAAACAAACATAGAAAAACAATAGTAAAAATGGAGTTTAAAAAAGAATTAAGGATTACAAAAGTTTCAAAAGTGAAGAGACTTCTTCTAGGCCACCAACCAACTTTACTCTTAGACACCCCCCATGCCAGCCAGATCTTGATACTTTTTTTGGAAGCCCATAAGACTGGGGACCCACCTCATCCCCAGGGGCCAGATAATCGTTTCTGTATGCCCTGAGGACACTTCAAGCTGACTTCCTGTTGCAGCCATTGCAGCCAGTTCTGAGGTCCACACCAAAGGACTTAGAAGCAGTGAAGGAAGCATTTCAGGAAAGGAGCCTTCTCCACAGCAGTAGTCCAAAGTGGTCTGTGGCCCCATGAATTGCTTTATGGAGGTAAAAATCACCTCATGTTTTCACTTAAATCACAGGTGTCAAACCCTGGCAATTTTAAGATTTGTGGACTTCAATTCCCAGAATTCCTTAAAGTCGCCATGACTGGACACCCCCCAATTTAAATGAAGCATCACCTCCAGGGGCCCACACACTAATTCATGTGAAAGCCATTCTCACATTTTTCTGGCAACGTGAAACTCTGGTGATAGGGCAAGGAAAATATATATTTGCATAGGGTCAGAAAGAGAAGAAGAAAACTTCTGAGGGGAAATGAGGGGAAACAGATAACAGGGCAGAGAAGAAAAAAATATTGTTTAGTCATTATTATGAATAAAATTCAATAGGCAAGCAACCTTTCGCAACACTTTTTTATGCTTAGATCAGTTGTCAAATCCTTTTGTTATAACAGACACACTGTTTTATTTATTTATTTACTTACTTGTTTCCCGCCTTTATTATTTTTACAAGCAATTCAAGGCAGCAAACCTATCCAACAGACCTTTCCCCTCTTCCTATTTTCCCCAATAACAACAGCCCTGTGAGGTGGGTTGAACTGAGAGAGTGTGACTGGCCCAAGGTGACCCACCTAACGTGGAACTAGAACTCACAGTTTCCCACTTTCTAGCCTAGTGCCATAACCACTAGATTAAACTGGCTCTACATGACACACAGCCTTGTCAAATATTTACAGAATTCATTAGATGAAGAAAAAGGGCAATACTAAGTCATGTGGTTGATTGCTTGAAGCCTGAGCATATAGAGTGGACCTGAAAGTACTCCTTGCTCCATTCTTGATCATGTGGGGTCCATACTGGATTACTACAGCTTGGGAGGACAACTACGTTTTGACCTCTCCCACCATTGTGAGGGTCATCTAAAATGTTTGGCAGGTTTTCAGAGTACTCTGCTTACACACCTGATCAAGGAAAAAACCCTCAATTCAATCTTGCTTCTTCTAACTTATTGATTTCTTAACCGTTGTAGGTGTAAGCCATCTAATTCTTTAGGGGGAGGTTAAAGAATTAGACGGCTTAAGGGGAAAGGTTGGAAAAGGCAAAATGGCAAAAAACCCTGGGAGAATTGATGATTTTTTTGACACTTTTCTCCATCCCCATCCTCATGCTGCAGAGATCCATGAAAAGTTTTCAGACACTTTACATGCAAAATCACAAGGTCAGCAAAAAGAAGCATACTGGGGAAGCTGAATTAAAAATGAACTTAATTAAAATACCCTAAAATAGTCAGAGAAAAAAAATTAAGCCCTGAAGACATGATGAAAAAATTAGTTTCCTAAAAGTCACCAGGACATCAGGGGACAAAGTATTCCATAGAGATGGGGCAGCCACAGACATTAATGTGCATTGAAACTGAAAGGGAAAAATGCCTATGTTGCTATACCGGAATTTTCCTCTTGTCTTGAATTCAGCAACGCGTGATCCAGTTCTTCGACACGACCAATTGCTGACATGATCTTGTGATGTCTAACCATCCTTTACTGGCAGGAATCACTGGGAAAAGTGAAAAACCTATGAGGCTTTTCCTAAGCTGATACTTGAATCAGAAGCCTGAAAAGCAGAGATTAAATGCCAAAATTTTTGATTTTTAACAAATACTAGGAAAGCTAATAAAAAGGAAGAAAAATGAAAGGCATGTAAACAGAACAGGAGGGAGATTCTTGAGTGGAGAACTTCATTGCAAATTCAGACTATGCTATGCTTTGTAGGTGTTTTTCATTTATTTATTTCATGTCACATCAAGTGGGCTTATCCAGATTGGCTGGAGTGTTTACTTCTATACAGACTTTGTAGAGAAAGAAATACCCCATTGATTGAGGTCCTTTTCTTTACTATCCGCATTATAATTGCATTAAGAGTGTGTAAATTTATACGAATTTAGTTTGTAATATAAGATTCAGAAACAATGTTAAATTAGATGTTACACCCCAAGAGAAATAAAGAATTGAAATAGGGTGCAGGGCAAACTCTAAGTAGTGAAAGAAGATTGGTACAAGGAGGTGCCTATAAAACTATTTGGCCTTGGGGCAGAAAGGGAAAAATAAAATTAGCAGATGAGTTTAAAAATAATGTAGTTAAAATTTTAGTAACATTATTTCTACATGGTTAATAATACAATGCCCATTCTTATGTAGATAAAATTTGAAAAAAAATGTTACGCAGAGTGAATATATAGAGTGAATTTAAATTGTGTATACTTGCTATAGATAAATCCAGTCCATTATATCCCATGGCCATCAAATAAGGTCAGTGTAAAATTGACAAATAATGACTTTTGGTAGTATTTCTAATTGAGGGCTTACCAGTTTACGCTAGCATCAAAGCCCTTCAAATATCCCCCTTTTTCATTTTGAACAATAATGACTATTCCAAGAAGTGGATCAGCCATATCCTTACTGTGAGCTGGATTTATTTTTCCCTTAATAGTTTTGTATTTTTTGTGCTGAATCATCCTGACGGCAAAACATTTAGGGGGCAAAATCTGATGACAGAACTTTTTGGAAAGCAATCAGAATAATTCCCCATTATTTGGCATGATGTGTATGTGAGTCTGTGTCTCTCTCTGTGTGTATCAGTGTTATATACACATACTTCCGCCCTACTGAAATCAAAGTTACTTCTCAGCAGAGTTCTCATAGAATAGAAATAGAACAAATGAAAACATCCACCGTCAGATACAAACCAAACCAAAGCCAAATAAAATCATAATGCTTAAAAACCACAATCAGCACAAAAGCAAAAATAAAACCATAAAAAAAGGAAAGAGAAAGTGGCATCCCATAAATACAGAAGAAAGGATATATCCTCTCAGGCTGACCCAGGAGGTTTAAAGAGGACGTCATTTTCAAAATCATTGCAAACCTTCTGAAAGAATTCCTTCTTCACAGATTTCCAAAAAGGCAGTCAAGAACAGACCAACTCAGTATCCACCTGTTCCACAGCATTGGCCCTGCCACAGAAAAGCAGCATCTTTTCGCTTAAGCCCACCAAGCTTCTAAAAATGTGGGATTTACAGAAGGTTTTCTGTAGTTGTTCTAACAGGTTGGGTGACGTAGTTGCCGATTGCCAATCGTCCCATGTTATGCCCCAGCAGAAGGCATGAAGTGAAGGAGAGGGCTCTGGGAGGGATAGGTAGAGCAACTCCAAAGAAAATCCAAAGTCCAAGCTTGGAAATATATCCCTCTATCTGGAAGAGAGCATGGGAATATTTTTAATATTAGAGTAGACTAGTATTAATGTGACGGGATAAGTTAGCCTGCTTTTAAAAAATGATTTTTTTTTAGATGATTTAATAGAAGTCCATTCATTTATTTAATTCTTTGTGTCTTTGTCACATTCTGCCAAATTATGTTACTTTAGAGCAGACATGTCAAACACAAGGTCCGGGGGCCAAATCCGGCCTGCGAAGTGGTTTCATGCGGCCCGCGAAGCCATCCTGGAAACAGTGAGGGAACGGCCCCCACTGCCTTGGCCCTGGCCCAGAGACCCTCCTTCTGCCAAAGACCCTCAGATCTGTCCCACTCCTGCCCAGGCCCCCATAGGCACCCTTGTTGCGAACGATGTACAGATAGCCATGCCCACCCAGTAGGCCATACACACTCTAGCCATGCCCACCTAGTAGGCCACGCCCACCCTGGCCACACCCACCCGGCCCCCTGAGGGCAACCGCAATGCTGATGCGGCCCTCAATGAAATTGAGTTTGACACCCCTGCTTTAGAGATTAAAAGAATTTCTGATCAACAAAAGTGATTTAATGGAGCAACAGAACTAAAAAAATAATAAGGGAAAGAGACTCCCACAAGAAGGAGGCTACGTGCACCAGGGTACCAAATATCAAATGGTATAACTGCATATTTGAGACATCATATATTTTTGACTCTGCTATTCCAAAACTGTTCATTTTTTCAAGCCTGTTAAAAATCTTCTTAGGTCTGGCCTAGGAGGTTTAAAAGAAGATGTCACTACAAAATCAGTACATTAATTTTTTGGTACAGGCTTGGTGCCAGAGTGTTTAACAACTGGCAGAATGCAGTACAGTGCTAATTTCTGAAATCTATAATTTGTCAAATGGCTGTATTTATTTTTGATACCTGGTGGCTTTTGAAATAATTTATTTCCCTTGTTAGCTCTCAGTAATTGATATTTACTCTTCATAGTATATATTACTTCATTTTCAATACTTTCTAGCAATCACTATCTGTTTCTTCAAAGACAGTGTAATAACAGTACCTTCTGGGAGGATGGGATATATGTGGCCTTCAACTGGTCTTTGATTTCAATTCCTATCACCTTCAGCTAGCATGATATGATGATGGGATCTGCAGTCCAACAAAATCTGTAAATCTGCATGCTGCCACCCTATCCTATTGCATGAAATCAATACAAAACTGGATTTTGATAAATTGCAAAACAATCCTTCCTTTCTAGATATATAAGATTGGGAGTGCAGCTGAAAATAAAATTAGTTATATAGATGGAACCCGGCATTACACTGAAGTGTAAATAGTACCCAAGGAAAGTTAGGCGGATAAGTACTCTGCATTTGTACTTCTAGGACCATCCCAAAAGTGCTTTTTCAAGAGGCAACTGGACTTCCTTGTTTTTCTTTGAAGACATTTTGCTTCTCATCCAGGAAGCTTCTTCAGCTCTAGCTGAATGGTGGGGAATGGAAGGATTTATATTGACAGTTGTTCATTTGCATTCTTTTAGAGAATTGTTGAGGCCACTTGGGAGTTTGTCTGTGTCCTCAGGGTCACCTAAGTAGTGCACATGGGTGTGGAGCCTTCTTGGAACTGCTAACTTGAACTGATTTTCAGCAGTTCCAAGAAGGCTTCACACCCATTTGCACTACTCAGGAGACCTGAGAACACAGATAAACTTCCAAGTGGCTCTCTAAAAGAATGCAAATGACTAGCTGTCTACAAGGAATATAAATCCTTCCATTCTCCACCATCCAGTCAGAGCTGAAGAAGCTTCTTTGATGACAACAAAAGGAAAAATAAGAAAGTCCAGTTGCCTTTTGAAAAAAAAAACACCTTTGGGACAACCATGACCTGGATGACTGACAATGTCCATAGACTTCTAGGACCATCATTTCAAAGAAACTGATTAAAACTGATATATGAACAGCAAACATGAACCTTGGCAACCTTTTGTAGGCAGTATCCTTAGAAGGTTTGCTCAAAATTACATGAAATGTCAGTAAAGATGGATAAATAAATCAAAATGAACAATATCACACTAGATTTAGTTCTGATACATAATTGGTGAGCTATTCTAAGATAAGCAAATAGCAAGTTGTCATATGATCTGTTGAAGAAAATTACCCTAAAGTTGTTTAAGATACTTTATAACAGGATGCAGATTTTTAGATCTAACACCATCACTTTCCCCCCAATTCTAAACAAAATGAAAACATGATTCTTAATTTCCTGTATAATCTGATGCATTTTGGAAAAAAAAGGTCCTTTGTCAGAGGCATTATAAATTACACTTGAAAACAGAAACATTATATTTCAAAGCAAAGCATACATAATGTCATACATAAAAAATGTCATACATAAAAATATTTATAAGCACTTACTGGACTTTGTGAGAAAATGTGGAACATAATCTTTACAGTAAATTGATTTTTTTTATTTTTTTAGTAAAATGGATACTGTGATTATATTGAAGTATCTAGAATAGTGGCAGAAGTAAATACAAGGTTTGCCAAGATGATTAGGAGTTAAAAGATGGGAAAATACCAAATTTTAATTGTAAGCTGCCTTGAGTCATTGACTAAAATGGGTGGCTATTGAAATTTGATTAAATAAAACAGAATAAATAGATTTTAATTTTTACTTAGCTCCCTTGGATCTTAGGAGATCCAGAAATTTCAATTTTTTGTTGCAAAAGCAAAAACTTTTCAACTTTTAAGATATTTTTTTTAAAAAAAGATGATTGTTTTGCAAAACCAGGATAAAGAAGAATATCTTTTTGGATGGTTAAATTGGGGAACATTCTTTACCCTAAAATGTGAAAAAATAACAAATATAACCTGTGAATTTTATAACAAATCCAGTTTTATTGGAAAGATAAAGGAAATTTGTCTAAGGAATTAGATTGTTTGGGAGGAAGCATAGAAACATAATCTCAGAAGAAAAGAGAACCACCCTGGATGATCAAGAGGAAGGATTTGAGTTGCTTCACTGTATATGAAAATATTTAACAGAATTCAAGTAGTCATGATGGGAATGTGATGTTCTTGTGCTCAGTAAGCAAATGGCTGAGTGATAAATGTAACATTTAATACTTCAGACATAAACTCCAAGAGAAGACATCATCATGAGGATGGTCCTCTTACGGGATTTTCAGTTTGGGAAACGAAAGGAGGAAACTTCAAAGTGATGGAAAGATGTGTAGTAGAAAGTAACATAGCAGCAGCATATGCATCATCATTTGTAAGAATAAAATAGCTCAAACCACCACCAGAAGAAACTCTTAAATAATCAAATGGAAAAACAGAGGGTCATTCAACAGGGCAGAATACATCTAAGGGACTGTAAAAAAGTTTTTAGCAGAATATTGATTTAAAAAACATTCTAAAAACACTCCAAGAGTTTCTGCATGTAAGGGGTTTAAACAAAGTGCCTTTTTGAAAGTACATTTATGTGCAGTCCTTGATGGTGTCTGAGCTTGGTAGTTTGTTTGCAGACATTAATGAATTGTCTACAAGCAAACAAGCTCAGAGAAAAACCAAGTTCAACCCTGAGTTACATTTACAAATGGTTTGAGAGGACTGAATAATTGGCCCAAAGTCATCCAGCTAGCTTTGTATTTAAGGCAGAAGTAGAACTCACAAACTCCCAGTTTCTAGCTGGATGCCTTTAACTACTGCACCAACCTGGTTCTATTTTTAAAAAATTTAATTCTCAGAATAGCATTTTTTTAACCAAATCTTAAAATAATAGTGTTGGTGGTAACCATTATGAACACATATAAACGTTCAGAGCTGGACTAAATGGAGTGGTGTAGACATACCATACTTCTTTAGAGTGTTCCCCAACAAATAAATAAATTCAAGAGATAATCCTGAACTGTCTATCTTACTGAAGCCTACTGAAAGTTCTAGAAATGTATATTAAATTGCATAGAATTTTGGATTACTTCTTTTAACCTAAGGCAGGGGTGTCAAACTGGCGGCCCACGGGCCAGATGCAACACACACAGGCCATGCAAAGGCAAAAGCAAAAAACGTCACAATACATCA